>NC_092204.1:46871018-46879893 GCF_043381705.1 Parasteatoda tepidariorum | reverse complement strand
ATAACGACTTATATATATGTCTCTCACGTAACATTTCAAAGTATAGCGCATCCAAACAAAATACTTCAACTGAGTATTATATTAAAGTTTTGTCTCAAGAATTGTATGTCTTTGGAATTTAAGTAATTAGTTCTTGCATCTTACCCTTATCTAGCTTTAATTAAATCTTAGAACTCTGGAAATACCAATTAATTGCCAAGGGAGCATCGAGTCCACTTTAAGTGTCATTTGTTAAATCTGTCAGAACACACGTACTGCAATACTAATAGTATTGCAGCGATGAACATGGCAATTTAAAGCAGGCCATATCGGACATTTAAATTTCTAAGCGAGTGAAAATAGTGGCTTTTAACTAGGAAAGGAAACATAACTGACAGCAAATATATTGAAAGATTTGGAAAATGACAGAAACTGTTCATTAAATATTTCCATTCAACGTAGATTAAAAGCTTTTATTACGCGATATAAAATATTCAATAAAATGGATGAGATCTGAAAAAGCGAATGGATCTTATTTTGGTTTCGATGACTCATAATTTTATAAACCATAAAAATTACGTATCTTTTATTAATATTCTAAGACTATGTTATTTTTATTTCCCATGAATTTTGATTTTGAAAATACTTGACATTATATTTTATCAAAACGGTTAGTATGACAAATATAGAAAAAAAAATAATCCAATATATTTTCTTAAAAAAAAAGTACGAAGCACAAGGAAAAAATTACCAGTGAAAAATGCATTTACTTTCAATAAATGTATTTTTCTATTTTATTTATTTATATTTTTGTCTCCCGAAATATACCTAATATTTTGTCAAAACTATAGCGGGCATGTCAAAAGCCTGATTTCGTCAGAGTCACTGTTTAATCAAAGTATGTACGTTTTCATGTCAGATTCAGTATTTTAAATTATCGATTTTAATTAATTAGCATATTTGAGGTAGGCCTCTTTAACCATTAAGATTGCATATTGCCACTCTATAATCCAGTTATTAGGTCAATAGTTATTAAATTGTTCTATTTTTTACGCACTGCACAAGGCTTATAATGAGTATTTAAACTAAAATTGCGTTTCATAGCTTATCATTGCATAAAATTAATGTATATATATTGCGTATGTTGTACATTAGTAATGTAAAAATATTATTTGATATTGCACCAGCTCGAACTGCAGCACCCTGTTCGAAACTTTAAAACATCAGCAATAATTAAAATTTTGAACAATTGCTAATTGCAACTACATAAATATATTATAATTCAGTTTATAGAAGCGTAACTACTATCGATACAGTGAGAAAAAGCTATGGTCAAAATACCAGAATATCATAATATTTACCGAACTTTACCCGAGTTCCTGGCACTATAGGAATCCCAAAGTCATGGGTAATTTTTACCGAAACGTTTGGTAATGATTTTGGTAAAATTAACGATAAAATATATTTTTATAATTTGAGATAAAATTTGTTGATAGAGTAGTTGTTAAGGTAAAATTTGATAATTTTATCATTCTGCGTTAGAGAATGGCATAAAAACCATTATTCGGTAAAAATTGCCTATTGTGATGTGTGGTGCATAGAGAGGAATTAAAATAGCCGGCTAGCTAACTTTTTATTTTATAGTACACAACATGACTATAGTTAGCACTCAGCACATTCACAAACATAATATATAAAACATATATGAAGAAGTAAAAAATAAGGAGCTCTGCATGGCTAGCTTTCTACCACTCGTTCACCCTCTCTCACTGTCTCTGAGTTTTTTTTTCCAGCTTTTCGCTAGGGGGCGTTGCTAGTTCCAGTTTCTCCACACTATCAGTTTAGTTATTTTTACTATATGAGTTGTTATCTATAGATTTTAAGACCAGAATTTTCCGGAAACCGTTACCATATGAACGGAAAAATTACCAAATGAATGCTTTGAATACCGTATAATTTGGTTTTTCATCAAAGAAATTTTTTTTTTACCGGAAATTTTATTGTTATACAAAACGGTAATTTTACCAAAATTTATTTCTCCAAAAAATTTTTAATGTACCAAAATTATAATTTCATTTTGAATTCACATCGGTGTTATCATGACAATGGTCTAGAATAATTTTTGAATAAAACATTTAACAATTCCTGACAAAAAATTATTGTTAAAAATTGTAAGGTAATTTTCAAAGCTCTATATATGGTAATAACAGAAGTTGTCTCAGTCTACAGATGTAAATTAACATTACTGTAAGAACAAGCAATTTTATAAATGAATATATATTTAAATTATTAGATATTCATTTTTATTATACATTTATTCATTACAGACAATTTTGATTCTCTCACAAATACTTTAGAAAATCATTTCGAACTTTCTTTTATGAAATTCTCCATATCTTGTATAGGAATAAAATTTTATTTTTTTATTAATTCACTTTTATTAGATCCCAATTTATTTATTTAAAGAAAGTATAAGTTGCCTATATCAAGTTATAATTTATAATTTGTTGCTAATCAACATCAATTATCAATCTGATGATGATCAATCTGATGATGATCAATTTAAAATTAATTTTTTTTATGATTATTCCAGCGAATTATGTCATACTTTGTGATAAAAAAAAAGGAATACATGAAATTTTCGAATACATGAAATTTTAAAAATTATCTTTTCTAATGAATCTAGGCTAATTCTAATACCGCCTCTAAGTCTTTGGATTGCCCTTAATATACAGCAAAAATAAATTATTCCGGATAAACTGCTATAACATGTTTGACCTTGATTAGACGTTTAGGAAAAGAGGCGTTTTCGTGAAATCAATTTATATCCTGGATACCTAATGAAGCTTTACTACAGGAAAATGGGATGAGGAATGTGATTAACGATGACAGACTTAATTACAAGAGATAGCCATTATCCACTTCAATGATTGGTCATGTATTCCAGATTCCAGGGTACTCATTGGTCTGAAGCTACGACTAAAGGCATAGGAATGTTTCTTTGAGAAGTAAAGTATTCCCCTTTATCATATTTATCTTTTCCTATTTATCATATTATCCATTACTCCTGATTCTACACATATATTAACAATTATCAGATATATTAAGCTCCAGAATTAAATATTTTATATTTAAACTCATTATGAGCGATGTCCTTCTCCAAGGCTAAACATTATAAATTAAATAAACGGCAATGCTTAGTTAAGAATGTATTAAAAGTGATTAAAGTGTCTGGAAGTTTTTCCTAACAAAATAACTGATTTTTTTCATGCAAAATATGTTAGGACCTGCTTTATTCTTAGTAATTTGACACCAAGTATAAGAAAATGCTTAGAAAACGTCGAATGTTAAAATTAAATATTGAAACAAACTCGCTGAAATCAGAACATAATACGCTCATTTTATAAAATAGAACAATCTGAAAGCTTATGTCTTTTGCATTAAGTTTTAATTCAAAGTTTTGTTTTTAAATCTGTTTTTCTCAATTACGTATTTTTACTTTGTACGCAAGATTTTATGACTTATAATAAGTTTATGAAGTTAAAATTTGGAATTAGTTAGAGTATAACATGTTTAAATGATTAATTTTTTAATATTTAACATTTTTGGAGTCAACAAAATTTTTTCAAGAAAATCTCAAACAATATTTTTCATAACTTTAAAATATAAAAGTTATTTTTCAAATTCTTCGAGCTCGAATGGTTTTCAAAATTAATAATTACTAATAATTAATAATAACTAATAATTTTTATAACGACTTTTACCATATACGCAAGCAGTCATCTTTAGCAAGATGTTAAAAAAAATTAGCTTATAAAAAAATCTTTTCATTTTTTCTTAAACAGGTTTAAAATAAAGTCCTGTAAAAATTTTTAGTGAAGTTATGAAAAGTAATAATTAACACATTCATTGAACTTTCCTTGATAAAATAAAAACCATCTAGACAATATATTTGAAAAATTAAAAGAAAAATAATTAAAATATGCTGTACTAGCATATAAATATTTTTCGCAATTTCTTTTTATTTGAGCACATTGCGTATAAAGTTATACATATTTCATTGTAACCAGAATATATTTTATTTAAAAGGAATTCCTTATCATTAACTGCTGAGCCGAGATTAATAGAACAACCGCCCAACATCCGATGGATATTTTTAATAGAATTTATCAAGAATAATTTTAATAGAATTTATTATGTATCACAAGAAAGTATGGAAAGATGTAAAGGTATAGTAGAATTTTTCTTACGTAACTAAAGATTTATAATTTTGCATATACGTATTAAAATGTAAATATGTAAATTGATTTCAATATTATTTTTAAAAAAATTGAAATTCTAGTAATAAACCGATATCAAAAAATATTAGTATCATTTAGATTCCACTTTTCAATTTAACAAATAATGTTCGTTTTTTTCCTTTTTTCCGAATTATTTTTTGTAATTTTTAGAAATAATATTAAATATTCTTATGATATAAAAATAAAGTTGTTATTAAATTATATTATCAATAATTGACTAAAAAAGAAATTATTTGTAATATGTTTTAAATTAAGATTTAAAAGATCTGCGAGAATTAAAACATAAAAAATGAGGTGAGTTAAAATATAAACAGCATAAAAATTTAAAAGCTGGAAAAGAATTTATCACGCTTCTATTACAAGTTTGAGAAGAAGACTTAAATAATAAGTGATGAAAAAATAATTCGTAAAATGATTTTACTTTAATAAACATTAATTAGTTTCTAAAAAAAAGATTTTGTAAATATTTTTCTAAACGCAGTCACTGAAATCATTCTTCGCCAAGGAAGAAGCCGGAGGTGTTGCTCATTTTACGTTGCCTGGTGAGCAACTTGTGACAAAGTAGCGGAGGCGAGCAACATTACCCCCGAAATATTGCCACAGATTCGCGTTCATAAGGTGGGCCACTTTCCACATCACACAAAGCAGAGGATAACACACAAGGAGAAGCATCCATGCCCTGAGCGGTATTTGAACCCACACCTGTTGGCCTCATAATCATCAGGTGGACGAACCGCTCGGCCTCCTGGCCAGCATTTTTTCATAAAGAAAAACATTATAATATAAGTATTAGTAAGAATAACGTGCCTAACAATAAGAGTTAAAAAAGTTTTGCAACCATTACAAGGTTCCAATTTAAACTCTGTTATCGTGTTTTTGAACTTTCTTACACGGTACTATGCGTTATGCAAAAACACAGGAACTAATGACTAAAGCTAAGATCTGGTGGCAACAATTTTCTATGTTGATATTCGTCAGAACACGCAAAAAGTGTTTCCATTAACCACTTGTTGGAATTAAACATTTTCATCGTTAACTGTCGTGCTATTGACATTTTCACTAGAAAAATCAATTCAAGATATTAGAGAGGTCTGACATCCTCCCTCAGGAACCAACAAAACCAGTAAAAGACTTAAAGAAGCTGCAAGTGATGCTATGTGAACTTTCAATAGTATATGTTGCACAAAATCACAAGAACTGATAACTAAATAAGGATCTAGTGGCAATAATTTTCCCTCTTCAAATACCAACTGTAATAAAGAGCAGAAGGTTATTCGCTCAATTCCGCAATATTATGGTTCTAATCGATCTAAAACACTGTTCAATTTAATACTTTAAATTAAAATAACACAGTAGTTTGACATAGAGACCAACTTTTAACCTAGTGCCTGACGCAGTATAGCCATTTCTGGCTCTTGTGCCAATAAAATTCAACTAACCAACTAATACTTTAAAAATAGGGTTATAAATTTGTACCAGTTACGTTATATGTTCTACGTTAATTCTATTATATTCCTTATTCTACATTCTGATTTATTTATGAAACCTGGTTTTTATAAACGCACAAAAATTATTCAATATTACATAAAATAGAACAAAAATATTGTCAAATCGTAAATTGCTGGTATTTTGCATTGTATTTATATTTTGATGTTCACTTTCAACAAAATTCACTTTTAACAAAAAAGTAGACTTTTTGTAACTGAGAGCTTACTATCGATTAAAATTTGAAAACTAAAATTTTATTTAGAAAATATTCTTTACGCTGTTAAAAATTATTTGCATCATTGGCATTTTTTTCTAAATTAAAATCAATATCACTTTTTAGTACAAAATATGAATATTATTACTTTTCTAATACATTTTTTCAATTATAATACCTTAAAAATATGTTTTTATTAAATCAATTCTTTTTAAGTATTAGTGATAAAAATGTTCACAATAATTGAGCAAACAAAAATTACAGTTGTATGAAACTTCGATTATAATCCATCAGTATAAATTATCCAAATTGAATTTTATTTTCAATTGTTTCAGGTGACGTAATATTCATTTACTAAATAAGTTAGAAGGAAAGCCAATTATCCTTAGCATTCAAAACAAACATAACACAGCATCAACAGAACAAAACATGCATCTGCATTTAATAAACTTGAGACCCGTTTAACGTATGTCATCTAATAATAAAACATCTATAATTTATCATCTAATTAGCTTACTTCCGGATAGAATACAACAAATATGGCTACAAACAAAATAATTAATGCTGAAAATAACATTTGAAATGTTCCAGCTCGTTTATATGAAGTTTCTATATTAATAAAATATTTATGGAGTTATAATTTAATACAAGCAGCTGCGGTAATTTTTTTTATGACTGAGGGTTCGAAAATCTGTTTAATTAGGTTTCATATGACATATATCTGTTTTGCTCATGGATGATTTATTATTACAATAAAAAATATTGAAGAATGTAAAAATCACTGTTGTAAGTAATATCTTTTCACTACTGCTTGAATGATTAATTGTATTAGCTATCTACATTTAAAGTCGAAAATTTTTTATATCAAATTATTCTTCACGTAATTAAATGAAGATCTTTTGCTAATAAAATATTTATAAAGTTGCAAATAAATACTAGTAGCTTTGTTTTTTTTATTTTATTAATAACCCCCTGATTGTTAAAAAAAACTGTTTCAGATCAGATTTGATTTTACACTTAGACAATTTTTTATTACAACAAAACTTTCAAACAATACAAAATATTAATGAATATAGAAATGCATACCATTCCGCTGAACGTAATACCTTTTTCGACACTACTTAAACTAAACACTTTTTAGCAATCAAAATTTGAAGTGAAAAAGTTTTCTTTTCAAATTATTCTTAGCGCTATTAAAAATCACTTATATTCCGAGTGAGGGTAAAAGTTAAATTTAACTAAAGGCGTCATATATTTCTTTATTGCAATAAAAAATATTGAACAATATTTGATGAATTTAATTATATTGATGAATCTGAAAACGCATTCTATTGAGCGTAATGCTTTTTTAATACTACTTGAATGAACAAATTGCGCAATTAAATTAAAAAAAGTTTTAATTTAATTGCGCAATTAAAAATTACTTACATTAAAAGATTAAGTCTTACTAGAGACCTTATTACAATAAAAATTACGAATATTACAAAATATTGATGAATCTAAAGTTGCATAGTTTTGCATTAAACGCATTACATTTCTTGCTACTGCTTGAAAGAACAATTTTACTAGCATTACTTCAGTAGGAATTTTATTAGCACTCAAATTTGAAGCAGGAATAAATTTATTTAAAATTATTCAGAAAGCAATTAAAAATTACTTTCATTCAGAGTAAAGGCAATAGTAAATATTTACTTAAGGATTCATATATTTTCTTAATTTAAATAAATATCATCGAAATTATATGAAGTCAATGCTTTATTCATGAATTTCTAGAATGCGATAATATAAAATATTGCATTTGTCTAATTCATATTTTCTCAAATTATATCTAAAAGTGTCCATGATAGTTATAAAGGAAGCAAACTTTAGATATACTATAAAATTAGCATTGTTCTTCAATAAAATAAATCATATGATTGTAAATTTATCTCTAAACTTCCCAGGTGAGTGAGATAATACAAATTTACTTAACAAGCTTCAAGAACAGCCAATTATATTTCAGAACTCTTTTCCAAAGCAGTGTCGAGAAAATAAAACAATTGTAATTTAGATTACAGATTCTACTCCATATATAGAACACATCATTATTTAACATCTAATTAGTTTACTTTTTGAAATCATACGCGGAAATAATTAATAATGGAAACACTTGAAATATTTTAGCCCGGATGAGTGAAGTTTCCGTTTCAATAAAATATTTATAGAGTTGTAAATAAACACGAGCAGATAATTCCCTTTGAGACATAGCAGAGAGATATCTTTGAAGTAAAAGAAGAAGCCCCCCGTATTGTTGGGATTAGTTCTGCTGTGAGATGTAGAACGTTCGAAGTAGAAGAAGGGTGAAACGGAGAATCGGATCAGAAGGAGGAAAGAATTGATTCTTCCGGAGTTCAGAGGATTAAATTGCTCAGCAACCAGTTCTGTAAATGGTATTTCACCTGTAAGACTTGTTCTTGTTTCGATAAATAACCTTAAGAATGACTTAAGGGAAGAAATGTTTCATCTTGAAATAAGACTGCAGCATTGGGAACTATTATGGCGTAAAAATAGAAGAGATTTATACTGAAAAATAGCCCTTGATATGGCTATTCGGATAAGATCAGCTCATTCTCTAACGTTTCGTAATACAATTCTTTAAAGCCTAGACTTAAAATATATATATTTTTTTGTTTTACAAATATTTATGTCTGAGCAATCTGTATCTTCAGTGCTTTACGTCCAACGTTGCATCGAATAATACATTCTTAAAAGGGGAAAAAAAGGACAAAAATGATACCGAAATACTACTTTATCTATAAAGAATTAGTAATACTAAGTATTATACGATTGAAGAGTGCTTATTAAACTAAAAATAAGCTATTTATTTACCGTATATATCTAATAACTAAATAAG
>NC_092204.1:46857555-46870889 GCF_043381705.1 Parasteatoda tepidariorum | reverse complement strand
TATATATATATATTATTAAGTTATACATAATATTATTAAGTTCTGTTTCTTGTAAAGTGCTCAAAGACTTGTTGAAAAACCTTAACAATTAATATGTATTATTCTTAATGCAGAACATATTTAAATCAATCCATAAGTGATCATACGATCTACATCATACAGAATAACATTAACTTAACAAAACACTCAGTAAACATAAGACATTTAAAGCAAACCCAAATAAGTAAAAGCTTAATTTACTAATAATATGATAATGTTGAACCAGATTAATATAACTATTGATTAATAATGTTTAACTATATATAATATAATATATAGTTTAACTATATGTTTAACTATATTTAATGTAACTATTTATTAATATTGTTTAACTAGAATAAGAGCCCTACAAGTAAGCCATGAAACGAATAATTTGCATTTTTTATAACCAAAGCATCTATCTCTCAAATTTCATTCTGAAAAGTTTTACCATACTATGAAAATTTATGTTTTTAGAAGTAGTTTTATATTTTTCATGTAAACTTCAAAGTAAAAGAAGTGAATTTTCTAAAACAGGAATAAAAATTATTTTGCATATTTTCATAGTAAAAATAAATATTTTTCGTGAAAATAAATAGCATTTTCCTATATACTAGTAATTGCATAACTATCAAACCCTTTTTTTTTCTTCAAACAAAAATTACTGAAAAATTATAAACAGTTTTAATATAAATGAGAATTTCGTAATGCATTTATTAAAATATTTCGTTTTCATCTACATATGTTCTAAAGTATATCCCTTTGAAATGTTTTCTAAATAAAAACATTTGTAATGAAAATATTTTATAAATGAAAATATTTGTGAAGGAAACATTTCATTTGAATAATGAAGTCACTAATTGATATGATATAATATTTGATAAAAATTAAACTACGTCTTGTAAAAATCAAATATTTATCCTTATTTTCCACTGCGTTTAATTCTGATAAATTTTTTATGATTATTTGTAGCTGTGTTACCAACAACATTAAAACTATTTTAATAAGGGATTCCGAAATTTTTCCGGTTATAGAACAATAAATGATCGAACTTCTTTCGGCGGAACTTCGACTTTGTACATATTAAAATACATAAAAATAATTGCAAGCTTATTATTCAAAAATAAATATGAGGAAAGGAATTTTTTTCATAGTTTTGTTCATTTGCAGTTTTAAATTAGGTTTAATATTCGACAGTTGAATTCCCAATCCTGGAGCTATATCTAATTTAGTTTAAAATTTGTTTCAGGTGTCAATACATAAGCTTAAAAGGAAATAAATTAGCCGAATTTTGATTTTTGGTGAAATAAAAGATAAAAAAGAGTTTTTATAACCGTTGAAAATAGTATCCAGAGAAACATATTTCCTTATTAATGAATTTCGTTATTTTATTTAGATTTGAAAAGTCGAATTGGAAATACCAGTGCAGGTTTACCAGTTATTAAATATATTGTTAATAGATAAATGAAAATTGAAAAATGAAATTCTGTTTCACTTTTATTGGCATTTTAATTTAATTTTATACAGTGAAATGAAATTTCGAAAAAAAAATTATAGGTTATTAATAAATAATATACATCTCTTATTACTAATAATATAGATTTCAAAAATTATTACCGTGTAATAAAAAAGTACTTTTTTTCGGAACCCTATTTTTGCTCTAACGGAACACCAGTTGGGAACCACCCTGAGAGGAGATTCTGGACCCTGATCGTTTCGCTTACCACATAGAGTGATTTTTGTTTCTTGATGTCAAATTAGGTGTTATATCTGAATTAAAATGCATTTAGTTAAAATATACCAAGACATCCATGATCCATTGGGTTAGAAATTAAACCTGTTCATTTAGCTCTACAGCAATTGCAACTTTATTTGCATTGTTTCAAATTCATTTCTAAATTTTTAGTAGTTTAAAATTAAAAAAAAAAGGAAATTATTATGTTATCAATATTACTTTTCCGCATTACATATTTTCACAAATTTCTTGTAATGCTTCACAATTTTGAATTCATTACCTTAATTTCTTTACTGTTTAATGAATGCACATTAGTTAATAAGTTTAGGTAACAAATTAACGATGTGTATCCTAAAATGTTGCAATAAGTTAGCATTATAACTACGAAACACTTCTTTTAGTGTAAAGCCTTTAAGCTAAAATAAAAATAAAAATTAAAAATATAATAATAACAGAGAATACTATGTAAGAAATTATTATAAATAAGCACTACATTTGAGATTAAATTGGGGAAGAAGAAATGCATTACAAGCAAACAATATTTTCGTAACTCATACTAATTTTCTAATTTTATATTAATATTAATTGTGGATCTTCATGTGAGAAAACATGATCATACAATCTTACTTTCTGGCCAATAATATATATATATATATANTTAATATTAATTGTGGATATATATATATATATATATATTATAATAATAATAAATGCAGAGACAGAAAGTTTACTTTCTCAAAACATTTTGAACATTAGTTGTTTAATAGTTTAAAAGAATATTATTACTTCTGTTTAGTTGATATGATTCAAATCAATTAAAGAAATATTGCAATAATGTAACTCTGAGTTTACCTCAGATATAATTAGTAATTTTGTCATATTCGTATGTCATTATATGGGTTAAATAAATTGCAAATTAAATATTGTTAAGCGATTTCATATGGTTTGGAGTAATTATCAGTTGCTGTATGAATGACTTGAATCATTAAGATATAATACTTGGTTGAAAATCACTAAATCGAAAATTAATTAATGCTTCTATGTTTCGAATACTGAATATTCTAATTCGCAATTCTGTGGTATATGACTAATCTTTTCAAAAAGCTAAACACACTGTGCTTTTAAAAGCAATCAAATAATAAAGCAATAGTAAAAAACATAAAAAAACTTTCCATTTGCTTTAAATTCAGATAAATATTAAATAAAACTAAAAACATTCCTTTTAAATAATAATTATACTTACAACAAAATTCTGCGTTTGACGATTTAAAAAATATCGAAGCATGAAAACGTGTTTAAGCAGGTTTACACAACAGGTATAATAAACTGAGCCGATATAATCGACCACACTACCATAGAATTTCATAATTTAGAGTAATAAATAACTCTATTTCATAATCACATATTTAATTTCGTTTTATTCCATTCTTAACCATTGAAAAAAATTGTCACCAATAATTAATTAAGTAAAAACGAAAATAAGCATAAATCGTAAAACAAATAATTTAAATTTTTCATTCATTAGTTATATTTCATAGTTTTTAATCAGTAATATATCTTGCTTTTATAAAATATATGTTTACTAATAACGCTAAATCTTTCCAATGAAATTAATTCAATTAACAATATAATTCGCTTTTGGGAAGAAGCATATCTTTTCATAATAAAAATAACACAAAATATCAATTTTAACATCACGAGAAATTAGCAATTCAATATATAAATACAAATAATTATTGTAGGTAAAGTTTCTAAAATATTTCAAAAAACAAATCTCGAACTTACCAGATAAAACTTAAAACTTCATTCGAAGTGCTTCAAAAAACTCTCCCACAGTTTTCATTTCACACAACTTCTCCCAATTCAATAAATCTCCTCATTCAGTCTTTCGATCCAAAGATCTTTAATACAGTTTAATGGGAGATAGTACATCAGTCTCACACCGAGGAAAACAAATGGCAAAATAATCAAAAATAAAAACTTATGTTCTCTTCTAAATTCTAGTTCGTCCTTTATAAGCTGCATTGAAAAGCAACCGGCCTATTCGGCTGCATACCGATGGACTGGATCAGTAAAAGGCCTGCATGGACCGGGGAGTTGTGAAAGAGAGGGCGCACGCGCTATAACCCATCCTTTTCTGGAGTATCTTTTCTCTCCGCATCTTTCCAGAGATAGGTGATGGATTTCTTTGGGTATATTCTTGCTCGCGAATAAAAGGAACTTGTCTTTATTCTTTGAAAATATTCATGTCGCACTAACTTTTAGTCTTATTAAAAGTGTGTGGTTTAAAGCTCTGGTTCTTAAATGTTTAAGCAGATAGTTATTGTAGCTATAAACTGCAGATTGCTTTTAAAGCTTTAAGATTTTAAAATATCGTGTTTGAAAATAACGTTTATCAAAGAGACTACTGCGTTCTTAAGAATTGACATTACAATAAATGTAATTTAAAAATCATCTTTATATTGCCACATCAATTCGGGAGTATTTTTTCTCTCTTCATGTGATAGATAAATCATGAATTGTTTTTTGTGAAGAGATGTACTTTTTTATTAATTAAACAATACCATAGAATACCATAAAAATATACTTAGAATGCAATAACACATAATAGTTAGAATACCTTTACTCACTAACATTTAGTCTTATTAAATGCAATTTAAAGATTTAGCTCTTATATTATTTATCATTACGTTTTAAGTGTTGAAAGCTCGAATTGCACTTTAAAAGACTAATGATTCATTGTCAAATATTTTTCCTTAATTCCAATATCACATATATTATTGCGATTTAAATATAAACTATTCCATAAATTAAGTTTAAACATCGATTTTTATAACTACATGTACATAAAGTTTAGAGTACCCTTTTTTGGCATATTTTCAGAGATAGATTTTGAATTTCTTTGGAAATATTCTTGCTAGAAAGGGAAAAAAATCTTGTATTCCTTATTCGAAAATATTCGTGTCACATTAACAGTTTTTTGTAAGATTGTGTAGTTAGAAGTTTTACTCCTTGTTTAATTGTGTGTGCAGTATTTGTAGCTTTAAAGCACAAACTGGTTTTAATTCTAAAAGTTTATAATACTTGATCTTTTGATTAATTTCACCGAAATAAATTAGATTCTAAGTTTTGAAAATAAATAACACGATAAATTGAGTTTAAAAATCATCTCTTTAAGCCACCACAATTAAGTTTATCTTTTTTCCTCTGCATCTTTCTAGAGATTTGGTGCAGGATTTCTTAAGAAATATTCTTTCTCGAAAACAAAGAAAAAATACATATATTTTTCTTAAATTTCAATGTATATTGTATATGAAAATAAAATTAAATGAAAATGTATTTAAAACTTGTTTTACCATATTTAAATTGTTTATTGTTTTCAAAAATATTGATGCCTAAAATTATCTTTGAAAAAATGAGGTACATAAATACTTGAGAAAAACCCATCTGTTTCTGGAAATTTGTTCGAAAGATATATTTAAAATAAAAAGTTGTTTTTATGGATTCATCTGACTGATGCCTAGCTTTAGTATTATATTAACATATGGGGACTACTTAAGAATGCATTATGAATGCGAGAGGTAGTTAGCTATAAATATTTATTACATATATCTACAACTTTCGAATTTACATCTTAGTATCGAAAATTTTATTCCTTAAATTTAAAAAAAAATCAGAATTATTGTCACATCTAAACACTTTTAAATACTTCAGCGCATGGGTTAGTTAATTATTGATCTCAACATCCAAATTTGTAGATAATCCTCTGTATATGTTGGGAAGTGTTTATTTTTTGATAAACATATGAATAGGGGGAAACTTATGTCGTATGGATAAGCAACAAAATTCTACTTCTATCTGAATTTAGTGAGAGTACTAAAGACAGAGCTAAAGGTTAAAGTTTATTTAACCTGGGTTGTGAGTAAAGAGTGTGTTTTCCTCTTCTCTACTATTTCATACATCAATTTTAAATTACAGGTAGAATTAGCGGTATGAAATGATGAATATTGTTGAAATAAATAAAGTTTTATTTGGCAAAATTAAAAAAATTTTTTTCGTAATTTTGATATTTTAAGACACAAAAGGACATCTTAGGGCAGGGCATAAATATAATTTTATTAAATAGTTTCATAGATTATGTAATTAAATGTACATGCACAATGCTTTCGCTATTATTGCTTTCGAATTTTAAATTATTTTGTTAACGTATTGCTGTTTAATTATACTCAATACATACTCATTTATTTATTATTCTACAGTAGAAAAACAAACCGTTATTTTTTGATAATATTTTCAAGACTTTCAAAGTCCAACATCAATATTAGTACAATTCGTGCAGCAACTGCAGAATTAAAAATAACCTTTACAATTTGAATAACAGCAGTTTTATAAATATTTGGTAATTCAGACATTCATCAATAAAATACCAATTTCCTTTGCAAAAAAACGCATATTGATGGTAATCGTCAATTGCAAATTAAAATTGTGCGTATTGATTTAGAAAGACATTTTTTCAGAGAAAAATAAAATTATTTTGAAATTGGTATAATTTTAAAAGTTAATAATGCAAGTTAATACTCTTTCAACTGTAGCTAAAAAGATTCTTCATGGATGCAAATATTTGCATTTTTAAGATGTTTGGTTATTATTTTTAACATACCATAAGGAAATAATGGACACAGCACACTTTCTAATTTTTCTGCAGTAAGAAAAACTACTGTAAATATAAATTTTTCACGAACGGAGTTAAGATTATTTTGTGCTACTTCTGTAGATAGTTTTTATAGTTAAAACTGTTGAAAAAGCAAAAGCAAATGTAAATGAATAAAAAACTCTAAGTAAATGTTTGCTTTCATTTGAATGAGTTTAAAGATGATATTTTTAATATTACTATGTATTACGTTTGCAGTATCGCAAAATATGAAAGTAAATTAATCATTCTAATAAATTAATTCTAATAAATTCTAATAAATTAATTCTAATAGATTAATTCTAATAAATTCTAATTCAAATAAATTAATTCCAATAAATTCTAATTCTAATAAATTAATTCTAACATTCAGAAAAACTTTTTGCAAATATTTTTATAATTAATAGTTAAGTAATGGATCATTATATCATGTTTCTAGAAACGTTGCTTTTTATTGAGAAATAAATTTGAATTTATATAATAAATTTTCTTTAAGCTGCAGTGAGAAAAAAGTATAAAAAAATCTAACAGAATATGGTAAAACTTATTATGTTTCTGGCTCTATGGGAACACCAAATTGGGTGGTAATTTTTACTGAGGAGCTTTGGCAATGACTTTTTTTGTGAAATAAGCAATAAAATATGGTTTTATTAAATTACTGTTTGGTGGGAAATTTTTTTATTTTGGTAGTTTTACCATGATACCTTACAGTGAGCATTGCATAAAAATCATTTATTCGATCATATTTACTTTTCGTATTTTTACTAAATGCATAGTAATAAGAATCGCAATTTTAGGAACCAGATTATCTGGTAAACCATTACTAAAAGAATAGAAAAATTATCAATTGAATAGTTTAAATACGTCATATGCTAATTTTATTACCGAAATTACGATTTTTTTTCTTAGAAATGCCGTTTGTGTAATAATTTTAAGTTTTGTAAAATTTGTACAGGTTTTTTTAATTAATTATTTGACTTTCTCCTATTCAATTTCGATTTAAGTAGAATTCTCGTACTAATTATTGTACACCAATTGTACTTCTTCATAGTACAATTAATTGTACTTAAACATGCCTTCAAAATAAAATACAGTTACACCAAAAAATAAATATTAAGTGATTTAACATTTTGACTTGATAGAAAGCTAAATCATTGAGAACCCTGAGATTGTTCTTTGCAATGAGACGGTTCCATCTGGGGGTAATCAGAGACAATGACACCCGATGTGTGTTGCTTTTGTCCAGTTTATTCCGTTGCTTTGTTTTGGTTGCTGTTACTGCAGAAAATCCCGCTTCACACAGATAGGTTGTCAGAAAGTTTTAATGGAACACAGATATTTTTATTTTTGGGAATAAGCCTAGAAATTAAAATTCAGTTTCAAAATTAAATGGGCTGGCCGGTACCATTTGATCCACGGACCGGAGGTTGGGGAACACCGCCCTAGCTCCCTGAGAAGTTTGTCGCAATTTTTATGCAATTCCCTGTAATATATAACTAATTAAAACATATATATTATGACAAAAATTTGAATAAAAGTTCAATTTAAAAAAATCTGTTGCCTTAGGAGCAAAACAAATTTAAGATTTAAAATTATGATTATGCAAAATCAAGTATTCGTCTAAAAGCAAAAAAATAAAAAATATCCACTCTAATAAGCTGATAAATGAACTTATCATTTCCACAGAAGGAAACTTTTTTTTGTTTGAAGGGAGGAGGAAATTCCTTAATATTTAAGTATTTAAAGTTAATTAAAAAATAAGTTATAATTAAATAATATGCAATTTTCGGTTCGGATTAGTACTAAAATAGGAGGGTGAATATTTAATTGTAGCTGTACTGAACTCAGAAATCAATGCACGTTTCATTTTGTAAATGATAAATCAGATTTATTTCGTGTTTTCTTCCAGTCTTCTGAAGTTTCTATTTCATTACCGTAACGAAAATTCTACCAAGAGACATTGTTTTCGGTTGTCAAGCACGTAATGATGGTTGTCGGCATACTTTTGTTTTCTTTCTTACTTGACGCGGAAAACGTCAGTAAGTAATGGCATGATATTATTTCTCAGTAAGAATGCGTCAAGATTGTTGGAGAAAAACAAGTCACTAATCTCTAATTTCAGAGCAGAAACGAAAAGAAGAATTCTTCACAATATGTTATTGATGGATAAATATGTGCTTGCAGAAAAAAAAATTCGAATTATTTATAAGAAATGGAAGAAACAAAATCAATACGGTATGGATTATTTTTCAGCTATTCCTTTAAAATAGTGTTCCCCAACCTTTTTATCGCCGCGAACCTGTCAACGTTTGATAATTTTACCGCGGACCACTTGGGGGGAAGACGTCGATTGTTTATATTTTAGCTTATTTTGATTTATTAATTCTAATTTAATTGTACTTAAACATGCCTTCAAAATAAAATACAGTTACCCCAATAAACAGATGGTTTGACGAGGTGGAAAAAGACCTTAGGACTCTAAAAGTCCGAAACTGGAGACAAAGAGCTAGAGACAGACGACTTTGGAGGAAAATTGCTAGTGAGGCCATGATCCAACAAGGACTGTAATGCCAGGGAGTTAGTTACATCAAAAAGTAAATGTAAAGTGATTTAACATTTTAACTTACTAGAACGCTAAATCAATGAGAATCGCCTGAGATTGTTTCTTTGCAATGAGACGGTTCCATCTGGGAGTAATCGGAGACAATGACACCCGATGTGTGTTGCTTTTGTCCAGTATATTCCGTTGCTTTGTTTTGGTTGCTGTTACTGCAGAAAACCCAGCCTCACACAGATACGTTGTCAGAAAATTTTTATGGAACACAGATATTTTCATTTTGAGGTATAAGCCTAGGAATTTAAATTCAGTTTCAAAATGAAATGGGTGGTCTGGTACCATTTGATCCACGGACCGGGGGTTGGGGAACACCGCTCTGAAAAACTTAGTCCTGTTTCAGCATCAAGTTTGTTATTTAGTACATACCTTACTTTTTTTTAATTTCACTTAGTACTAATAACTAAAATTAATAAAGAATCATTGCTGTCATTAATACACTGAAAAAAGTTCTGGTAAAATTACCGCACTGCATGGTAATGACATTTCTGGTAAAAAATAATACATAATGCTGGTTAATAAAACTAAAATACACGGTTTATGAACCTTTTATTTGGATAACTTTTCCTTTTATTTGGTAATGGTTTGTTGTAAATTTTTGTTTTGAAAACTTAGGAACTTATTATTACTCATTTAGTAAATAATAAAAAAGAAAAAAAAAGTAATTTAACAGAATAATTGCTTTTTATGCCATGCTCCAAGGTTTCACGATGAAATTACCAAACTTTATCACATTTTCTAAAACCATATTTTATTGTTAATCTTACCAAAATCATAAAAAAAGCTTCGGTAAAAAATTTTACCGAGCTTTTTTGTCTTCTCATAGAGTCAGAAGCCAATAATTTTGCCAATTACCGTGTTACCTTAACTTTTTTTCTCAGTGTAGTATGGAGATTTGACACGCTATAATTGAATAATTAATTTTTCTTCTCGGTACATAATTTTATTTTTTATTTCAATTAACGTTGATTTAAATAATTTAGTATCATATAAAACCATTTTAAATCCATAACTATAAACACAATAAACACTTGATTTCAGATAACAATATTACCACGTTTAACATGCTGATCATTGATTTTATTTGACAAAATGAATAAAATTTAATTAATGACTTAAGAAAAGGCCAATCATGTTCTTTTTTTAATAATGAGAGCGATAAGCTTGAAAAGTTCGCTGATATTATCTCAAAATCGAATCATCTGTAGATTAAAATAACGAGGTTTGTAAGTAAATTTTTTAAATTTTAAGTGAAGTAAATTGGTCTAAACCAATTAGAAAATGTCATCTTCTCAGAAACACTCCCAAAAGATTTAATGAAAACTTTTTTTTAATAAATATTAAGATCGTGAACTAAAACTACACTTTACTTTCCATGACCAAATTTTATAACTCTTGCACAAATGTTTCTGGAGTTAATAAGAGAGACACCTAGGCAAATAAACTTTTTATTCTATTACTAAAGCTGTTTAAAAACTCAGCATGTTTTTAAATAATAGATACATATAGAAAAACACGTCATATATTATTTTAAAAAATCAATGAGCTAATATTCAATGAAAATTTTCATTTTGAATTTCATCTATTAGTGTAATATTACAAATTTTTTTTTGTCAGTTTGAAATATCTGAAAAATTCAAACAAAAATGAATAGAAATGCTTAAAAATAAAGTTTTATTGAAAATCGTTAGTGCTTTTATAAAAGAAAGTTCATTTTAATTCTTTAAGCATTATTTTTTTTCGTAACTAATTTAGGTTTATGATTTGTTTAAATGAATGAATAAGTTTACAGCTACAACGGCTTAATTGGAAAAAAATGTGAACACTTTTTCTTCTAAATTTAGAATTTTAAAAAAGATACTTTGTGTAAAAGAATGGCTTTTCTTAATATTCAACCCTGACGCGAATGCTTTTTTTACGCAGTATTAGAACATTAAATCTTAAACTAATGTTAAGTTTTACTACCTTTGTTTTATGAAAACCAGGACAGGAAACAGCTGAAGCATCCACTACCCAAGTTTATTTCAGAGAGGGTGCACGTAATTCTGAAATGATTACGAACCTCGTGTAGATAATGCTTGTGTAATGAGCAGCAGACTCTCTGAACCTGAGAACTAGAACGAAAGGATGATGTAAACTGTGATTTAATGGCGTAGAAAAGTTTTAAAAATCCAATTTTCGTGATGGACTACGGATGCCAAAACCATTATCATCTGCCCTTCAGCCTTTTGCTTCAGACACGATCAATGTTGATACAGAAAAGGAGCGTGTTGTACAGACTAAGTGACTGATCGCTACAACGGATGTTTGGTTTCCAAATAATAATTGCTTATCTATTGCGTGAAGCAATTATTCCTCGAAATTTAACTTCGTAATAATAGTTTGTGGAAAGTAAGCTGAATGTCAACTTGAATGTTTGGTGTAAAATTGACAGCAGAGGTTTTGTCGAATTAGGATTCAAATTTTCTTTTGATGACATCTAAGGTAAAATATGTTTAAGTATTTAAGTAACGTTAAATATTTAGTAGCGTAAAGTATAAGGTATTTAAGTAACTTGTGTGGTTACTTTAGTTGAATGTCATTGGTGGTTGCAAATTTTTTCAAAAATATTATTCTTTTTATTCATATTTACCAATTTTTCTCGAATATTTTAAATGAAAAGCATTCTAGCTAATACCAGAATAGTTATCAGAAAAATATGTTGTTAAATAAAAACAAAGGTAGCAAGAAGGGTTAGTTATTAGAGAAGAAGATAGTTATTTTCTGTTTAGATCCTTGCTATTGCTTTGAATATCATGTTTTCTTATTTAATGAGGGATACTAGAAAAGATTTGGTAGTTAATTTGTTTTTCTTGTCATATTTATTCATCATCAATTCACTAATTTTAAAAAATAATAATTTTTCCTGATTCCTGTTAGGTTTACGTTAAGAAAAACGTCCTATATTTTCATATACTCTCAGAGGAGCCTAAAAGTCAACCAACAATGAATAAGTAATTGCTGAGAAATTTACGGAAACTTCGAGTGTTAATGAGTAACTTTATCCTGTAACTTTCTAAATTATGTGCCAGGAATTTGAAACTTAATAAAATTTATTTTCGTTATATGACATCACAGCATACGCCAAAGGAAATAAATTTTAATTAAAAATTATTCGAAACTAATTAAATAATTATGGCATAATAGGCATGTAGGTTATGGTTTGCAGATTCCATGCTAGTTAGACACGGCATCTGTACAGAAACTATTATGGGATTAGAGCATTTGTTAGCACAGGTTAAGATTTTAAATTAGGACTGTTCAGTGATTGTTGTATTTTAGTTCGATCAAGAATAGCCAAAAATATTTACAAACCATGTCTGTTCCATCTCCTATTGACTGAATTGATCATGTTCAAATTGGCATTTTGTGTTTTTCAATTTTTTTTCCTAATTCTATGGCAAAATGATAATAATCTGATTAAGTTCCATGATTTGGAGACTACAGCAACGTAGATAAATTTAGATTTCAATTTCTTTCAAGAATAGAATATTTACATCAATAAATATTGCGAAAGATGAGGTATGTGTAAATGTTGATGCACCATTAAAATATGTAGCATTAGGAAAAGAACCTTTTTAATTTTTATTTCAAGGAAGTGGAGATCGTTTATAACTGCTCTTCAAAGTTAATACCATCTTTATTTAGAAGAAGAAAATTAGTAGAAAAAAATTCTGTAATTTTCTTATCTCTGATTTTTTAATGACAATTTATTTAAGAAAGCACTTAATATATTTCTTACTAACAATAGATAAAAAAGGGTTTTATAATGAAGAAATTTAAAATTACAAAAATATGCGATCCATGCAAATCAGTAATTTAAGTGAGCATAAAATAGGATACCATGAAGCAGTTTCACTATAGCTTTTCAGCTTAATTAAAGGAAATGCTTATGATGAAAAAATATCGGATGCAAAAATAATAGTACACTTACGTTGCGCCAATAGAATGAGGACTCATGCCGTAATTCTCTCGCATGGCTGTTTTAAAAGCATTCTACAGATCTCTCATCATTTTTAATAATGTATATTCATAGTTTCTTTACTGAAGGTCACTGCTATTTTAATCATTCATAATTCTGGAATTTATCTCCTATTGCTAACTTTCTTAAAATAACAGGTGTTTAATAACAGGTCTGGTAGACCTGACGTAAACGCTCGTATGTCCATTTTTATTTCTTAAAATTAGTGACCTTATATATATATATATATATATATATATATCTTCAGCCTTTTGCT
>NC_092204.1:46562027-46857426 GCF_043381705.1 Parasteatoda tepidariorum | reverse complement strand
ATATATATATATATATATTAACCATGGCATCCAATTAGTTTTAAATTGAATAGTACTTTCAGTAGTCTTATCTCTTTCACTCAAAACGCAGAAGCAATTACTTTCATTACATCTGGAGAAAATAAACATGCCCTCGGCCTTTAAGGTCGTGGGTGCATCCTCGTGTAACGAAATAGAATGCGTATATTGCAGGTTAAATATTTGTTCGAAAGCTATAATTCAATAATTTTGCTCACTACAAATTTGTTTAAATCAATTCTAAATTGAAAATTATGCAAATATTGCTAGATTTATTTTAGAAAAAAATTATTTATAAATTTTCCTTACAACATATATAAAAGCCTGAATAAATAAAATAAGTAAAATGAAGGGATATTGATCCTGAAACGATGTAAAATAAATGCTCAGACCAGAATAAATTCAATCGGAAAACATATTTTACAAACGTCAAGGTTTGGATAATTGAAATTGAATCTTGAATTTATTTTTATTTCATCCAAAAACGAAGAATTAAAATTTAAATGATGTTACTAATAAAAGCCGGACCAAAATTTCTGTTTGCCGTTAATAATCTATTTAAATCAAAATAAATTTCAAGGAATCTGTATTTGTGCGTGTCATAAAATGTTGTAATCTCCAGTCAGAAACTTACAAATGAAACAACTACATTCCCTACAATCACATTTAATCTTTTAAAATTTAAATTCGGCATTAGCGACAAATGAAAGAATCTAAACACATGCATTAAATAAAATTTGGTTTATACTGTTCCGTATTCAGTTGGATAACAAGCTTGGCTGATTTGCGCTTACACTTGATTAGGGAAAGTAGCAAATATGTTCGTTTCCTTTAAACATTCTTTTTCACTAATAGCGGTTTCGGGAATTAGATTCCAAAATGATCATTAGTATTTTTCTAATAATTTCTCGGAATGCATAATACTAGTTTGTTTGAAAATGTGTGTTAGAATTTAAGCTTTTTAAGGATTGTACTTTTGTAAACTAGGCCATTTTTGGGTATTCTTAATATTTGACGAATTAAATTAAATTTTGATGTCCACAATAATTTCTTTGTCTTTAAATTTTTAAAATATTACGCTTTTCATAAAACAATTACCATTGTGGAGAAAGTAGTGTGTTTTTCTGTGAATAGATATCGAGAGTTTTATACATAGACTGTTGCTTTTTACGTCTAAAATAATGTTATAAGCAGTTATTATTTCAGCGTCACAAAATAATGTGAACGTTTATAGAGAATACGATGTGCCTCCGAGTGTATAAGTATTAAAAATTTATAAATGAACTGTTATTTTTTTATTATAAACTATTATAACCGGCGTCCAACTATCAATCCGATTCTGATTGAACTCCATTGTCTTCTAATTTTGAATATAATCCAGAAAACAAGGGAACTACTGAATCAAAGATTGGCACAAACTAATCTTAGCTGAGGACTTTTTGATGGAATTAATCCGCATTTGCGTTACATTCAGAAAAATTAGCCCGTAGGCAAGGAGATTCCTACCTATGATCTGCACAACACTGAGGATATTTGAAGAGCTTACTGAAAGAGCCGACTAAGTGGCAATTAGTAAATGAGCGTTAAAGTTCCTGTGTTCCTCCCTTTTGTTTTTTAGCTCAATCTTTATGTATTTAGTGCATTTGTGAAGACATAACTCTCAAAATTATGGGGTTCTATTTTTTTATTCTAACTCTTTCATAAAAATGGATTTTTATGATTTTTGAGAATAGCATTTGTTTGTTTTCACGGAAAATATATTTGGAAGATAATTATTGCGATGAAATTATTATTATATCATGGAGAATTTATATTATTGCATATATTTTGGCTTATATTCATGAAATAAACTTTTAACAACCTTAATTTCAAACGAACTGGCATCAAATTTTACAGATGTTCACTTTCACACATTATTTTCAATTTTTCATTAAAAAATTGCAGTTTTATGCTATAATGACAGATTTAAATTCCTAAAAATGTTGATAAAATAGTTTTCGATCGTGGTAAATTTCTCTATCATGATTAGTTACGTGACTCTCATATTTCTTCATTATTTAGATTACCAATTTACAAATTTCGGCGTTGAATACCAAACCACTCGGAGAATATGCAACTCTTTTACTTTCATTTTCAACTTCTTAGCCTTGAATATAGACGTCATAAAACACCTGTTGAAAGAACAAGGTCACATTCACCTTCAAAAATAAGTTTTTTATGCGAAACTAATCAGTATTTGCGAAAATAGAGGTAAAAACAACTAAAATCTATTGTGATTACCCCGATGTTATTTGAGCTCTGATATGTTTCTACCGAAGTATAATTTGCAACAACAATCCTTGATGGCTGGGGGCAAAGTACAGTTTAACTATCTATCTCTGTGATTCTTTCATATGTATACTTAACCTACCTTCACTGAGCCATGCCGATTTCTATGAAAAAGTTGCCATTAATTTTGTCAAATATATTAATCTTATCATTTCGGAATTAACACGTAATATTTTACGTATGCGCACACGGCTTAAAGATTGTTAAAGAGCTCTTTTTTATTTTCAATTTAAGAATAATAATTCGAAAAATTGTCAAAAAATGAAATAGGTATTACGGATATTATTTTAATTGAGGACGTTCTAATATGTACTATATATACTAATACTCATATCACGATACCTACTATAAGTACTGAGGAAATAGGCTTTTACAGCCAACCGAATGGACAGAGTACCGAGAAAATTTAGATTATGGTAATTTCAACAATTCGGACTCTTAGGTTAGTCTGGAACAATTATGTCAAATGATACTGAACATTGGTTGCCTTCACTCTGAGAAAACGAACTTCTAAAAATAAGTTTTGCTTAATTTAGCAATACAACGCCATAAGGAAGTGCAAGAAAATGATATTTTTTAATTTATTTAATTGTGCCGTATATCCCTTTCAGCTTTGTGCATGATTTCGAAGTGCTGCTCATTATCGATTCATTAATTTTTTAATTTTATTTCAACCCATAAGAAAAACGAGTATTCAGCTAGTAGCAGCAATAAAAAACTGAAAAAGTTGCATAAGAGCGAAATAATGTTTTTTTACAGCAACTTTGCTTAGGAAAAAAATAAAATTTATTACCAGGGCAGTTTGTTTAAAACGCAAACTGATGTGAACTGGAAACGAAACAAAAAATGTATGTTAAAGCCAATTAGAATTTATTTTTTCGTGTCTTTTGTAATTATTGATTCATAAAAAAAATTTTTAATGACTTCCTAATGTATGGAAGCTTCTGTTTCAAGTTTTTCCTCCTCCCTGCGCCTTATCATTTAATGTGAAGCAAGTGATTTTTTCTATCATTGTTCATTGACAATTTGTCGACTAGTTACTTAACCGGTTCTTCCACCGAGCATTAATTGAGTTGTAATATAAATGAACATTGTACATTTAAATGAGACAAAAATAAGAACTTTCCCCTAGAAATCTCAATTTTATTTAAAAAAATTATCACTCATCAGGTTCTTCCACCAACCTCTTCATTTAACATCACTGTGGTCGTGGCAAGCCGAGAGCAGTATTCGTATCAACCAGCCGCTGCTGAGATATGAACCTGAGTCACCTCGTTGGGAGGCGAAAGCTCTATCCTCTTAGCCACCGTGGCTAAGCATTGAAACTATTGCTGCTAACAGTTATTGCTTCAAGAGGAAATTAATGTCAAAATAATATGAAAAAAATTAAATAATGTTGTGTCTCTTTGTAAGGAGCCGCAGAAAGTTTTATTTATTAAAAATCTAAGCATATTTTAAAAACTCGCGTTCGAAAGTTTTAAAAGTAGTATTATGCGTCGAAAAATATCATCAATCCCAATAAGCTGGAGTAGTTTGAATCTTATATTTTCTTATTAAATAATAGCGTTTTTGTTAGAAAATACGTATATTGATAGGCAATTGTGATGAAATAATTCGTATTTCAGTAGTAGGTACCAAACATCAGCATATTATTTGAAACTGACTGAAATTTTCTTTATTCGAAATTAAATATTTTAAGAAAATATTACTACTTTCTTTTTACTCAGTAAATTCTGCATACTTTTATATAAAAAAGAAATAAGCGATTAGAAAGTAGTTCTAAGATTGGTGAATGACTTATTAAACTGCTAATAAAGAATATTAGAACGTCTGCTAGATATGTACAAAATGATCAAAATATTAAATTCAATTCATATTTTGATTCAATTATTGGAACATTGAAATTTAATTGACTGAGGAACTAAATAATAGTCAATAAAAAAATAATAAGTTAAAAAAAAACTTTTATTACTCCAAACCAACACTTATTTTGGCTTTCTAATTCATGATACACGGCGAATTTGGTGACCTCTGCATTGTTTGGGAAAGCGATAAAATTTGCTTTATGTACTTTAAAATCTGGCGAAATTCGATGGGCTATTGCTTCTTAGAAATTTTGTATTTGCATTTTGGAATTAGTAGTATGATTTCGGCATTGCAATAGTTTGGCGAGAAGTCAACACTTGATTTCGGCATTGGAGACATTTTTAATAATCGTGCCAAGCGTGTAACGTATACTAAAATTGTACCTATATTTTTTTAAAAATTATTTCATAGTAAAATTAATTTAAAGAAGTTACATTAGGATAAATTTGTCTTTTTAATTATTTAAAATACATTCACATTACATGGGTAACATATATACAAAATAAAAGTTGATAAAATGTATAAATACAATAAGACATTTAAACGCAGTTTAAAATAGTAAACTCAAAAACGTTAGGAATAACTACCAAAAAGTAAGGGGGGCGTGGGGTAATGTAAGTTAAAATATGAATAATTATTAAAATTTGATAAACCAGGATAAGAAACTTGCATGTATGCCATTGAGTTTGAAGTTCCCTGAGCAGCAAATGATGCAAATAGGGTATGGAAATTTTTAAAACGAATGAGTTTAAAATCTGTAAATCACAGAAAAAGAAAAAAATCAGCACTTATAACATGTGAGATTTAATATTATGTAGTTTATTATGGCCACTTTGTTTTTGCAAAAGAGATCTGATGAACTGACGGACATGCCAAAAAAAGGAATAGAAAGAGTTTAGAGTATAGAATCAGTATATTATTGCCAGGAATCCCACTATGGATACCCTGTAAAGCAATATGAAAAATCCATTCTTATATTGATTAAATAATAAATGTTAAACAAGGCATAGTGAGTCTCACCTTTAAAATGCCCCAGTTGGCGCAAAACGTATATTCTGACATAAAAAAACAAACGTGCGAGATTTGTTAATTAGTGTACATACACTATTTTGTTTCTAAGCATTTTCTTTATTTTTCTAAAGTAGAAGTTAGTTTGCATAATTAAATGATTTTCTTTGTTTTTATAAGCCAAATCCTCATCTATGAGGACATAAAATTTAAACAATTATAACATCTACATATAATTTAAAGGCTATCTCAATTTAGGTATTATTTCACTGAGAAAAAGAAAAGGGTAACAACTAAAAGAATATGGTAAAATATATCATGTTTCTGGCTCTATGGAAGCACCAAAAAACTCGGTAATTTTTGGTAAAATTAGCAATAAAATATGATTCATAATAAATAATAAAATTTGCTTATTTTATCATGATACCTTAGATTACGGTATAAAAATCATTTATTTGGTAAAATTTACTTTTCAGTTTTATATTTCATAATAAATGTGTGGTAATAAGAACTATAATTTCTAAAACCAGAATTTCTTGTAAACGAATACCATGTGAAAGAAAAAAAAACAAATGACTAGTTTAAATACCCTATAATTTGGTTTTATTAACAATAATTATGTGTTTGTTTGTTTTTTTTACAAGAAATGTCACTGCCATATATTACTGTAATTGTATCAGAATTTTTTTTCCACGTTAAATTCATGCAGAGTATTTATCAAAAATTTGAAATTTAATATGCACTGGAGATTTTAGAAAAAAATAACTTTCACTTTTAATTATTCTTTCTTTGAGCTGTAATTAAGTGTTTATTTTATATTAAGTTACAAATTCAATCTCTTTTCATATAGAAACTAATAAATTTGCGCAATCTGTAAGTCATATTATTGTGTATATTATTCTTATTATTGTTTTAATTATTGTGTACATTACTTCGAAAATATGCGCAATACCTCAAAATGCGATGCAAAAGTCAAAATTTCTGTCTTTTTCTTTAAATACTAGACTACTATATCTCAATTACTATTTTGGGAGTTTCACAGGAAATAACAAGCAAGGTATGGTAGCTTCCGAGGTAATTAAAATTTCTCGTGCTTATCATTGAATAAAAATGGCACATCCATAGTTCTTTCCTTGCAAATATTGAGTTGCAAATACTTTTGTATTTAACAGGAAAATAGTTTTCCAAATCTGGCTTTCGAAATTGAAATCCAACTTTTTATTTCATGCCTGGATTCAAGTTTATTAAAAAGAATTTTTGCGCACTTACAATTCAAGCAACAACTTTATTTAGAGCAAATACTAATATTCTAAACCACAAATTATTTATGTTATCCGTAGTGCTTTATTAAGCTTTAAATTAACAACTATATCCAAAGAAAAAGACAGTTCCATCTTAAATTTGTCTAAAGTATCTATTATTGACTGCAAATAGAATAAAAAAAGCGTATCTTTGAAAAGAAAAAAACGAAATTGTTCTTTTTCGATAACGTGCAAAAGTGAAACATCTGCGAAAAGTTATGTTGTTGATTTAATTTAGTTAAGCGTTTTTACAAACGAACTTGGAATCGAAAAACCATTACGTTAAAGAAGAGAGAAATGAAAACACGGAATTAGATTTAGCTGATTCATGGATTTTAAGAATGTTTCGCTGAACAAATTTGCTGTGAAGATTTTTTTTATTTCAAGAAATGACAAATGGAAACGAAATATTTAGACATAGCTAAATATTTCATTACGACGGATTAAAATTTTAAAAGTTAAAAATATATTTTAGTTAATACATGAAATATTTTAATGTAGTATTTATTTTGTAAAAAAATATTTTAACGTGCATCACAGTAAAATATTATTTATATATCTCTCATTCATCTCAATAAGAAATTATTTTACATGCATATATCAAAATTAAAATATTATTTTAAAATGTCGTATTATATAGTTTACATTTTCAGAAATGTTGATAAAAGGATGAGAAAAATTAAAAATATTCTTAGAATACAATTAAAAAGGAAAAAAATGCATGCGTAAGATTCGCATAAGTTTAATTTTATCACAGCGTTGAAAATTTTAACATTTATGTAAAAAAGGTGGGAGCAGATTTGATACATAAATAGAAAGCTTCGCTTTCAAATATTTGTCGTTGTTTATTATTGTTTATTAAAATACTTTTCTTTAAAATATATTCTCGCTTCTTATTTTTAATTCATTTAAACTAAATTCATTGTCCTTCAACTATACCTTATACATGTGTATAAATAGAATTTTTATTATAAATTAAACACAAAGAAATTTAACTGATGTATAAAACAAAAGACATATTTTTAATTTGTGAAATGGGTTCGTTTTACCTACATTTGTATAAATATAGCGTGGAAAAAAGTAAATTCCACGTAATTATTTTGATAAATTACAAGTAAAAATATTGCAACTCAGCGCATGATTTATGAAATCGCAAGTTTGGTATTCGATCTACTTTTTTCCCTGCTCTATTTTGACTGAAAGTCAATATTTTCACATATAGCCTCATTAGCATGCATATTAAATAGCATTTTACTTCTGTGTTGTACTCCATCTATTTACTTGTATCTATGCTACATGTTCATTTGTTGCAATTTGTTCGGGGACACTAAAATACGTGTACATTAATTGTTTATACCTGCTCGAGCTCTTTGAAAGATCTTCTGCTTTTTTATTTTTTATTTTATTTTTATTTTTCGTGTTGATGATGTTTGCAAAGTAACTAAGTAGTGTAAAGCCATTTGATTTTTGTTTTTGTTCAATATATTTATGATAGTGTTGATTTCATCAAAATTATTGAATTGAATCCTTATGTCCTTACTTTCTCACGAATCAACCTACTATATTTATTTTATAATAATCAAAAACTTTTTTGCAAAATTTCCATAGTCAAGCCGATTTCAAAACCCAATTTTTTTTTACTCACTGATCTTCCTCGGTTGATTTAGTATATTTGTTACTTTTAATGTACCCAATTGTTTTGCCCATTTTCTTCAAATATTTTGATTTGTCACTAAAAACGTATTATTAGGTAAATATTTGTAAATTAAAACTTAAAATATTTTAAATGCTTATGCAATTAAATATTATTTTTCGGATAAGATTCATCTGTATATAAATGAATTTTATTCTTGGGATTTTTTTTATTCACGTTAATAATTTTATGAATTTGGCGAGGATTAACATTAAGTGCTTTAACTTCAAATTTTTCTCCTTTAATATACCCAAACTTATATACTAAATATTTTAATGTACTAATCTGCTGTTATACCTGTACCATTTTCAAATTTAAAAACTTAATCTGTGTTTGATACACTGTGAAAAATGTTATTTTTTCTTGTCGCAAAAAATGGTGGCATGTACTTTTCTCTCAAGTGTTGTAGTTTAACACCATAAATAACTCACAGTTCTTACTGTTATATTAAGAACCAAGGATTGTACGTTTTGATATTCCGTAAAACTAACATTTATAACAATAAGATATGATACATATGCGTGTTTCTCAGTAATTTATCGTCTTCGCTTCAAATTAACTTATTGGGATATGTTTCTTGAACCATTAAAATTTCTTCCTAAACAGTGGAAATCAAATGATTAGACAAAAAGTTAATCAAGATAATAATAAATTACGTATCATTAGTGACTTTTATTCGCAATTACATTAAAATACTATACGGAGAAAAATATTCTAGCGAATTAAATAAGATGTATGATAATGAAGTTTCAGGTAAAATTAAAGCTATGATTCTGGTTAATAAAACCAAACTATATGATATTTAAAGAATTCATTCTGTATCTTTCATATAGTAACGGTTGATCGGAAATTCTGGTTTTTAAAGTTATAGGTCTTATTAAAACGCATTTTGTACGAAATACAAAACTGAAAAGTAAATTCAACCACTTAAATGGTGGTTATGCCATGTTCTAATTAATTACGATGAAATGATCAAACTTTACCACGATTACAAATTTTATCAGGCATTAGAAACTATATTTTAAAGTTAATTTCACTAAAATGCTTTTGTAAAAGTTATCGAGCTTTTTGCTGCTTCCATAGAGCTAATCACGGTAAATTTTACCATATTCTGGTAGCATAAACTTTTACCATATTCTGGCCTGGTGACACGACCGGACCTTTTTTGCCGTGTATGCATTTTGCTCTGACAAAAAATGTTTAGATTCATTTCCTTTTTTAAGTGCATCAATGGTAAAAATTTCATGTTATTTATTCTAAAAAGTAGCTTTGAAGATTGAACATTTTATTCAAAATGAGCTTAAGAAATGTAAAAAATTTTTCTCACGAAACTTTTGCTTTAAAATTAAACATTTCAAAAATATTACAAAAAAATAAACATAAGAATGATGTAAAGAAAATATTACTCACTAATAAGTGGCGGAAAAAAATTATCTTGTGGAATTGCGTCCTTTTTAAAAAAGTTTCCTGTTTTATTCTTATGTCAAGGAGGTTAAAAAAAATGCTTAGAGAAACCGAAGATTTTTTTTATCAATAAAACAAATAGTGTAAAAGTGATCAAATCTATTTCAGTTGAGTACAGACAGAGTTTTTTAACATCCAATACAGACTGAAATGATTTAGATGGATATTTAAAACGGGCAATTCTGACATATGCTAATCTCTTTAAAACTGTAACAGGTGACCGTGCGTATCTTTGCATCAAATTGACAATTACGTTAACATATTTAATATTATATTTTAAAAAACTATTTTGAACAAACATAAATATATAAAACAATTAGGTATTTTTAATTGTACATATCATGATTTCTCTCAATGTAAATGTTACAAACTAAGTTTGGAATCCGGTGAAATGCGTAAGTTGAATGCAACCTAGTTCACGCAAATGATGAAGACTCGGAAGAGATAAAGACATTTAATAAGTCCTAATTAAATGACATAAAACAAAAGTACTTAAATGAATAAAAGGTAAGAGATACTCATTCTGCATAATAAAAGAAAACAGCTACAGAAGCATAGAATACTGTGCTAGTTGAAATAAGAGAAGTGTACAGCGTGTGAGATAAATGTTCCTTAAATACTGATGAAATTACTTTGCATAGATGCCGATAACTTAACTGACCTCCAAGTAACTTGGAACGGCTTAAGACCCTCGTGAAACAGAACCGGTAGGATTTAAGCAAATCGCACAAGAGGCAGATATGTGTCACGGTGTTCTGGGGGGCTTCTATTCCCGAAATCAAATATGTCTGCGAGTTCAGACCACTGCGTTTTCATTTAATAGAATACATAGACATTTATAGAATGCCAAAAACTAGCCAGAAAGGCAAAAACACGGATAAATATTTCACACTTAGTCTCGGAACTTTTTAGTATGACCAATGGCAAATCCTCTCGCAAAAGTTCTTTCCTAATCTAATTATTATAATTAATTTGAATCGTGATTTTTTATTAATAGTTGATAAAAATTATTTGTTGCAATAAGTGGGCTCATATTTTATTTTATTTTATTAAATAAAATTAATTCATTAAAGAATGTATAATACTTAAATTTTAACGAAGCAAAATTTAAGTTTTTTTATCAACATAAGTCTTTCATTTAACTTTAATTTCTAATCTATTTGAACTTTATCTGAAAAGCACATGATGCCACACTATAGAACGTTCAAGTAAATTATGTTTATCATATTTCATACCTCTTACACTTTTTTCAGCTCGAATTTTACATATTTTCTTAACATGTACAGAAAAGATGTTTTACTACATTTTAAGCAAAATTAATAACATCTGCATAACCTACTGCAGCATAGGCGTTTAAAAACGAAATATAAGGAGAATAAAATAAAATAAAGTTAAATAAAAACTCTTTAGAAGCGCAAAAATGTTTCCTTGTTTTTTAATGTGATTTCTTGTTCTGTTTTATTCTCAAGGTGGTTGGAAAAACTACTATTCAGGAAGAAACTGTTTTTTTTCTCTCGAAAATAGATTGAACAACAGGGGTTTTATCACGCGCAGATGAAACAGTGCAAAGCTTTCTTTTATATTCTGCAATGAAATAAAAAGAATTGCTTCTGTAGAGTAAGGAGATGGACAATTGTTGGCGGATTATTTTTAGTATTCTTACAAGAGTGATAAATTCAACTCGAAATAAATTAAGTTTTTATTATTGTTATTTATAAACTTTTTTTTAAAGTAATATTTTTTGTTGCAAAAACTGTCCTAAGAGTGTAAGAAAGTAATTGAATTTTGTTTTCTCGTAGCTTTTTTTTTTAATTCCTTCCTCTAAATTTTAGTTTTTTAAAAAAGTATTAACATTGAATATATGAGTAGTTTTTGCTGCTGTAAAGAGTAGAAAACTGAAGAGCTAGGACTTTATCACTGCAATATTTTAATGAAAATACGCAATAGTTTTTGAGAATCATCTGCAAAAATGCGTTACAGATAAAACTATTACAGGTATAAGTATCGTACTGTATGTTAATGGCTATTCTGATAAAAAAGATTCTGGAATTAAAAAACATAATGTAATGCGTTTAAAGTATTATTTTGGTAATTTTTTCCTTTCAGATAGTAACAGATTACTGGAAATTTTTGTTTTTAAAGTAACAGTTCTATTACTCATAACGTTTAGTAAAAAAGACCAAATAAAATGAACAGTGCCAATGACATGATCTACAGAGAGTTTTTTTTTTTTGATTCACACAAGAAAGATATTCCATTATTTTCATAATTCAGATAAATTATTAGTATTCTAGTGTGTCTAAAAAGATTTTTATAGAATTTTAGCTCTACAAAGCAAAAAAGTGATAAATTCATTAAAGGGAATTACTTCAGAACTTTATCTTTCGCCTGAGCATCTATGTTTTATTTAATTTTTGAAAGATCTATAAAAAATAAACATTTTTCTAACAATAAGAAAGTCAGTCTCAGCTCGTTTAGAAACGCTTTTTTAAAATTAAGCTCACACGCTTTCAGCTTTGCGAAAGTATGCGTTTTTCTTTGTAATTTATTTTAAATGTATTATCATGAATCATCTATCATTCAAAACAAATTTACCATCGTTTCCATAACCATATCATTTTAAATAAATACACACTTTCAAGAAGGCTGAAAAAAGTTAAAAATACCTTTTTTTATCAGAGCATTATACATTTATTAAAAAAAACTTAACATAAAATGACTTAATGATCCAAAAAATTACATAAAACAAATACCAAATGACATTCCTTGGCAGAAAAATGAAACCTCCTCGTTAACTCCAAGAAGATTTACAAAATTAAGAAAAACGACGTCTGCAAGAAGTTCTTCAATCTTCAGAAATGTTTTAAGCAAACAAAGAATTCTTTCATTTGGATAAGTATGTGTTTTAAACAGTGTCAATGGCACCGTCTACAGTGAGTTATTATTATTATTATTTTCTTGATTGACACTAGAAATATATTCCGTCATTTTCATGATTAGATTCAGATGAATCATTAGTATTCTAGTGTGTCTAAAAACTTAGATTTTTATAGAATTTTTAGCTTTACATGGCAAAAAGTTATAAATTCATTGAAGAGAATTACTTCAGAACTTTATACTTCACCTGAGCATCAAAACATAACCATACATTTTTAAATAAAGACACACTATCAAGATAGTTAAAAAAGTTAAAACTAGACATAAAACACACATTTTTTATCAGTAGCATTTATTTAAAAAAAAAACTTAACATAAAATGACTTAATGATCCAACAAATTACATAAAACAAATACCAAATGACATTCCATGGTAGAAAAATGAAACCTCCTCGTTAACTCCAAGAAGATTTACAAAATTAAGAAAAACGACGTCTGCAAGATGTTCTTCAATCTTCAGAAATGATTTAAACAAACAAAGAATTCTTTTATTTGGATAAGTATGTGTTTTAAACAGTGTCAATGGCACCGTCTACAGTGAGTTATTATTATTATTATTTTCTTGATTGACACTAGAAATATATTCCGTCATTTTCATGATTATATTCAGATGAATCATTAGTATTCTAGTGTGTCTAAAAACTTAGATTTTTATAGAATTTTTAGCTTTACATGGCAAAAAGTTATAAATTCATTGAAGAGAATTACTTCAGAACTTTATACTTCACCTGAGCATCAAAACATAACCATACATTTTTAAATAAAGACACACTATCAAGATAGTTAAAAAAGTTAAAACTAGACATAAAACACACATTTTTTATCAGTAGCATTTATTTATAAAAAAAACTTAACATAAAATGACTTAATGATCCAACAAATTACATAAGACAAATACCAAATGACATTCCATGGTAGAAAAATGAAACCTCCTCGTTAACTCCAAGAAGATTTACAAAATTAAGAAAAATGACGTCTACAAGAAGTTCTTCAATCTTCAGAAATGATTTAAACAAACAAAGAATTCTTTTATTTGGATAACACAGTTACTCACTCCGTGTCTCTGATATCTGTGTCCTGCACTCTTTCAAGTTCATAAAAGATGTATTGTATTCCCCCACTCGGGGAAGTCGTATATCATCAGTCGAGGCATAGTTCTTACTTATATGGGCCTCGAGGACAAGAAATTTCTTTTTCCTTCCTTCCAATCCCTCTTCATATAAATGATGACCGCGATCTTTCGCATAAAGGCAACTTCCTTTGCATTAATCATGCGCATTATTGGCTTGAGATAATGCGTGTTCTGGAATAAATTGCTCATGAGAACAAATGTGATTTAATAGGGAGGTAGTAATAAAAAATTAATTCACATAATGTTGAATGACTTATATCTTTTATCTACTGGGATGATAAAAAAAAAGCTATGTTTTAGAAATGTAGGGGATTAATCACGTAAAATGCATTGCTGTGTTTCTTTTCCTACTAATATTAGAGCAACGTTGTATTCTTTAGAATAAGCATAGAGCTGGAATTGCTTATAGCATATCACAAGCAGACATGTTTAACGTTTTTTATGCTATAAAAAAGTAGTTAATGTCGCAAAATTAAAGCAGGTGTGTTAAACTTTGTTTAACATTAGAGCAAAAAAATGTTTTGGACTGATCTTAAAGAAACAGCCAACACCCACAGAAGCCACCTTACCACAACTACCACACCCACTCTATATGTCCCGAAAATAAACCAAACTACCAAAATAAGGTGCTCAATCAATATCGTTGTTCCTTATAAAATTATTCAAACACGTTCTAACCAAATTCCCTATAATTGCTCTTAATAGTCACCTCCTCCTAATAGTCCATTAAAAAACTTTTTTTAATATTTAAATTATTTTTTTATTTCAAATTCAATATAAAAGAATTTTATTTTTCATTTCGTAATAGTTTTCACATTATATTTTATGTTTTGAAAATTTTAAAAACTCCAAATCTCGTTAAACAAATGTGTTTTGTTGCAGAATCTTTTGTCATTTTTGTTTGCCCTTATGCTAATCCCTAAAATAAAAAATAACAAACGATAATAAAACGAAATAATAAACGAAATAAAAAATAATAAAACGAAGATCAATAGTTGCGTAAAATTTAGTCCATGGGACACGTTGAAAGTCAAGGTAAACATTTAAAAACGCTATTTTTAAAATTTTATTTCAGTTACTAGTGTTCAAAGTTCGAATTCGTTATTGTATGCTTTTATGCATTTTTAAAACTACTTGCCAAATTTGTGTTCAATGGAGCTTTTTCTCATATATAGGCTGATAAATAATATAGAACGTAAGGAAAAACATAAATATATTGCAACAGCATAGAAAAGATATAAGATAAAAACCCAGAACATATTGTCATAGTGACGTTATAATAAAGTCTAAAATAGTAACAACGTGTAATATGATGTTACTTTCTCTTATGGTATCACATAAAGATCTCTTGAATATATGCTGGGAATTTCGTCACTTGGTAAACACAACTATACTTTTCTGGAGCTATTGTCACTGAGAAACTTTGTTGCAACTTTGATCACTTGAAAGTCAGACAGAAATCATTTCAGGACTTGCCTTACAAAAGTCTCAGGGGGTATTTCTTGCTTTCTTATATTTACTTTTTAATAAATTTGTAGTCGCGTGCATACTTTGATACTCAATCGTTGCAAAATCCATTAAAAAAAGCCTTATTTTTAACAGGTATCTATGTGTTGTTCTCCCAACCCATTAAGCGCCAAGTCTCCCATTTTGGGAACCTTGGTTTAAGAATTTTTTTCTTGCTGAGTAATCCACATGCATATTTTTTATATTTTTTTATCGACTGTTGAAAGTTTTTAGTTTTATTAGAAATTTTCACAGAAGGTTCGAATTGTAAATTGTTTGTTTAGAAATTGCCTAAATGTAATCAAAATCGCTTTTTTTACTTCAAATGATAATAATTTCAGAAAAAAAATAATTTTTCAAGTCGAGAAATATTAAAATATGGAATATACAAAACAATTGTTCTGTCTTCATATAGTCGCAAACAAAATTTTAAAAAATTTATTTAGACCGATTTTACAGTTGTTTATTTAAAGAGGTCCCAAAATGGGAGACTTGGCATTCTGTGACTAACACCATCCTCAACACATTTACATAAAGGCCAATATTTATGGATTCTTTTTCGTCATACTTAGTACCCTCTCTTTTGTTGTTGAAGGTCAAATATTATCAGTGCAGGTGTTGAATTGCTCATTGTGACCCCTCCCATTATCCATTCTGTCACATAGAATGTTTCAAACTGTAAGATAAAAAAAAAAAAAAATTCTCAGTATTTTGATCTAATCATTCGGTGAGTGTGGTTCTTTTTTTCTTCGGAACTTTTTAAAAGTGGCTCGCAGGTTTTTAACTGTGCAGCAAGCATTCATTATATGGAAACATTAGATACTGATAAATTCTCAGGTCATAAATGTAGTTTTACGTGCTTGTAGTATTATGTCTGAGTTATAACAAAGAGTGTTAGTGTTGTAAAATGGAAAAACAATAAAATTGTATTCCTGGCATCAAATTTTGAGGGAATTGAACCAATAGGACGTGTAGAACGTTGGTGCCAAAAGTCCAAGAAGAAAACTGATTCACCTCAACCTGGAATAGTTGCCTCATATAATCAGAACATGGGTGATGTTGATATTCTTGACCGATTTCAGTTCTTACAGACCAAAAATAAATTGTAAAAAGTGGTGATGGCCTTTTTTTACCAACATTCTTAACATGGCTGTGGTAACAGCATGGAGGGTTCATCGTGAGGTTAATGCACAGATGTCAAAATTGTCATTTCTTCGCGATGTAGTCATGGGACGGACCGGAGACATTGCCTAATGAACTTGGACCACATAGACAAGTAAATACCAACATTCGATTTGATGGAGTTAATCACTTAATTACACAGGCTGGTAAGCAGTCAAAATATGAGTTGTGCAAAAAGAACACTTCTTTGTGTTGTGAAAAATGTAAAGCAATGCTTCACAAAAAGTGTACAATTTTGTTTCATACAAAAATGTAGAACAGGCAAATTTGAAGAATAATAATAAAACTGGTAAAAATATTTATGAAATATTTTGCTTCTTCGTTCAAGCATGTTTATTTCAAATTTAACTTTATTGATCCCATTAAAATAGATTTGGCGATTTTTATCAAAATATATACAAGTAATGAATTTAAACGTTTAACTTGTAGCGTAGTGTGTAAGTGAGCTATGTTAGCCCCATTAAACGCCAAGTCTCCCATTTTGGGACCCTATTATATCTTTTAACCAATTAAATTTTTTTAAAAAATTTAAAGCTCATATGATTAGAAATGTCTATTACACCTTAAAACATACCAAAATTCCAATTTTTTATCAACGGTTTATATGGCGGCGTTTAATGGGTTAAAAAGATTTTGAAGACTACACCAATTTGTTTCAATAGTTTTAACTGAACTTTAAAAACTGGTTGACATTAATATGACTGACTTTGAAACCATAGAAAATTAAAGATTTGCATTAAACGTTTAGCTACCGGAATATAATTTGTAAATATTGTAATTATTGTAATTTTGTAATTGTATTAAATTTTTAGCTAATTAGCTACCGGAATATAATTTGTAATTTGATTATTGTTGTAGAAGGACAAATGTGGTAAAGATCTATCGCTACTTCAGTTCACAAAGTTTTCGTCCGTTAATACCACGCAGAATAAAGAAAAATTCTGAATCCAGAATTTAATACTAGCGTTAACTTCATTCCAGAACCAAGTGTCTTCAGTCCCTCGAGATAGGTAAGTGGATAAATCTTTTCCTAAACAAGATCTTTAGCAGAAACTTTTAAAACTGTTAACGTGAACTCCATAAAGAAGTTTACGAGAGAGGCATTGAAACCTGTGAAGGTTTTAGAAAGAAAGAAAGAAAAAAAAAAACCTCAGCTGGAAAAGATGGCATGAGTTAGAATTCTTTAATTTTAAACTTTCATCGAACTTCTGATTTGGAGTGTGCGTGTTCTGGAATCGATTTCGCTTAGTTTTTTTGAAAAATAAACCCAAAGTTGTTTCACGGAAGTTTTATTTGAAATAGGCTCTTGATTTAACGTAAGTGGACTTATAATTATTTTTCTTTTTCTCTAAAACTCTAAACCGAGTAAAGCATTTAATCGAAGTATTCTGAATCGCTTATATTTCGATATTTTAGTTGCTTTATTTTCCTATTCCTCATTTTTCAAAATATTATTTTCTGGTTATTCATTAAAAGTTTCATTTTTACTAAACTCAATTGTTGTGTTTAAGCAATTGTTGGATATAAAATTTGCTTGTTCATGCACTACGTCTTATAATTTATGTTTTATTATGAAATGAAACTTTTTCTACTGCAGAGTTAAGTTAAGCTCTTATTCCTCCTGGACATGTGTTTTAAATTTTATACAACCCTAATTTTTAATTGCATAACTGATATATTACCTTAATTTATGAAGTTAGAACTTCTGTAAAGTATCTAAAATTAACTGGAAAAGTATGAATTGATTAATATATCACATACTGCGTATGCATTGATTAGAATACCAAATGCAAACTGGTGAAGTTTGAAACGATGAATATATTTCACGCATTTCCAAGTGATTCAACATAATGCTAATAAAATGACCGGAAATATTATTTACAGTAACTAGGCGAATATTGTATAGTAATTTTCATATTAAATACTTTGCTCAAAATCCTCAAGCATTAATTTTAAGGACCAATTCCATAGGCGTTTTATATTTTTATATTATTCTATATTTAATATTTTTGCGTCAGCGTTTCGTACATTGACGGTAACACATTAAGCAATATTTCATACCTATTATTATAATTGATAGCTATTGAAATCAAAAGGATTTTTGTATTAAAATAAACTGCAATGGTTAATATTGATTTTATACATTATTTCTGGGATTTCGGCACACACGTGTACTTCTTAATATTTTTTTTAAATACTAAATTTAAAAGACCTGGTTTGTTAAATAGCTTTGCGTGCTTACGTACAATTTAAATGGCTAATACCATTTTGTTACGATATTAAATTATTTGTTTGAAATGGTTGAATACATTCAAGACTTTAAGTTATTATTATTTGCAATTAAAAAAATGCAAGCAAGAAACAACTTTTCTTCCCAAAATACATTATAAAATTATCATAAAATATAAAGTCCTTGGCAATAGGTCTTTTTATCATGCGTTGTTTTTCTTCTTGAACTAATTTAAATCTCATTGAAAATATATAAACATGCAATTATTTTCATTAGTGCAATTAATTATTTAATAAGCTTATGAAAAAAATTTAAGTACCGGGATTATTTAGGTTTCAGAATTAAAAAAATGTATTCCTAAGCCAGAAAGGACTAACTTTTTTCAATTAGCCTAAAAACTATATTACGGTTCATCATTTCTAGGTATTCAGTATGCCACTTGTAATAAATACTTCTTTTTCAAAAATAATATATAAGCCATTGCCTTTATTTTAACCTATAGATTTACATTAAATAATTATATTTGTTTAGTTGAATTAACTTTAAATCTCAATTAAGTTATGTTATTAACTTCAAATCCGAAAAGAGTAGTCTTTTTCAATCGATTATATATTATAGTATTACAGGTAGGTGAAACAATCGTGTCTTTAATAACCGACGTATGCAATTTAGTACACTTTTACAACACATATGAAGGTTTAAATATAGATGTGAGACCATCTCAGGAATAGTCAAACGTTCAAATTCGAGGAATCTGAACATTTTTGATACACTCTTTTTAAATACTTTTTAATGATTTTTAAATGTTATTTATTTGTTCAATAGCAAGAATTTGTTGTTTTATGCATGCAATATTCTATTTTCATCAATCTTTATCAGTTGGTGGTTCCACTACAAGCTTGCTTCGCTCCCCAACCCCTTACTGGTATTTCTTAATAATTTTCATTTCTTGTCAATAAACAGATTGCTACATTAAAAATATTATGTATCATATAATCTTTTTAATAATTTATTTCAGTGTTCATTGAAAAAATGTCTGATTAAATCAAATTTGAGTAACTATAATTAATGGAATAGCATATTTTATTGGATTTATTATTATTACTCATTTTTTAATCTATTATTTGTGCAACTATATTGTCTATATTGCATTAAATACTAATATACATCTTTATATAGATTAGATATACACCATAGATTCCATTCAAAATTTGATATTATCGAGTACAAAAGGAACCACAAGAACTAAGAGAGCAGTGCAATGATGAACTGCTCTCCTTAGCCGCATCGCAAAAGCTCTTGGCATGCTTACAAAGCTCCTGGCTGGAATGTTCAAGATATTTCCCATCCTTCCTCAACTGCCGTTTTTTAACTTAAATCATCTCCAGGAGACGGATGCACTGGTCTTGGAACTATCATTTGAGCCTAGTAGTATCCAACCCAGTAGCTTTTGTATGTGTTAAAAGAGAGCATCTTGCGGAAGAGGCAGGTTGACACAATGGGTGCAGCTTTTTTTTTTAATATATGTTTTTTTCTGAAGCCGTGACGTATTCATCACTGCTAGCACGGTCATGTAGCAAACTTATGAGCCTCTCCAGTAATTTCAACATCCCATTCTGCTCTGTAAATCTATTAGCGAACAAGAAAAAAAACTTGATATTTGGATATGTGTTTCCGGTATGTCCCATGTCATCCTTTGGTTTATTCCTCCAAAGAAGAATACAGTGCCCCATCCAGTTATAATATGAAGAAATGGCAAGGTGATGCAACGTTACGACAGCAAGATTTCTCCGCGTCAATAACCGCAAATATTTTGGAATCCTTTTCTAGTTCATAAGCAATCCACAACTCTCCAATGTTTAGAGCTTGTGCCGACAAAATAGCAAATCCACATTGCGCAATAGTTATTTTGTATATCCTTATTGTACAGCTTCTAATAAATAAAGAAAAATCGAGTGTCTGCTTTCAAGTGATTGAATGAAGATAGTTTCATGAATTCCTGAAGATTTATGGTAAAATTTGTCAAGCATTGCTACCAATACCCATGATCAATTACTTAGACATGAAAATAGCTGTTAAGGTCGTAACTAGGAGGAAAATAATTCATTCTTATTTTCAATAACTCGTAGTAAGTCGTCTTCTTATTTCTGTTTTTAGTTTTGTGGAATATATATATAAATCACTATTTAGATTATTCATCCTCTCACAGTATTGTTTGCATCAGTTAACAAGTTTTACTATGGGTATGAATTCATTATCTCTACAAGGGGTACAAGTATGTATAAAAGTATATGATACAAGTTCAAATGTAATTCTCATGTCAAATCATTCACAATACGATTTTCAACGAAAATACTTGTTTGTATTTTTTTTACATTTCAGATACAGTAGTAATCCTTCCTTTCTAACGATGGCAATTACAATCCAAACAAAAACTTAACAGCAAATCTCTAAACTTTAGCATTGCAAACTGAGCGAGTCTAGAGTCAGTGTATAGTATTAAAAATATTATTGTTTTAGGAAAGTGGTTCTTTTATTATACATTAACTTAAAATTAATGATATTAAACACTATAAATACTGCCCAAAAATAAACATTAAAAAAGTATGCACCCATACTTCATTTTAGTAATAAAACGTCACTCAGACGTTTAGTAATAAAACGTCAGACAATATATAGGTCCTCTCTTAAAAAATTCAAATATTCTGCAAATAATATATCAGTCAGGCAATTTATAATAAATAATTAATGAAATATAATAGATTTCGATAGCACTTTGATATTACAGCACTTTTTCTTACACGAAATAACATAGAACTGTATTATCTCATTTTTTATTAGTGTTCAATATTGCATACCAAATAGTTTCTTCTACCGTAGTTTAAAAATCTTTGTCAAAATATATTTTTCAATGAAATTTTCAACTTTGGTAAAAACTGCACTATTCTTAAAACGTAGCTAATGATAAGCGTAAGGAAAACAAAATAGCAAATCGGTTTTGAATCGCAAGAATGTAGTTCGAAAGATTTTCTAAGCTTCTGAAAGACGAAAAAATTCAAATGTGAAAAAGCAAACATATGTTTGGTTTACTTTCATGCAAAAGAAGAATTTTGTTTTTTTCCTTGAAGTAAAATATTTCGGGGAGAATTTATTTTTTTATGACAGGAAGAATGCTGATTTGTGTCTTTTTGTTTAATAGAGAGAAAGAGAAAGCAAGGGAAGTTTCGATTCTCCCAACTTTATTCTTTTCTACATGTTTATTCACTGGGAAAAGTGTTCGACAGGAAAATGAGATTTTCTTTGAGGAATGGAGTTTTCACTTGAGCGTGAAAATCAGTTTTTCTTTTGCAAGATGAAAGTGGGAAGAGGGTGTGTATCCACTTTTTCATTTTTAGACACACGCAATGGTATTAATGTCTCAATGTTTGACGTTTGCAATAAGAAAATATTTACTGCATTTGCATATTTTTCAAATTTCTTTTTAATGTTTAATTTATTGTGGTGTATAATTACAGCTTAATTTACTCAAGAACGTATCGTAGATCTGCAGTGGTTGTGTGGATATAACACTCGCTTCCCAATGAGACGTACCAGGTTTGAATCCCAGTGATGGCTGGTTAATATTCGTCTCGCATCGACCAAAGTCATTTTGCAAAATTTGGTGGTTGACGGATCATGGATCGACAGACTGTGGTTGATGGAAAATTCGATGGTCGATGGTTCGAATTCTTTTTCCTCGAATACTGGAGGTTTTAATGGCTTTTCCCTTGCATGCTATTCCAATTCGAATTAGTTCCATCAAAAAGTCCTCCACGGAGGCAAATTCATTTCAATGCTTGATGATAGAATTTTTCATGTCTTCTGGGTTGGATTCAACATTACAAAGTTAAGAGCTGAAAATCGACAGCTTTTAACTAATAAATAGGTTGGCTGTTTAACGCCGTTTATGAAAAAAAAAGGAAGTGCTGTTATCAACTAAAGTTAAATAAAAGAGGGGCAAATTACATTAAAATAGGAAAAAATATTTATTCATATTTCACTTTAGAAAAATCTTAAAATCTTAGCTTAAACTTTATTCATAACTTTTACTTAAAAGTTAGCATTTTCAATTAACGTAACCGGATGGAAGATTTGATCAGTTCTAAAAAATTAACGAGTTTCACTTGTTATTGTGAGAAAAAGAAAATATCAGTCCAGATATGAAAGGCGTTTTCTCCTGATGTTGAATGAGATTGGGTTACTTATTTTCGTTTAAACTATAAGGACAATTAGCAGTTAATTTTGGCTTGACACAAAAGTTATGTTAGCATAAATAAAGTAGAAATCAGTAATAAAAATTTAGAAAGATAAGCAATGATGTTTAGATAGAATATATTTATTATAAAAAATCTGAATGAAAAGTTTTCCGATTATTTATTTTTAAGATAAACAAGCCTTGAAGTCTAAATTAATGAGAAATAATGAAATTGAAAAATATCATCTCTTTAAATATGTATTTTGCTAAATAATTATGATGCTTTTTTCAAATATAGTAATAACTAAAAATTTTTTAACAAAAGCCATTATTATTTTCTAAAATGCAATCTAGTCGTACAAAAATTGAAATTTAATTTCAGCATAACTTGAATGGAAAATCTAATACAAATGTATTCCTATGCTTTACTTTAAAAAGCATCTAAATTAATTAAATTTAATAGTTTAAAAAATCTTTAAATAAGAATGTCATTAGATTGACTATGGGTAATTTCTGTTAAACTTATATAAATTCATATTTTGTGTTTAATTTCTTACTGATCATTTAAAAGATTTAATTATTTAAATGTTATTTAAAATCTATAAGTTAACACAAAAAAAATTTCTTTTAAAATTAAACTTTTTGGAAAAGATCTACATAAAGTCTGTTGTGACAAACATGAGTCTTAAAATTAATCAGAATTTTTCAGAAATAAAATCACCTATTAGAATATTTTTTATTTTAATATTGCTTTGTTAATTGGATTACAGAATAGAAACCACGATAAAAAACAGTATTAGATATTTTAAAAGTAAAATGCTGTTACAAGTCAACTTCACACTTTTTCTTTTTGTTTTATTATAAAATACCGTTTTCAATCACAAATTCTACTTAGAGATTGAAAAAATTTTCTGCTCGGAGAAAGCAATTCTATTAAAATTATCAAAATGTATTGTACTGATATTTATGATAAAGAAAAACATAATTTTGGTTAATAAAACCAAAATATTACCTCACTTTATTTAAACCATTCTTTCTCTAGTTTTTCAGTTCCTTTGATAATGATTTAATTCCAGTTTTCTCGAGTTTATATTCTAGCTTTAAAAATTATCTAATAATTCTAAGTACCCTGATAAAGTTACCAAATTTTATCACAATAGAATCATATGTAACAGTAAATTTTAATAAAATCGTTAAAGCACCGCTTCCGTAAAAATCACAAAGCTTTTTATGGATCTCATACACCCAAAAATAAGATACATTTAACCATTTTCTGGTTGCTTTGAGCATACTATTTTCTCAAAGGTAATTATCAACTTTTATCAAATAATACACACATAACATTATACACCGAAGAGTCAGTACATTATGACCCCCCTCCATCTATAACAATAAGCTCGCCCTGGCTTTCATGGTTTCTCGCCCAGGAACAGTGTTTACATGGGGCACATTAGGACCCAAAATCCTCATAGAACAATCCCTGACGTCTGCAAGCAACTTGAACATAGTTGCAAACCAGGTTCACCCATTCATGGCAACAGTTTTTCCTGCGGGGGATGATGTTTACCAACAGGATAATGCACCATGTCATAAGGGTCGAATCGTCATGGGTTGGTTCGAGGAACATTCCAGTGACTTTCAAGTCATGTCTTGGCCCCCAAATTCACCTGACCTTAATCCAATAGAGCATTTGTGCTACTACTTGGAAAACCAAATTCATGCTGCCACGCTACCCCCTCGCAATGTGAGGGAATTGCAGGACCAGTTGGTGAGCACTTGGAATCAGATACCTCTGACTACCTATTAGCACCTTGTGGAATCAATGTCACGGCGGGTGATAGCAGTTTTGAGGGCTTAAGGTGGTCCTACATGTTATTAGCAGGGTGGTCATAATGTCGCTCTTCGGTGTATATAATCTGATATGCATTGTGTCAAATGCATCACTTTAAATAACAGAGTACACAGTACAGTATAACGTACAATTGTCTTTCTTTAAATATCAATTAATCTAACGCTCTGATTTTTGTTTTTTTAAGATGAAAGGTTAAAAGTTTAAGGATAGTGTTTTAAATTAGCCAATCAATTTATTTCCATCTATGAATTAAACTACAAAATCATCTGTGCAAACTTACATCCTCTAAGTGAATTTATTCTTTTGAGAATTTCTGGGGGGGTCGAAATCAATGAGATCATTCAAACGACAACAACCAAAGTGCTTTGATTTAAGCAAAGCATTATTTTCGGCAAACATACATCAAAATGTACACAACGATTATCCTTATCAATAGCTGCTAAATTGTACTAATTGCTGCAACTTGTTTAATTGCTTTTATTTATTTCACAATTTTTGTAAATAGCAAATGTAGCATATAAAAATCATAGAAAAGTTACTGACAAATTTGAGAAGAATCTTAATTAATAGCAATAATTAAAGCATTTGGCAGTGACTGTATATATTTTTCTAATTATTAGCAGGATTTAAAACAAAGCAAAATAAATAATTAAAATCATAAAAAAGCCAAGTATGTAGAAACTTTATTATTTTTTTTGAAATTAAAAAAAAAATCTTAAGTTCCTTTTTGTCTGTATTATTCTTAAACTTTTTTTCTTCCATAAGCAAGAGACACATTTTTGAATATTTTTCTCCAGAGTGAAATGAACTTTATAAAGAGATTTTCTGCAGAAGGCACAGTTCTGAAATTTCAATTTAGGTGCGCCAGGATTTTTTCTTTTCTTTTCTGTATTTATGCCGCTGACAACAATAAAACATTTCGTGACGGACGAAACTAAAAGATTGAGAAAAGAAAAAAAAAATGCTTTACATTTGAAATCCAATTTAAATAGACTAAACTAGAAACGAAAAATGAAATGCATTTGTTAAAAAAATACTTCGAATAGATTTTAAATTTACAAATGTAAAGAAGAATATAATTCTCTCATAAAATAGATGAAGAAGCCTTTCACTGACTATATTTGTCTTGTTGTTTTGTTTAGTTACATCCTTTATTTTATTGAAAATATGTTCACAAGTCACATAAATAGTATAGTAAAGCTTCTAGTAAATATACTCATATTTTAAGCAGAAGATTAAACTTTTTCACTCGGAAACTTACGGTTGTTCAATCTGAAATTTTCATTTGTATTATTAAAAGCACTTATTTTTTTTTTAAATAAAAAATCTATTTATTAATGTAATTTTACTTTTCAAAATTGTTATTTTCTTAATTAATAATATTTTGTTGCATTTATACAAATACTTGATCTTGCCTAATTTGGAAATGGGGATTTCAAATCTGAAACTAGTTTTTTATTTAGAACTTCAGAAGTGTTTTTTAATGCATTTCCAGTCTACTTTTTGTCGAAATATACTAGCTTATAAACGTTATGTGCGACAAGGGACGCATAAATGTTGCGACAATTTTCCTGGGATGTTGGGGCACATCATTAGGATTAAAGTTGCATACAGAGCCATGCTCGGAAATGGTTTTCTAATCCTAGAGCTTTTAACGACCGGCTCATTTGCTTAGAATTTTCTTAAATAATTTAAAAAACTTAATTATTGTATTTTTTTCAAATTGAAGTTGAAAAAGCTTAATTGAAGTTGAAAAAGCTTAGAAGAAATAAAAGATTGCATTAGATATTCCAGCCCAGAGGAAAATCTCCAAAAAAAAGGGCGAGACGTTAAGGGCCACGGGATTGTAAATTAGCAAAAGGGAAGCATATCCATCGTCATTTGACGACACTTCCAGGCAGTGAATTTACAAACCAGTGGCATTTAGCGACTCGCTCTCTTTTTTGGAGGTTCTTACTCTTGGCTGTAGTTGGTCACCATTATTATACAAGCCTTTATTTCTTTTCAAATGTTTTACTTGCTTTCAAATAAAAGACAAATATCAGTATTTTTTTTATATAGGAAAATGCCATTAGTTGTTTAAAACTACTGGATTGAAAAATCCCATCCTTAGTAAAAACTGTTTTTTCCTGGTCTTTTTATACGGTATGGTACTTTAGTTTACGTCGTACTAAAGCTGCACAGTGGGCCAGGATGATGGTCTAGGAGACAACCCCGAGGATGATCCGGAGATAATATACACACGTCACATCCCATTTAGCAGAGAGGACATATTCACACACCATCCATCTATTCGTAGATCGTAATTTTGACCTGAACCAGATCACGATCAATTTACGATCCCCGGCTGTAATATGGAAACTTGGAGGACTTTGCGATCTCAACAGATTTAGAGTGCACCAGTTACCATTTTGGACACGAGGTGTCTTCGGCCGGTGGGGGCCAAACTCACGACCTCTGGACATGGACAAAACGCCCTACCAGCCACGCTACCCCGGCCCATCTTGGGCTTTTGAAAAGTTCATAATAGGGAAGTGAAACCATTCCCTTACAATAAAATTCTCGGGTCAGATTTCCTATACAATTTTAACCCTGATGATATACCCTGACTGCCCTAGAAATTTGCCGAAATATTTATGAGTCCCTTCTTATATGTAGCGTTTTTAAACTTGCACATTTCAACAAAGAATGTCATTTGAAAAAAGTAGCTTGGAGAGAGAAATTGATTAAATATTTAAAATCAGAGGTACGAACGTATCAAAGATCGGTTTAAAAGTTTCATGCAAGAAAAAGTTTCCTCAGTTATCAATATGAAAACGTTTTAAGTGAAAGTATGTTAATAAACAAAAGTAGTATGCTCACTATACTGCCCTTACATTGTGCTGTTTACTTTATGTTTATTTAAAGCAATTCTAATAAAATTATTCCAAATGCATTTTTAATTTAATAGAATACAAAATAAGAGCTATTTTTTGTTTTGATATGAAATTTGCAACTATCTACGTTTCTAAGTGGTATAATTTCCTAACACCAAAAACAATGCCATTGCGAATTTATAATACAGAGAGATAATTAAAAATTTTTTTCACTTTCATCTCAAATAAGGTTTGAAACAAATTTATTTATAAACTAAAGAATTAAAATTATTCGAAAATGCATTTTTTGAAATAAAAATCCTTTGTGTCACTTTTTCACCAACCATTTTTAAAAATTTTAATTTTTGTTTTCTGCATTTATAAACGTTTATATTTTTAAAAGCATTTCAGTTGAATAAATTTTAATCTTATTCACAACACGAGATTTAAATTAAATTTTTTTCATCTAAAAATGTCTCACATGACACTTTTTTTAAATAAATTATAATTAAACTCAAAGGTAATAAATCTGTTTTTGGTTTTTAATGTTTTCTTTTTTAAATTTAGTACATTTGATATCTTTAATGAGTACCACTAAACCTGGGCACACACTGGATTCTTCTATAGTTTTTGATGCAGTTAAAAGAAATTTTTAATCATCTTACTGAAAGTACGTTTAATATGTAAGAGAAAATTAAAAGAGCTAAAAACTGAAGCAAAGACAGATACAATTTCAAAAATTCTTACAACAAAAGTTTCATCACGTGAGTAGAAAAAGAAACCAGCAGAGTTTTAGCAATTTATGTCGAGTTAGAATTTATCATTTTTTTTTAAAACTGCCACTATAATTCTCCAAGGACATTTTGAAAACTTCAGAATACCAAAGCAGTTCATGAATCGAAGTAACTAAGGAATTCCGAAGTTAACATTTGGAAATTGGATAAACCATTCGGTTAATGAACAGCAAAGCAGAGATTTTTTTAAGAACTCTAATTATTTTTAAACTCTCTAATTTTCGGTGAATGATAACGTAAATAGGTTTATTATTAAATGTATACTACGTGAAAAAGGGAAAGAGGATTTTAATTTGTCTTAAAGTGCTTCGGGAATTCAAGTCATGCGTAGTAAGAAAACAAAGTGAATGAATAATTTCTACCAGTGAATAAACAAGAAACAAATACCCAGTAAATTAACTCCATATATTTTTACTATGTCTTTCTTAATGATGTCGATATGCAATACAAAATAATTATTTTGGAAAATTTCATTTATTTTCATTTGGAGTATTATTTGGGTATCTATAAAAGCTAGAAGTTATCTAGAAAATAATGAGTCGGAATAGTAGTAGATTTATAAGTTGTAATGAGTAGGTAGCTTTTTTTTCTGCCTAAAAATGCCATATATAATCTTCTTTATGTTGAATCTATTTCTAGTTGAGACCTTGTGTGCCACATATGTTTTGGATGCTTAGCTCAAACTTATTCTCTTCAAGATACCTCCTGAAGTTCTTCAAACTTCTATCGAATATCAGCTTCTTGAAGGGAAAGTTTTTCTTTTGAAAATTACTCCGCATTGAGCAGAATTATTAATGGAAGTAGGCTTAAAGAAAAGCATTGTTCACTTTTCATCTGGATGTTCTTCTTCTCTCATCACATTAAAAACAATTTTCCCTTTTTATTCATATGCATATAATACCCAATTGTGTCCCTCCCAACTAACCCTTTAATCATCTAAAAGACTTTCCTTAAAAGTTGCCAGTACTTGGAATAATCTCCAACGCCACGATCATTTCACTATCTCTAATAGTTTTACTGAAAAGTGTTGCTTCTGGAATATTGAACTGAATCGATGCCTTACTCAGACTGAGTTGACTGACTGACCTTAAAGCTTCTAAAGCCTTGCAGAAATATGTTGTGGAACAAACAAACCTCTCAAAGTTCTTGCTTTCAACAATCATCTTAAATTTCTTCACATCGAAAATGTTAGAAAATTAATCTCCTACTTTTGAAATTCTAATACAATATAATTTTATTTTAAACAAAATAATATCTTAATACAAAGAACAATATGTAGCATTAGCAGCTAGACTCTTATGCATTATAATGATCCCTGTTGGTCAGTCAGCTATAATTAATTTTTTCACTTCAGCTCTTACGTATTTCTAGAAATTTGCAACATTATTATTCATTATGTTTCCTAATTTAAACTTGTGATGTATTCCAAAAATAATTATAAATTTTCATTGCAAATATTTCGCATTGTCATTTTAATAAGTAAATATAATTTATATATCAGCCGAGAATAGAAGTAATGTAGCTAATTATAGCATTTATAAATGCAAGCCGAGTTATAGTTATGTTATTATCTTTAATTTAGCTGTTTGAATTTGAAGCATTCTACGTTGCAGAGCTACGAATCATAGTATAACCGTAAAAAATCATAATAATCACTAACTGTTATTATCAAACTAATCATTCACTGATTTTTTGTCCAATTCGAAGTTTCTTGGTTCGAAGGTGTTGTTTGTAAATTTGCTTGAAATAGGATGCATCATATGACATATGCAATTCAGCATGTTTTCAACAGAATATCATGTAACCAGGTAATACAAAACAAAGTCTAAAGTTAAATATCCTTAACTGTAAGTTAGTAAGCTACTGCCCCCATTAGATCCAGAGAAAAAAATCATATATTTTTCAAAAATATCTAGTATATTTCACTACATTTTATCTACAGAAATCACTAAAAGCTAGATGTATATGCATAGTCTAAGCCCAAGGTGAGAGAATTGAAAATCTCAATTAGGATATGAAAAGCTGCTAAATTTCTATTTAAGAAAACCCATTTATTCAAATTGATAAAAAAATTAAAATAATAAAACCAATCCAGAATTTATTAATAAATGTTATCATTAACCAACTGAGCAATATTTTTTTAAGATGTCTCATTCCTAAATGTCATTTGAAATAAATTATATCAAAGATTTCCCAACTCATTCGTCTTCAAAATCACATCATATAAAAGCAAGACTAGGTTCTTCCCGTAAGTTCATTTCGTACCGACTTCAGCATTTTTGAGAGGTCATCACACAACAGTTGACTTCCAAGGTAATTTTTAAAGCAATTTACTACTTCTCAGGAATATATTAGATTAGTCGTAGGGGGTATTCATCAAATAATGCCAGAATGCAAACACCTACGTCTATATAACGATTGCTTTGAGTTGAAAATACAACAGTTTTACACTGGTCCTTCACTACGTCCTAACCTAAACCCTAAGAAAATGCTTGAGATATTTCATTACAAGTCGTATATGGGAACGGAAAACAGTAATTTTTAATACCGGAACAAAAAGTAACCATAAGACAGCATGAATAATCTTACTCATTCAATTTAAAACTGTATGATTTAGCTAATAATAAATAATTATTTAAATTGCAGATTTTTTTCATCTGCATAAATATTGTCACATGTGTCCAAAATTTTATGACAGTTGAAATTTGTAAAAATATGAAGATTTATGTTTTTTCCCGTTTAAATGTTACTTTTTTCTATTTCTGTGACATATTTTTTTCTATCAATTTATTACACTTGAAGAATATTCATTGTCCCTCAAAAATATCTATTGTTTAAAAATATATAAAAAAAATTGTACTGCGCCTAAATTTTTGAGACACACTATACATACATAGTTCAAGCAACGGCTATGTTTCTCATTCCATTTATAAAACCAAGAATCATAATAATTAATCTATAACATTTCAGTTTTTATTGATTAACAATTTTTATGTAAAAAAAATTAGTATCAAAGGCGCTTTTTTAAAGCTATTAAGCACTTTCCATTTCAGTTAGAGTAAAATGAAATATTTTCAACCTTATACAATAACCTCAAAGTTTATTCATATTAAAAAGGCATTAAATCTGAAAGCCTTTATTTTATCATCACCAAATGAAAAGTCTTAGACAAAATATTTGCATACCATAAATATAAACAACCTTATTATGGAAGCTTAGAGCTTCCACTAAAACTCTTTAGGATGCAAACTACGGAAATCTGAAAAACTGTGTTTCTCTTATAGGTTTAAGTAAAATTCAACACCAAAGGCCGATGTACTACAGATTTGCTTTTATCCGTATTGCGTGTTTTGTAGGCATTTGTTGAAGTAGTCCCACTTTAAATATTCATGTATGTTTCCGAAGTATAACTTATGCATGCGAAGTGATGGAACAATGTCAAATTAATGCAGTTTTGAAAACATGGATTTAAAAATGAGGGGAAACATGTTGTGGAAACTATTCCCTCCTCAGACCTGAAAAGCTACCAGGAGAATAAATGTTACTTTTGCAACAATGATAAAATTAAATATCTAACAAATTGAAGTTACCCGAGTTTTGATAGTTATGTTTTTTGTTATCTTCATATCTTCCATTGAGTTAAATTTTGAAATATATGAAACTTTATGTACTCTGCAGAGATTCTGTTTGCTCTGTAAGTTAAGTTACTACTTTTATTTTCTGCTATAAGGATCGGTAATAACAAGATATTTAATTGTAAAGTTTGATTGTTTAATACGCAAACTATATAAAAACTAAAGTTTTCTAGGGAGATTGTTCAGTAATAAGAAAATCCTGGGAAATTTAGTCATGTCTCAAAACTCAAATCCTGGGTAATTAATCTAATCATCTTGCGAAGTGAAATTCCTCTATCAATAGTAGACACTCAAGGAGAAGTACTGACATATAACCATTCTTACACTTGTCTTTTAGCCAAAAGTCGATACTTTTGCCACTTACTAATGCCGAATATAGAGAACATATATTTTTTATTCACTTATGTAAACAAAATAAACATAAATGAGGATTTAAAATTTTTCTTTGGAAGCAAAGATTTTGTTCAGGAATTAAAGCTTCTGATATTTTGTTACAGACCCTGTTTCTTAGAAATTGGGAAAAATCTACTCATATTTGCGAAAAATCTACTCAACCATACATTGTTTGCGTGTTTCTAAAAATAGTGCCCTATATTTGGGGTTTATGAAATAGGCGATAAAAACACAGGTCAGCCTAGACTTTTCATGAAAAATCTACTCAAATTCTATGGAATTGAATTCCATCTGCTAAGCTCCTATTTTTGAGACTATATGAAAAAGTCTTATTTTTGAGAAAAAATGCAAAACAATGCGAATGAGAAAGAAGCTTAAAATAATGAATTATTAACTTCATCTATTCCATTTTTCAAAACCGGAATTTTTACGGGTCCAGTTTTAGAATGGAAAATATCCCAAAAGTTCGTTTTTAAGATAAAATATTTTATAAAATTTATGAAAAAGTATTTTATTATTTGAGATTTCATTTCCTTTTGTGGTAGGCGAAAGGTTGTTTAAATAAAATTTATATAAAATTGCCGGAAATTAAAAAAAAGAAAGCAACAAAAAAAACAGCTTTTTTTTAGCCAGTTGTTTAAAATAATTTTTTAGATAGTATGCAGTGATCCAGAAAACGCCCACTTTGAAATATATATAACAAAAATAAAATATATTTGCAAGAAAATAATATTATTAGTCTTAAAGCAATATTTAATATCATTTTGGTTTAAGAAAATTGATCATTGTGAAATTATTTAGTAGAATACTTGAAGCATGCAATTCATAAGAAAATATATACCGACTCTGTCAAAGTCTTTTGATAAAATTCAACTTTTATAAGAATTTTATAAAGGTCAACGGTCATGGTTTTACAGCTCTTTAAGCTATAAATTTCAACCATCACATTAAGAAAGTTTCTGTGTTTTATATTTCGATTTTTCTTTTTTATCTTTATCTCGAGACAGCTATTCCTTTTACTTCTATGAGTATTTACAAAAATGAGGTCGACTGGACATTTGCCAGGCTCTTCTACAGCTTTCAAGTTTTATAGTGACCATTCAAAACAAAAGAGCCATAGAAAAATAGATGCAAAGACATTTGTAGGAATCATTCGACCATAGGAACATGGGCATTATTCTAGTTCAAATCACAGGGAGATATTTTCCTATAAATGACTCTATATTAACTAGATAAGCTCATAATTAAAATACATTTACATAGTTTTGAAGCATAGTTTCAGCACACATAAATATCATAGATTCCAGGCTATGCTGCAAAATATTCAAATACTTCCCAGAATATTAAGATTAAACATTAAAATTCTTTCCAGAAAATTCTGAAAACAATTAACGTAATCAATTTTTACATTACAATTGATTGTTTTCCATCAAAAATTAGGATATTTAACTAAAGAAATGAAACATTTCGAAATTTAAAGGTTATAAATTTCTTCGATTTTCCTCCATATTAATTTTTTTAAACAATTACAACACCATAAACAATTAATGTTTCGAATCTGATTAAAGACACCTAAAAATAAACATTACTTTTTCCTAATTAATAAGAGTGCTTTACTGTCTTTAAAAATTTATAAAACAAAACTTTGTTTTAGAATGAAGCAAACAAAAATATTAGTGATATATACTCATTCTATCATTAAGATTTTTATTCTGATAAGAATTTAAAAGAAGCTTTTTTTAAGGTACAGCTTTAAATTTGTTTTGATTTGAAAACATTATTTCTTAAAGATGTGAACAATTCTGAACTAAACAATTAAATATAAATTATGTATTTGATAAATTTCATTTAAAAAAATATTCAAACGCAACAATTTTAATAAAACTAATGTATATGTATTCACTTAATTTTTTACATTTTGCATATTTTTGATTCTTTTTTAAAATATGAAAAGTAATTTGCTGATAACGCTGAAAAGTAACGAAATTAATTTACTGATGTTTAATTAGTTCTTAAAAGGATGTCATTTTAATTAAGAAAACCGTCTAGGTAAATATATCTCCTTTTTAAAAATCGTTCTTGTATATTAATCTAATATCTCTTTTATCATTGCTAACCACGATGAAAAAGTTTTATTCCTTTACTAATTGAAAATTAATTGCATTGTAATATATTCGGTGTTTCAGCTCATTTTTTGAAATACATTTTAACATATTTTTCATATACATTTCCTTTTCTTTTCTTACCTTTATCGCACTCTTTTTACGACTCGTTTAGAAAAAAAAAAGAAGTTTGCTCATGAAATAAATTTAGAAAAGAACATTTTAATTTAAAAAAAACGTATAAGTGCATTTTTTATTTAAAGATCTTTGTTGTCCCTTATCTCTCTTCTATTTTTATTCAATTTACCATCACAGTATACAAACAATATCAACAGTTTTAAAATATATAAAACAAGATAATTGAGCATAAATAAAGAGTAGAATAAGATCGAATTTTGATTTTTCATATTTAGGTTGAACAATTTTAAACGTTTTCTCAGTTGAAAATATATTAAATATACGAACTCAAGAAAATCACTATTATACGAGGGTCATTTTTTTAGGTAAGGAAAGCTTTGTAATGGAGTAAAATAAACTATATTTATGAACGTAAATTGTATCACTAACTCAAATATGAACATTTATTCACTTCTCAACATAGTCACTATTAACCTTGAAATAATTGTCAAGTTGCTGTTCTTGTGGCTTATCCTCCAATGCTTGACGAAGTCAGACAAAGTCCATCAGACCATTGACCCTAATAAAATCGAGGACCAGAAAGGGGGATAAGTATATGTCCTCTCTGGAAAGTACCAAACAGTCCAGGATGCGTTTCTGGAGAAGTCTGCTCAGTGTCATAAGGAGGAGGTGAGATGCAGCTTCTGTTGATCTGGGGGTCTGAGCACCATATAGGTAGAAGTCCGTCTTGGCTAGTGTTGGTATTCTTTTTCGTCTGGCACCTACCTTTTGGCCTATCCGACTTGGGAGACCCTATCGGTAGCAAGCTACCTCCGACATAGCCCGCAGTAGATGTAGTACTACCCAAAAGCTAGTACTACAATTTGTCAATTGTCAAGTTGTAGTATTAGCTTTTGGATCCCATTATCAAGTAGCTTGGTCGCCTCACCATTAAACCAGTTAGTAACAGAGTTTTCTCAACATGTCCTCATTTTCCAAGCGTTTTCCACCAAGAAAATCCTTAAGTTTTGGAGACAGAGGAAAGTTCTAAGGCAGGGTTGCATGGAGGAGGATCCAGTACTTCCTATTCACGAGAGCAGGCCATCTACATCGTACTCCATGATAAACATTTGTTCTTCCTTCATTAAAAAGCATTAACCATTTACGCACATTTCTGTCATTTATTTTATAACCGTAGCTGAAAAGCCGACCTAATTAAGAGTTTACGAATTCCAATGTTCAACTCCGTAGGGCCTTGTAATTTTGAACCCAATCCAGAAGACAAGTAAACTCGTGGATCGAGTATTCTAAGAAATTCGTCTTCATGGAGAGCTTTTTTTCTATTATTCATTATACTAGCACCATAAACTTCCGGTGAATATCAGCAGGCAGAATTTTTTTTTTGAATTTAAAAACAGAATGAATGAACACACTTTGCAATTGTCATGATTACTGATTGGCTTGGTGACAAACGAAGATATATAGCCGTACATCCAGCACCGGTAGAGACCTGAAACGTAACTGCGGCGCGGTAAGAGAGTTGCCGATTTAGAACTGATGTTGCTTGACAGGCACAGACAGGATGCGCAATTGGTTCTTCCTTTAAAAATGACTCTCGTTCCTCATTGCTTCTCGTTGCATATTTCTATGTCTCTTATTAGATCTTTAAATGAGTTTAATTCATTTAATTAAATGAGTTTTTAAAAGAAATTCAGTTTAAATGTTTATTTTTATTTAATTAATTTTATTATTATTTATATATTTTGCTTTCATTTTTGAAGTATATTTCGACTCTTATAAACAAAGGAAACACACTTACTTATAAAATATATTAAAAAATAATGTTTAATTAAATTTTATTTTCTGCGTGGTAAAAACCATATGAGCTTGTATATCTAATTCAAAGATCTCTCTTGTCATTTATCGCCATTCTTTTTCATTTTATCCTAGCAGTTTGGTTTGAAAAAATGTGTCAAGGGGATTACTTCTTGCATTATCTAAAACAAGATTAATGATTATAGACAAAGACTGGAAGAAGATCTAATTCATGTTTAATTCATGAAGGGCATCTCATCATATTTGGTAGTTAATAATCTATAAAATATTCAATGAATAAAAAAGGCGAAGACTAATAACTATATTCACAGCACACAGATAATATATTTTCCATTCAAATTATGTCAGTTTTCTTTACGCTGTCATTAAACTATAGAATTGTTTCTTTATTAAACATTATTCATATTGTTAATTTTAAGAGTATGGTTCTTTACCACAAACATACTTTAATTATTAAATAACATGAAAAATACAGGACATGTTTTGATTTTTTTATTAGAAAATATTAAACATTTTAAATCATAAAATCATCTTCATTAACTGCTATTTATAGATTTAAATAAATGGAAAAATATTTTTGAAAAACAAGTTAAAAATATTTTTTGATGTAAAAAATATACACAGAAATAAAACTACATTTTTTTAAAAATTTTATTAGATCTCGGAGATGTTTTGCTTTATAAGTTTTCTTTTAATTTGAATTATCATACTGATATCAACATTATCATGTAGTTTGATTCCAATATGTAGCTAGTGTATCCTTTAAAGTAAATTATTCTACATTTTAAAATGAGTAAGAACATCCTTTTATTTACAGATATGGTTTTTATAGCTCATTTGGACAAAAATATTCATTTATTCTGATTTTAAAATTTTTAGTAGAAATCATTCAGAGTTTTAAATGATGAGAAAAATATGTAAACGCTCATGATTTAACATTTTTTGACTAATTCACCATATTTCGCAACAGTTTAGAATTCACACATTTGACCATTTATTACAACTGCTTATAAACATTAAAAATATATACATCGTGCATGTTACATTAAGTTTCTGAAAATAGAATTGAGAAATCTTCAGAGAGGATTTGAAAACTGTGCTTTGAATGAATAACATTTTTAAGTTTTTCCTTGCTATTCATAAACAAATTTTCTTACGTAATGTTTGAATTTGAAAAAGAATAAATGACTTGATTAGTTTTTAATACGAATTACAGACAGAAAAATGTGCTTAAAAGTTTAAGCAAATATTTGAAACCATTTAAAAAAAAGACACAATAATTCATAATTTTAAGTGGCTTAGACTTAAACTGTACTTTTTGACCCAGTCTTGCTTATAAAATATTGTAATTTTTGCACGCGACATAATCTTTATAACACAAATTTCTGACTACCCGAATCGCAACTTGTTTAATATCTTTTGATATCTGATTGTTCCGGATGGTCGATGTGTGAATTTCTTACAATTCCATGCAAGTTATTGAAACTGTAAATGAGACGAGGAAATTTCGAGCAGAACTGCAAAATCTCTTTGAAGATTTTCTTGATAAAAAAATAAATGCTGCACACGCATGTGAAAAAAAAACTGTTCTATCTGAACAATATATACAACTCCAATATTTAATAGACTGTCCAACCACTTTTAAGTGTCAAAAGTTTCGATGTACTATAGAATCGGAGAGATAACTGAGTAGAATGAGTCGAGCAAAACGGGTGAAAAAGTAGTAGAGGAATTACCTAATTTGATCATCTAATATTAAAACTGTTTTAAATCATTTGTAGAAATTTGGAAATGATAGAGTTGCACGAACGTTTGTGGGCTGGGTAAACTGGCTAAAATATCTACAATTGTGAAAATTGTACGGTAAAAGATTAAATAACACAGCCATTTCTGTCGAGTTTATTTTAAGATTTATGAAACGTAGATTGTCAAACAACGTTCGATAATGCGCTCCAAATCTATTACAGATGTTCAGGAAATTAAATAGTATGGTGTCATTTCAACATATGATTTCCTGACTTGTGACAGAATGAGCTTTCCGACATAAGCTGATACCGTTTTGGAATCATTGTAAACCTTTTTGTTGTTTATACTATAACTATGAAAAAAAAATTATCGAAGCTGGGAAACACTTAACTGTGTGTTTCAAATATCCGTTGTAGCATATTTGTAATCCAGTGGCTTTTTGCAATCCACTCACCTGTTTGACATTTTCTTAAATAAAACATAAATTTTATACTTGACATTTTTTTAGTTCAAGTAAAAGCCGAGGGGAAAATCTCCAAAAAAGAAAGCGAGTAGGTAAAAGCCACTGGATTGTAAATTTGCGCACTGTATAACAGTAATGAAACTTCAAAAATTCTATAAAAAGATTCAGCTATTGTGAATATCCCTCCCACACACAAAAAAAAATGTTTGTTAAATTTTAAGAGTGATATTTCAGTTTAATAGCACATTTCATCATCTTCTTAAAATCTGCATTCATATTGAATTACTCTTCCCCGCAATATCAATAAAAAGTGTGAAAAACCAACGTGCAGAAAAAATTTGTTCGAAAAATCAAACAGCATGTCATGATTAAAATTGAATTATTATATACTATATAACAAACTTGAATTATTATATATACTGGTATTATATACTTGAATTATTATATACTATATATTACTATATAATTTTATAGAAATGTTTTTCTACCAATGTTTCGAAATTTTTCTTTTATTCCTTTCCTTTTTTTATGGACTGCTGCTCATTTAATAATATTTTGTAATTTCTAAATCACTTAAACCATTTATTTACATTCACTTAATAACTATATAAAAAGCAAATCTCTTAAAAAAATATCTAACATATATTAAACAGGGTTTTAAAATTATCTTGTAACCTTTAACATTTTAAATGGGAATGCCCTTATATTATTTTATTTCTTACAATAATAGGATTCCCAACAATTGTTGCATATTAAGGAAGACGTTTTTCAATCTCAGGAACAATCAATAGAAATCATCGGTTGCATTTAATAATTTTTGCATGAAGTAATTGTCCAGAGACAAGATGAAAAAAAATGGATGGAATCCCGATATGACTTTATCTATGATGAAAGTTCATAAAATCTATTAATAGATACAGCCATTGTGAATCCCCTCCCATAAAAAAAAAGATTTTACTTGTTAAATTTTAACGATGACATTTCAGTTATTTAGCAATGTCAGCATCACTTCTCATCGCATATTAATATCTCCGCCTACATTAAATCACTACTCACCGCAAAACCGATAAAAGGAGTGAAAAATCAACCTGAAAAAAAAAGTTCAAAAAAATCGACCAACAGGTCATGCTCTCTAACGTTTCTTTGATAAAAAAAGAACCAAGCCTATGAAAAAAATATTAAAAGGAAAAAAAATGTCATTTATCAGATTCTACGCTCCCATTTTGAAAGGAAGAAAAAAAAAGAGACTTTTTCAGTCATACACAGATTTAACTTTATTGCGACCTGCTTCCAATATCGGTTTTTTTTTACTGGTCTTTTTGCTTTTATTTTTGTCGCAAAGAGACAAGTAGAAAGTACTTTCTTACGTCTTCTTCTAAATATCGATTCAGTTCTATCGGAAATCAATGCAAAGAAATTTTTAAGAAAAAAATTCTGGAAGCTTTTTTTTTCTTATATTTCTTCAATGTCTTTCACTATTATTGAAGATATATATTTTTGGCTTGATTTTCTCTTGCGATCTTTGGTGGGTTTTTTTTATCAGGTAACAACATTGGTTTTGATCAGCCGAGTGAAAAATCAAAATTATCAGATAGAAAGACTAAGTAAGTGACAAGCTGAAATCTATTTTCAATAAATTACTCAGTAATGCTTTTAGGCAAGAAAAGGCTTGATAGTACTCTATGCAAACATAAACTAACTTGCATTAACCTTTTACTATTTTAGATGTGATATATATATATATATATATACGTATATACACCGAAGAGCCATTACATTATGACCCTNATATATATATATATATATATTACTTTATTTTCCTTCGCGTGATAAATAGGATCCTGTCTCTACAGTGGGACAAAAAAATTAATAATGTTACATACTATTCAGAATAAAAAATTTATTTAATTTCATCATAATTTTGTGTACCAAACTTTTGCTTTTTAAAAACTTCATGTATAATTTATATATTGTATTCTGGATTGTAATAGCTTGTATATGCATGCCGGAGCAATTTCAGGGCAATTTGATATTAAACAATAGCTTCAATTTTAATTACGAGTTTCAAACAACTCCTAATTAAAAGTAATTATTTCAAAATTGCTAAATAATTCCGAAATTATTCTGGATGCATCACATTTGCATTGGAAAACAAAGATGATAATATGTTTTGTCATATAAAAATACATACTCAAAAATTTTTTAAAAAATCGAGATAAAATGATTTAGGAATTAAATATTTTGTTTGTTTTTCTCATGATTTTTAAGTATGCAATTAGAAAATCACTTTATATCATAAAATAATTCCATAAAAATATGCATATTTTGTTAATAATTATAAAAAAAATTAGCTTTATTATGATCAAAATGTTGCATTTCCACTTCGTATGAGATACTGCAAATATTCTGATCTAAAAGCTGTTGGGAATTGGAATTGGAATTGTTAATTCAAATGATTAAATTAGAAGAAGACAAGAATTAATTTGAATATGTCTTACACTATTACTATCTTATAATGCTCTCTAAAATATTTAAAACATAATATAAAATAATCACGAAAATATGTCACAAAAATTGCAGCTATTAGTCACAACTCATCCAACTATATTGTCCCCTTTCGTGGGCAAACATTCTTTTAGGAATGTCACAGCTTTATTTGGTTTAGCATTGTCTCCAAGACTGAGCAATGAGAGAAATTCTTTAATTTTAGTTTCATAAATAATGCGGTTATTCTTATGCTGTATAGAATGCAGGAAATTGAGTTTCACGATGTTCCGAGAAATATATTTGCAATATATAATAATTATAATATTCTAAATAATTATCAAAATGTATTTTTAAAATAAAATGAATAATAATCGCTGGCTCATTTGAGTCAATTTGACCCTAATGTTACTAATGCTCAAGCACATTCACACAGATATAGCGTGTCATGCAGATAGAATGCATTATGCACATAGCACTATTAAATTGATTGTAAATTGAAGTAAATAATGCCTGAATATCTTTAAAAACAATCTGTATATTTTAGAGCTGTGAAGGGAATGGATGTTTAGTACTAAAAACTTCGTTCATTGATATTGCATGTTAATCTTTGGATACTATAAATCAATTGAAGATAACGAGAAAAAAAGTGTATCACAAATACATTTTATATTTAAGGCAAATGTATCACAAACAAGATTTCAAATAAACATTAAAACATTAATTCGGGCAACATATTTGCAGAAATATTTTAAGTAACTAGCTTAACCAAGATGTTAAGACGCAGAGCTATTAGCTTCTCACAAAATGTTCTGTTGTGGGCTGAAACCTTACTGTACCATTCTTTGCAGAAGGAGTTTATGAGGTATACCGTAGTCTGTTAAGGTTTCGCCCAAAACTTGTTTCCAAGACTGCCTAAAGGGAAAAGAAAATCATTGCATTTAAAACTTGTAAATGCTACAATACTTATGTCTTAAGGATGCGCTAAAATATTTGCCTTAAAATCTGTGTATTTGAAAAGTATAAGAGAGTTACGAGTTATTTTACCATATTCTAACAAAACAGTCAAGTAATTATTAATAAGATGTTTTTCAAACTGTCAACAACGAGAAAAGCATTTTATTAAATTCTTCCACTTAATGCAGTTAAGCAATGAGAATTTTATAGCATCAACTAGGCCCGCCTAATGAATAGACTTTTCCTAGCAGCTGGGTAAATATATTAACCCTCGAGGACTAATCTGTCAAACCTCATGACCAACAGAAAAGAGGTTCGAGTCCCAGCGTTAACACTATTTTCCTTTCTCTCACTCCTTTCTTTTCCATTCAGCACATGAAGAGTTTCCAATATCCTGCACTCACTTTATGATCCTGAACGATTAGAATATGATACTCCCATTTACGTATAGATGGCAGCACCATAAAACTGTTTCGCACTCTAAAGTCTAGTTTTTCCCTTCTCTAGTATTTCGATCATTTTGAAACCACCTTATAAAAGCCATATAAAAACCGTATAGTTTTGTACTTATGGTTTTAACCATACTATTCGTAAACGGTTTTAAAACCATAAAGGTTAAAAATTTCTTTACGTTTAATTGGATGGACAAACTGCTGCAGGTTATTTCACCATTATTTTAAAATGGAAGCTCTAACAGTGTATCACATTTTATGCACATTTGTTCATAATTAATAAACAATTTGGGCCGTATTTGAATTTACACCCAGTATGAAAATAATATTGAAACCTGAGTGGTAAATTAACTTTATGTGGTTTCAAATTTTATGTTAAGTGGTTTTAAATCATTGCTGCAATCTGAAACTAAAAATTCCATTTAAGTTATAGTGTAGAACAACGTGCACTAGAATACTTTACAACAAATGGTTTAAGTTAAGAACTTTTATAATTTCATAATTCATTATCTCTAACATTTTAACATTTTATATTCATACATACTCATTTGTTTCATCATATTTCAACAGTAGATAGGACGCTCTCTCACTTTAATGAATATAACATGGAAATTATGCCGGTAATACTTCACATTAATATATTAAAGTTTTCTATTTTTGATACAGAGAGATTACTATAATTTATTCATTGTTGATAATCGCTGTAGTCATTTCTAGAGTTTAACAAACTTGTTAGGAATTTTGTCACAGGGCTGGATAATGACGTAAATCATGCAATACTTTCGAATATTAATTAAAAGCGTTCACATTTATTACAATATAATAAATCCTGTGGGAAATTCATCAAGAAACTTAATGCTTTGGTTACTGAATATTTTAAACTACTCAACCTACAGTTTTAGTTACACTATAGATTTCAAACAATGTGAATGTATCTTTCTGTAGATATTATGTTACATTCATTGATTAAATTAAACTATTAAGCTAATGTGTCTAACGTCTTGTGTCATTTGTAATATATATAAAAATGATAATAAAAGGTTTTAATTGATTAATTTTTCTCGTTGTCATTTAATAAATTCAACTATGCATTGTTACAGAATGTTAAACTCATGCTGATGCAAGTTCGAAAATTTATGAGCTTTAATTTTATTTTGAGTATGTATTTCTTAGTAAATAACACTAATTTGCAAAACAAAGGAATAGATTATGCATGTTTTCAATCATTATTATTTATTTATTTAAAGCAAGAAGAGCAAATGTCAACGCCAAAAAAAATAAACAGCTGACGGAAAAACTACATTCTTAACGAACAAAAAAGCTACTGTCAGCTCGTCACAAAATGCAATTCTAAAAATTCTCAAACTTTTATGTGCATTGAAGGCAAGAAAATTTTGAACGAAAAGTTATATCATTAGTAAACATTCTCTTTTCACACAATATTAAGGTTTAATTGGATGATTTGTTTAAACAATTGATATTTTTTATCTGAGATATTTATTTATTTATTTATAACCGTCGTTGAACATCCTACCCAGTTTTGGGGTTTACGACTTTTAATGTTCAACTTCGTAGCCTTGTAATTTTGAACCCAATCCGGAAGACAAGGGAATCAAGTATTGGGAGAAATTTGCCTTCGTGGTGGACTTTCTGATGGAACAAACTAGCATTTGTGTTACATGGAGAGGAAGACCACGAGAACCTCCTATGGTTAGCATGACGGCAAAGAGACTCTAGCCCACGATCCGTCTAAAACTGAGGATATTTTACGGCAGCACTGCCGCCTACGGTAATTAAAACTTAGAATTATGGAGAACACATTACCAAACTATGAACCCTTTTATTTTATTAAGAAATGTTTAAGGATTTTTTTCTAATCGCACTATTAAATTCAAATGAACATTAGACAGTCCTAGATCTAGTTGGTGAGCTTTTAACAAGATTTTGGAGTAAGAAATTTTTTTACTTGTCAATCCCCTGCCTAACTCACACTCTTGTTGGCCAAGGTGTTTTATCGGGTTATATTTTATTTGGTGTTAACCTTTAAAACACTGATATTGATCGTTAATGCTGTTAGAATGGTCTCCGATGTTGCTTGAATTTAAGAAAAATAGACTGTTATACTATTTTTTATTGTTGCAAATCCCTTCACTAGAGAGAAATTAGAAAGCCCAATATACGAAACCTTACTGTTGCTGAATCATACTTTAGAGGGATAAGATAAGAAACTTTAGAGAAACAAGAGGAAACTGATATTCCAGATCCAGAAATAAGCTGCAATGTAAAAAAAAATCTGGATAAAAATACGGTAATAAGGTAACGAATTAATTTGCATTAAAATGAATTTTTCAGTAAAATAAATATTTAAGTAAAATAAATATAACGGTAAAATAAAGGTTACCCTGCAAAATGAGTTTGACGGTAAGCTGGATTTTACGGACGATGCACCCAAAGCGGCGATACAATAGCCTAATTTGATCTGGAACATTTTAGAATGATCCCTAAAAGAACTCTGTTTTATATTTTGATAATAAACCTGGTAAATACACATAAGGGTGACCTTTGTGCTGAAATACAAAGTAAGGTAAAACAACGTTTAAGAGCACAAAAAAAATATATTAATTGCAGACAGCTGTTTCAGATGCTCAAAAGGCAACCTTCATCAGTGCAACAGAAAGAAATAAGAGAACAGGGTAAATATATATAGAAAGATGACGTCACAAGAGGGTCCCTCCTATGGGCAGTTGCTCTAAACCCTCTTGTGACGTCATCTCTCTATATATATTTACCCTGTTCTCTTATTTCTTTCTGTTGCACTGATGAAGGTTGCCCTTTGAGCATCCGAAACAGCTGTCTGCAATTTATATAATTTTTTTGTGCTCTTAGACGTTGTTTTACCTTACTTTGAATAAACCTGGTGTTCTCAATTCTGAAATCTTGTTCTGAAGCATCAGCCAAGTGTGAAATTAGTCTCAATTAAACTATTCCTAACAGCATCAGAAACAATGAAACAATTTAATTAATAGTTCATCGCTTCTATAACTTCTTACATTGTAAAAATATTGTACGGTCATATGATAAATTAAATAATATATTTTAAAGTTTTAACTTCTAAAATACTATACTTCGTGAAACGAATAGAAAGGTTATAAGTTCTGCATTTGCTTATAACTTGATACTAGTTGATCCTTTAAGCTGCTGGCCATTTGCAATGCAATTAATGAGAACTTGGGCATTTGAATGTAATTTTGATTTTCGTCTCGTTCGTTTTAGTAACTGATGTAGATAATTAGGAGAAAAAGATGTCTTAAAGTAATTTTAACGTAATCAGAGGGCAATTTGAAAAGCAAATGAGCGAGAAGAAAATGTTTAAACTTGCTCGTTTAATTAACATTTCGCTTGAATTCTTCCAGAAGCATTCAACTTTAATTTGGAATTCCATGAAGAAAAAAAACTAAACAATACCGTCCGTAAAATAAGTGCTCCTTTCATTTAATTCTTTCTTTTATAATGCAGATTGTTTTTTTTTTCTTCGTTGAATTTCGTCCCAAATTCTAATAAAAAAACCGAAGATAAGAAGAATTCTTAATTGCCAAAAACAAATTTAGATTGCCTAAATTGAGAGCTTTGGTGAAATCGTCATAAGGAATAGCTGACTGAACAAACTAATGAGAAATATAGGATTAGATTTTAATATGATTACGTACAAAATTGCTTCTTGCACGCCATACGCATTTTCTGCAAACAATTTCTTGAAGGATCATGTTTATTTGAAATTCAAAGATGCATATTTAGGATGTAAATTACTTTCATAAAAATAATAGAGTGGCAGTTAAATGCCTTCGTCAGCGAAGACGTATTTTGGATGCATAATCAACAAATCTTATACGATTTTCCACGAATAGTAGCTTATAAAATCTCTAACTATCAATTATTCAAGAAAAAAGGAATTAGAAACTTTATTCAGCATCGAAATGGCATATAATGAATCTCGAAAGGTAATATGACATTCTTATGGAAGTTTACTCTTTTGTTGTAACAGTTTGTTAAACATTTTTGCTACCGCTAAAGTTCAGCAATTAGATCTTTTACGGATGACCAAGGTAGCCCTATAAGAAGCCGAGATTTTATTTTGCGTCTCAAATTATTTAGTAGATATTTGAATTACCTACATAATTTATGCAATACTTACTGGGCAGTTTTTAGTCTTCATATTACCCACAAGTCACTAGTTGAAGAGAAACAAAATGTCTTTTCTGGAGCATCTACTTTTTGGTCTGCTTAAATCAACAGAATTTTTCTTAATTTATTTTTCAATATCGAAGAAAAAAGTTAAAACAGTTGATGAATCAGCAAAAAAGTTGCCCGCATATCAAATCATCAAACAATAAAAAACAGGACATTCTTATAGAAATCTACTCTTGTGTTGTAATAACTAACTAGATATTTTTGTGACCACGAAAATGCAGAAATCAGCTATTCTACAGATTACCTAGGTTAAAGTGCCTAGTTAATCCGTTAAGTTGCCAAAATTTGTTCTTCTTTTTACTTAAATTACCTAGTTGACAGGCGCATTACCTATAGGCAATCTGCACAATTATTACTGGACACACGCTAGTCTGGATTTTATCCACAAGGCACTAAATAAGGAGAAAATCAGATTTTTTCTGGAACAAAAACTTTTTTGGACGCTAAACTAGCAGAAAGGTATCTATTTATTTTTCTTTATTTAAAAAAAATAAAGTTAATACAATCGAACAATCAGCAAATTAATTGATCGAATCAGTCATCAACTAATTTGGAAACTATAATGTAAAGGAATCAAGTGGTTTAAAATATTATTGCAACTATTATTATAAGTTAAAATAGTGTTATTCATTCATTTCTTAATTTGTATTCATAAATGAGTATAACAAACTTTTTATCTTTACTGGTAGTTCGTCTTACAATCGTCTTTTGTGTTAGTTTTTTTTTTCAAGCTTTTTTTACTCCCTATTCGTCTCTTCTCTCCCTTACTAGTAAATTTTATTTTTGCATTTAAGTATTTCCATCTTTCATTTTGCATTTTCAATATAGAAAGCACTTCATTACAAAACCGTACTAATTTTATGCTTTTTTCTTGTTACAGTTAGTTTTATTTTTTAAAAAAAATTATATTATCATGTTATTCGTCTCTTCTCCCTTTTACTGGTAAATTTTATTTTTGCATTTGAGTATTTCCATCTTTCATTTCGCATTTTCAATATAGAAAGCACTTCATTACAAAACCGTACTAATTGTATGCTTTTTCAAGTTACAGTTAGTTTTATTTTTTAAAAAAATAATATTATCATGTTATTCGTCTCTTCTCCCTTTTACTGGTAAATTTTATTCTTGCATTTGAGTATTTCCATCTTTCATTTCGCATTTTTAATGAAGAAGGCTCTTCATTACAGAACCGAACTACTTTTATGCCTCTCTTTATGCTTTTTTCAAGCAATAGTTAGCTTTATTTAAAGAGAAATAATGTATTGATGTGCATCTCTCTTATTTTTCTAATTAAACGTATTTAAAAAGAAAATGCATTTGTTAAATGAAGGACAAATAAACCAATTGGTTAAAAACTTCCGTGCAATAATGTATAATCAAATGGTTTAACATTTCTTAGATCAATTTTAACACTTTTTGAGAAAAATTTCATTTCAGAATAAGTTAGACATGGATAAATTAATTGACAATAATAAACAGTCACACTTTAAACTTTAAACTGACAATTTTATTTCAATACAATGCCACAATTTGGTAGCGTAAAAGTTTTCTGTGAATAAAATAATAAAATAAATAGTTCATTTCGTTTGTACTTTATGTAGAAAACAAACTTCGGTTCATCTTACCTAACAATATTTCGTTCCCAATATCTGATTTTCTGTCAAACTAAACATATAGAATCTCATTACAAATCAGATGGTATTTTTTTCCCAGAGAAATTGCATTTCCTAGTAAAAGCAAATGCAACGAATAGTAACTAAAATTTTACATTCAGAATCAGCAGGGAAAACAAACTTTTCACTTCCTTAGGGATATAAGTTTCAAATATTGAAGTACAAAATGTAAATGCATTTTTTTCCCTAAATTTATAATAAGGGTTGCCTTTATATGAGTAAAAGTTTTATTTCATTTTTGTGAAGAAACTAAGTAAATATTTTGGAGAATTATATTGTTTTTGTTCAAATCTTTGCCATTGCAAGTAACATTGAATTCGAAATCAAGTTTTTTAAGAAAATCTGTTACATGAAATATTTCTTTTATTGTTTAAAAACAGTAAGTTCTGATTTGCACACACTATTGTAGGATTAAACGTCTTTGCGCCATATTGATACATTTTCTAAATTCTGCTGACTTAAAAAGAATTCTGAACTTCTAAAAAAAAGTTTCTTCTTATTCAGAAGGTTTCCTGAAATATTTTTAAAGCATATTTTTAAAATAAATAAGGCTTTCATATTTTAAAGATATGCTATAATATGCTAGTATTGGTGCACTACATATTTTATTTTGAATTTGATTCAATCACGGATACTCCTAATTAATTATATTCCCCAACCATATTGTAAATTTAATTTAATTTAATTTGAATTAGCAAGTCTGTTTTATAATTGTGTTTTGAATTTCACAATTTTTAATGCGAAATAGGAAAACATATATCTGCACATCTCAGAATTAAAATTACTTAGAGACAAAATTTATATTGCTACATTTTTTAATGTGTACAAGGCATTATACTGAATAATTTCAAATAGAATAATTAATAAATATTTTTTTTAAAATATTGGTTTCATTAAATGCTAATTATTTCTCTAAAATTATTGACATAAAAATTTTATAACTAAAATACAACCTTTGTTAATATTAAAATTTATTATTGAAATTCAACCTTATTAATTTTTTTTATTACCGTCGTAGAACATAGTACTTAAAACTGATTCTACTGTATCGAAAAGCTGTTTCTTAATTTTGTATTATGAGACAGTAGAATTACTTAAAAAATAGAGCGAAAAAATGGAAATCCCGTAAATGACTAAGTATAAAATTTCTATTTGTATTCATTTTGTATGTTTTCTCCTTTATTATAACTAAGCTGAAAAAGCGTTTTTAATTCATTTTTGCCATATTACGTGATAAGATATCTTTTGTACAGTACATGCATGTATTTTATAATTATCTCAGAAACCTTATGAAGTAAAATTATATTAGATACGATAACATTCGCCATAATCAAAAATGAGAATGTTGATGTAATTAAATCAAATATAGTTCCGACGCATTAGTCATTATCGAATGTCAGGCTTAAATGAACTTCAGACATGAATTTCGGCATCGATCATATGGGAGAAATTGCATGGTTTTGTGGACTTAATGGAGAAGTAAGCCTTCTGAAAGCTCAGAATAAACGTCAAGCGCTTAGTAATAATCCATTTAAGCTTTTAGTAGTTAAAAAAATTGATTCTACTGTAACGAAATGAAAGCTGTTATTTAATTTTGCATTTTGAGAACGCAAAATTACTCAAGAAATGGAAATAATTTTAAAATACGTAAAAAGAAGAGAAATATGTTTTAATCAAATGTTTATCTTCTATTAGATGTCTAAGTATAAAATGTCCATTTGTATTCAATTCATATTGTTTTCTCGTTCCTTAAAATTAAGCTGAAAATGTGGTTTTAATTTTGTCTTACCATTATTTGTGACAAGATATCTTTTGGACAGTACTGGTATTTAATAATTCATTTTCTTATGCATGTATATTATACTGTAGTCAAAAACCATGCAAAGTAAAATTATATTAGAATCGATAACATTCTCCACCTCCAATAAAGTTAATTGCAGTGTATGTTTTCCCAAGTAGCCTGAAAATTAAAGATGATTTTAAAAACACTTAAAGAAACAATAGGAGGTAAAACTGTACGGTTTCTCGCTTACTGCTTTGATTGGACTCACGAAGTTTTAATATTAGTTAAAATAATCATAAGGAAGCGACGCTTCCAACTTTGAAAATATAAAATATTTACAAAATAATTACCAACTTTAGCAGGAATATGGTAAAGTCTGAAGACGAAAATTGTGAATTGCTTTCAAATAAAATGGTCTGATAGGCAGCACAATACAAATACAAATTAAATAAATCCATAAGCAGAAAACAGGAAACCATTTTAATTCGCTCTCTTTCTTTATATCAGCAAAATTTAATATATAAATCAGCAAAATTTTGGTTATTTTACGACTTCTAGTAAAAATATTTTTAAGTGTAAAATTAAATGTGTGGTGCAAAAATACAGTTTACTCACAATCAAAATGTGAATTGTTTAATTTCAATTAGGGTGTTTTTAAGTTGTTAAAGTGGAACGCTGATTATCAATTCGTTTATCTTAGACAAAAATACAATCTCCCCATAATTAGTTGATCAAGTTTATATTGTTAGGGTTGCTATAACCAAAGCTTTTAGTTTTTTTCTTTTTTAAATTAAATTTAAAACAGCAAGTTTGCCAAATCGGAAGTGACACTCATTAACTCGCTTTGAGAGATTTATCTATAATCGCAATCTAGAAATTATAATTTTCATTATTCAAATAATGGAGCAATAAAAATTAATTATTTTCTGACTAAAGACATATCTTAAAATAACACTTTAATCCAAGCGTAAAAATGGATGTTTTAAATTTTAAAAAAAGGAAACCAATTCTTTATTATTATTATTTTAAATCAATGTGATTGTATGTTTCGTATTGTTTGGATAGATAAGACTTGTAATTATGTCCAATTATTTGAATTCCAGCCTATGTGAACTATATTCAAGCTCTAGGGTTGCAATATACTTCTTTAGCATTATTTCTATTTGCTAACTCAGCTACTTATATGATTAAAAATTCTCGTCCTACTTGAACATCACAATTACAATATTTTCACCCCCATTTCACCGATAAAAAAATATCTTAACTTGCACATAATTACTGCAGTTGAACATTTTATTAAAATGTTTTCAAACTATAGTTTTTCATTACTTAAGTGGTCTTTATCCTGAATTTTCCTGGCAGAAATGAATGCGTATAGACCATAGGTAAAATATATTGAAGAAAAATAGAAAAAAACTACTTCGATTTTTTTTGTTTAGAATTACTGCACCCATACTGTCTTATTTATCCAGTAATTATTATAATAAAATATTGTTCAGCACAATTTGCATTTATTTGTAAAGCCAAAAATTTGCGAGTAATATTTTTTCAACATTTAGTAATAGAACTATGAATTAAATATAAATGATATCACACCTTAATTTTGATATCCTTTATTATCCTTAATTGTATCATTTTTTAATGTTTCCTTGATCAACTCAACATTATTAGTCCCCATACATTTATTTCCGATTATTTATAATTGTAAGGGATAGGTAAAGATAACACGCATACAAAATAAACATAATTCTTGTTAATGAAAACAAAATACACTCTGCTTAAACCATACATTTGGTAATTCTTCTATTCATATGGCAACGGTATAACGGAAATTCTGGTTTTTAAAACTATAATTCTGATTTCCACACATTTAGTAAGAAAAACAAAACTGCAAAGTAAACTCACCCGAATATACGGTTTTCATTCCATGCTCTGATGCATCATGAAGAAATTTTACCACATTTACCAAATTTTATCGTGTATTATGAAATCATATTTTATTGTTAACATTACCAAAATCTTTGAGAGACCACATTGGTAAAAATTACCATGCTTCTGTGTTCCTACAAAGCCAAAATCATGCAAATTTTACCACAGTCTGGTAGTTTTAGCCATACTTCTGAGTACATCAGCAATTTTTTTTTTTAAATTCTCAAACAAAAATAACATTCATTTTTCTACATTCATTCTATATATTTTTTACTTAACTTAGAATTTCCCCAATCAAATCTTCAACTGCAATTGAAGACAAAATATTTCCACTGTATTAAAGTATTATCAGAAAATTAATCATCAAACAATTTAAAAGCAATTCTTCAATGTCATCAAAATCCACTTTAACTTTAAACGCTCACCCTCTACCCTTTATATCACCAAATTCACGCATTTATTCAGTTTACGAACGAAAACTTTCCTTGGAGCATAAAGAAGAGGCTTCAACTGTCGAATCGCATGGAATCAGACTTTAACCTTTATCGTATTCAAAACGGCTCTAAACGAACACGGATTTGCACAGAGGGAGGCCTAACCTCAGGCTTTAACCAAGTAATGAAGGTTTATGCATGTGCGTGTATATAGCTGAATCCCCCTATCCAGGTGTGTCAATTCCCACCTGTCTATTCTAAAGGGCATAGAAAGCACGGTTGAGCTCTCATGGTGATGAAAGTATCCTTTAAGCCATGTTTGATTCTTTCAGAAAAGAATGTTGTTCGTCTATTGTTTGCTAAATCCATGAAGGGAGAAAGATAATGAGGGAGTTGAATACAAAAGCTGGTTAGAGGATGGTGGATTAATTTTTAATAGGCACTGTGTGGATATTTTGCATTAGCGTTGGATTTCTGGGATGTATTTTGTTTAAACAATGAAGTTCATTGAATAATAAGCTAATTTTGAAACAATTATACGTCTTTATTGTGTTTTAGAATAGTGACTGAAATTTATGTAGATATTCACCTCGTGAATTTAGAACAAAATAAAAATATTTTTGAAAAACGAATGAGACAAAATGAATAAATAAAAATTCACAACTGAAATATCTGTCATCTCTAAGGAATAGGAATCAGTTATTCTAGGTAATTAGTCTGATTAAAGTGTTTAAAAATTGTTTCATTTCTTAAAATACCAACTACTGTAAACTTCTTGGATAATCTGCACACAACTTGCTTGGCTGTTGAAGTGAAAAATAGATCTTTGCTGGAACAAAAACAACATTTCTGTTCAGACATAATTTCTTTATTTTTCGCTAACTAATCAAGTAAGGAAACTGACAAAACGCCATTTTTTCAATATCTAAAGAGTCGTCGTGTTAATAAATACAATTAAATGATCATTAAATTAGTTGATCGAACGAAAAACAAATTTCCAAAACTTTAGTGACACAGAAGCCCTTATTTCGCAGATTACTCAGGTAAATAACCATAATCTTTGATTCCGACATTTAGTGAATTACAGTAGTTAATTTGATGATTATCTTGGTAAAGTGCACATTAGTCCAGTTCAGACACTAAGAAAAAAAATATGATCGAAACTATAAGAACATTTAAAAATTTGCTTCTGGATCTATGGAAACACAAAATAAAAGCTGGTTGCTTACCGAAACGCTTTGATAATTATTATGGTAAAATTAACAATAAAACAAGGTTTTATAATAAGTGATATAAATTATTAATTTTATTATGATACCTTAGACCAAAACCACTTTTCGGTTACATTAATTTTCCAATTTTAAATTTTTTTCTGAATATGAGCTAAAATGTACTATAATTTTAAAAACCAGAATTTCCAGTAAACAGTTTCGGAAAAATTACTAAATGAATGGTTAAAATTCTGTGTATTTTGGTTTTTATAAACAAAATTATAGTCTTTTTATTATACCAAAAATGTAACAAGCATACAGTACGGTAATTTCAATTCAATTTTTTTTCCGTGGAAATATGGTCACTTTCCCCAGTATGATATTTATATTAGAGTGGATACTTATTCCCCAGTATAGTTATATTAGAGAAGATACTTATTCCCCAGTATAGTTATATTAGAGTGGATACTTATTCCCCAGTGAGCTCACATATTTATTTTATCCCGAAGATTTAAAAATCAAAAATTTCTCACAGCATTGAATTTATTAGTGGATAATTAGATACATAAAATATTTTCTTGTTTTGGAGAATTTTATAAGTCAATTAAATTATTGTTTACTATAAATAAATATAACAAATTTTATTAAAACTGTCATTAATTTGAAGCGTTTTGCGGGTAATGATGTTAAACATTTAATAAGATATGCATGTCTTTATCCAAGCAAATGACATTTTAACCGAATAATGTTTTTTGAACTATGATAATGTTTAACTAACTATAATTGATAATTTTACCATTCACAAACATTAAAATATTAAAACTTAAATGGTATAAAATATAGAATGTTTTTTTTAAATACTTTAACTAAAACTGGCATTATGCTTATATTAAAACGATTCAATTTGTTTAACAACGAATCGGATGCTGAAAATCAGTTAAACTTCAGCAAATGCTAGTATCTTCTAAAAGCCAATTCAATTATTACTTGTAACAGTTTGCAGCAACCTTTAATTAATTCATCTCCTGTGTTTGGATTGTTAAACATCAATAATCGAGTGATACGCATCCTTCTCTCATCAATCTCGTCATTCGCTTTGAAATATAACATTATTTAATCGAATGTTTACAAATTCGGTTGGGTGATCAAAATTTAAACCTAGTTTCTCATTTGCCTCTAGGGTGATTTGTGTTATCCAGCGTAAGATATGTAAAGTTTACATATTTTTGATTAAAGAATAGTGGTTAAGCTTATTTCAATCTACTACCTTATTCAATAATCATAAAATACGTTATCTAATAGGCCATACTTAAATTTTCACTTATTTATTTTATTTTGCTTTTGTTTTATTGTTTTGCCATTTAAATATTTTGTTCCTAAATTCATTATTTGAAAACAAAATCAGGAAATTTGTATTATAGTGACTGTTATATGTAATCATTAAATAAAGATTTGGAAAGTGCAAATAAATGAAACATGTTGAATTAGCATAAACAGTTAAGAAACATTAACCTTTAACGAGAATACCACAAACAGTTATTAAAGTACATATTATTAAATATTCTTTCTATAAAATACTCTGAAACATTTTATAAATATTTAAAATATTCCAGTATCTAAGCAACGTAAAATAAACATGTAAATATTATTTATTTTTTATGAATGTTAATATTTTTAATACTCTATCTCGGGATTTAATATTCCATTTCTGCTAGAATCATTTTAATTATGCATGGATCTGGAAAATAAAATGATTAGTTGTTTAATATTTTACTGAAGAAGACGTATGAGTACGACAGACGTTTTCGTATACAGACGTATAAATTTATAAATATTTGTTCTTTTAATTACTTACTTACTTACTTAAACTCTTAACAAACTGTGAGGAATGAGACTCGGTATTTTGCTGCCTCTCACCCTTTAAATTTTTCCCTCTTAAAATCTGCCTGCATTTGTCTTTGTCAAAACATTCTTGGTCATACTCTTTTTCTCCTGCCATTAGTACTCCGAGGAGAGTAAAGAGTGTGTCATTTTTAATCTTTACATTCTTAGAACTTGTCCCCTTCGTTTCCACATTCTCTTATTGATTTCTTCTTCTGAGTGAGGTTTACTTTTTGCAATTCTGTTCTATTTCTTTTTTTAACATGCCACAATTTTTGATAATTTTTCGGATACAACCATTTTGAAAATAATCAAATTTTTGTAGGTCTGATGTTTAAGATTCCATGCTTCAGAACCATATAATAAAATTTTTCTGATTATTGTATGAAAATATTTTTTCTATGTATTGTACATTTGTTAATTTCCAGAATTTTTTGAGGCAACAAACAGATAGACGATCTTGCTTGGATCATTCTATTCTTAATATCTGAATAAACTTCTACATTGCTGTCAAGGACGAAATCAAGATACATAAATTCTTCCAGATTGTAAATTTCATCATCATTAACCCTTTGCTTTCGGCTGGAACAATAAGTGGACTAAAACGGCTTCAACATGCTAAAACAAAAGGTTAATTTTGAGTATACGTTGAAATGCTGTATTCATTCTCATAGTGAGAGCTTTGTTGTTATTTAAGTTTAACCTACATTACTCGTATACTTATTAAATAATTTGATTGGTGTGTAAATAATAAATTGTGTTATACAAATTTAATCTAAATCCTTGACTTAGATTATAAGGAGAAATTAGATTCTCAATAAGATGTGACATTGACAACTAAGGTATAAACATTTGAAACCTGTCAGTTAAATTCAAAGTCTTAAAAATAATATTTACAATATTTCAAGTAAGTTCATCGTAATTTTGACAAGCTCTCATACTGTTTTTTTTATTTCACATATTTATCTTTATTTTCAGTATACCGGGAATAACAAAAGATAAGCTGATTTCAAAATAATAGTCTGTAAATAAGTAATAGTCTGATGCAAATAATCTGTAAGTAATTAATTTGGCTGATTGTCTGATTCATAGACTTAGATTGCAAGAAGAGATGGGTTTACTAATGAGAGGGGCATTGACTCTTGTAGACTAAATATTTGAAACCTGTCAGTTAATAGACATAAAAATAACATGTTTATAAAAATGTCAAAAAAAATAATATTTACAATATTTCAAGTAAGTCCGTCGCAAGTTTGACAAACACCTTTCTAAACTTGATTCTTTCTTCTTCTCATATTTTATCCTTTTCTCGTCTAGAAGGAATAACAAAGGATGAGTTGATTTCAAAATACAACAAAACTTGTTTACAAGACAAGGTTTGTATGCAAGAGATGCATCCGCCAATGCACCCTAATTGGGAGAAAGTCAGCGTTTTGGACCTGGATATGTTCCAAAAAAGGAAGAGAATGTTTGAAAAAGAAAGCCACCCCAGAACGAATACGTGAGAAGACTGTAAACGCAAAAGGATTCCCCCTCAGAGGATCTGTTTATTTGCTGTTATAACGTTTTTACTACTTCATCTCAATCTTAATTTTTGAGGGAAAAGGTACAAAGTTATTTTTTTGGTGCCCGGAAAAATTTTTAAAGGAAAGAGAATGAAAATTTACATAAAATACAAAATTAAATTAACCTATACGTGTAGAAATATTTCATTCTGAAAGGCTGAGTCGTGATCTAAAGCTCATTAAAAGTAACATTATATTGTAAAATATTTAAATAATGTTAAATATAAACAAGCCATTGGAAAAGTTTTACTTTTATATTTAAATCGAATAATTATGTAAAAATAATAAGTTTAAATAGTTAGTTAGTTACTTTAAAATAGCAATTTAAAAATCAATTTGAAATCTAGGTTTGAAACATATATTCTGATAATATATTACAACATTTTAAATGAAAATAAAAATAAAAAAATTAATGAAATATCTTAGCTTAATTAATTATTATTTCATTTTAGAATTTAGGAAATGACATAAAATGTTAAAAAGAACCAAAACTTATCATTAGCGTTCATTTTCATATTTTTAAATCAATAAATCAATCAATTATCTTCATTAATAAAAAAAATTTATTTTAAAAATTGAGTTATTTCTACTGTATTTTAGTCGTCAGTGTGAATGTTTGAACCAAAAATAGGTACCTTGAATATTCATTATAAAATTTTAACAGCAAATAAAAATGAAAAACATCAAGTATCGTACATTAAAATTGATAAGTATTGTAATTTAGAAGTTAATATGACATAGCAGTAGGTTAAGTAACCAAAGCATGAAATTAGTTTTTTTTATAAACTCATCTTTTAATTAAATGAATAAATAAAAATCATTAGTTTGAAAAGTTAAACGGTCTTTTTTACTAATATATTTTAGATATCAATTTTAATTTTAAGACTTATTTTGAAACAACATACACTGATAGTTCATTAAAATATATTTATTGAAAGAAAAAATATACATATACACCCTTAAATTCAATAAAATGTGCTTTTAAAAAATAAGAAAATAATAAATTTGTTGATTAGATGTGTTGTTTTCTGATTGCCATTGCTTCCCATTTGCATTTTCCAAACTATTTGATTAACTGAAACTTCATTTGCAGAAATAGTACAAAAATGTCACACTTCAAACAAATTTAAACTGTAAATCCGTGATCAGTTTTTATTTTAATGTCTTAATTAAATTGTTGTTATTTTACTCCAGAATTGCTTTTCTGTACATATACGCATATAATATATAAATTAATTTACCATGACTTACATATTAAAATACGAGGGTTGCTATTTATATTTCTGGCCTAATAAGGAAAATAGAAATATGTAGGATCGAATTTGGCTTTATTGTTCTTCAAAATATTCTCCGTGATAATCAATACACTTTTGCATGCGTTTGAACAAATTTTCAAAGCACTTTTTCCAGTCCGATTGAGGTAACTCCAAAACATGCGTTTTGAATGCATCAACTGCTTCTTCGAGGGTCGAAAATCGTTGTCACGCAATTTATTTTTGATGTGTGGGAGTAAGAGGAAGCCATTGGGTGCCAAATCAGGGCTGTACGGCGGATGACCCATCAGTTCCATCTTTCGCTCCGTCAGAAATGCCTTTGTTTGAGTCGATGTGTGAGAGCTCGCCTTATCATGATGAAGAATGATTCGCCTGTTCTTCTGCTTTTTTCGAATTTCTCCGATGACTTCTGGCAAACAAATGGTCGTGTACCATTCAGAATTGACCGTCCTGCGTTGCTCTAACGCCACTGTTGCCACATGACCGTTAATGCCGAAGAAACAGGCAATCATTTGTTTCGATGTGCTTCTTCCTCGAACAACTTTTGTTGGTTTTGCCTCGTCTTGGAAGACCCATACAGTTGATTGCTGTTTTGTTTCCGGCTCATATGCATAGATCCATGATTCGTCACCTGTGTAGATGTTATACACAGCCTTTGATGTACCTTGAACGTATTTTTCCAACATTTCCTTGCACCAATCGACACGAGCCTTTTTTTGAGCGTTTGTCAGATTATGCGGGATCCAACGCGAACAAATTTTTTTTACGCTCAAATGTTCATGCAATATTTTATTGATGCTAGTCATACTAATGTCCAAAGACGCCTCTATCTCACGGTATGTCACATGACGATCTTGCTTTATCAGTTCACGCACAGCATCGATCTTTTCTGGCACAACAACGGATTTTGGACGACCTGCACGGGATTCGTCCTGGATCGAACATCGACCACGATTAAATTCGTTATACCAATTTTTTACAGTGCTGTAGGATGGCGCTTTATCGCTGAATAAAGAATTAAGTTCATCGAAGCACTCTTGTCTTGACAATCCACGTCGAAAGTTATGAAAAATAATGGCACGAAAATGTTCACGATTCAATTCCATTTTTTGAAAGAGAAGAACTTTTCAATTTACTGTCAACAACACAAATGAAGCTATAATGGTAAATCGTCTGCTGAATTTATGTTTAAAAATATCAAACTTTCGATTAAAATCGTCTGCGGTCGCCTAGCAACACTTACTGTTGCCAAGGCCAGAAATATAAATAGCAACCCTCGTACATGTGACATCTAGTTGAATTTTTCAAATTTTAGAAATTCAGATTTCTTTTTTAGTTCTAAGCAAAGGTTTCTACTGATAAAAAGCATGCAAAACTATTAAGTTTTCCAAATTTTAGGAATCCAGTTTTTCAGTATTTTTTTTTAACTCGTAGTAAATTTTTCCATCAATTGAAAACAAGAAGCTATGACTAATCATTTCAAATCTAATTTTATTATGAGTTTGAAAATCATGGCTTGCTTTAAAACTGACCTACTTTTCAGCTGGTAACAAAACCACCCATCTTCATATCCGCTAAATGATTCCTTAGATACAGCTTACAATCAAGAAATACGACGGTGACCACTAACGTTTACCATTAAATTTGTGTCTGTGAGAATGCTTGGTAATCTGCATAGAAGGTTATTTTTCAACATCTCTATTTTACAGCAAAACTCATCTAGAAGAAAGAAAGAATTCTGAACGAAAGAAAAAATAATGGTATATTGAAAAAAACTGTTTTTGAAGATTTATTATCAAACAATTTGATAAAAGTCAGTATATTCTAGGCTGATAAAACTGTTATATTGTAAGTTAAATGTTAAAAAGAGAGATAATATTGCTAAAGTTTATAAGGCAAATTTTCAGCGAAAAAACATTTAAAAATACAAAATCAGTCTCATAATTAAAAATAATTTTATGAAAAGTAAATTTATCAATTTTTTTAGGGATTTTATGTCTGCTTTGATTTTAAACCTGTAATTTCTGAAATGCTAAATCACCGATCCTTCTGTAGTTGCAAAATTAACAATTTATTTAACACATTTCTTCTTTTCAGTGTTTTTTTTTTCTAATGCGTTTTTTTCTATCGTTTAAAATGAATACTAGATGCACATATATTTATAAAATATACAGGCATATCTTTTTAAAATAAAAGATATTTTTAAATGTTTCAATCACCAAATTGATAAAATAACGTTTTGAAATATCAATGTGTTTGTTACAGATGCAAATAAAATTAAAAATATGCCTTTATTATCTATGCTGCATGATCAAGCCCGGCTCTAAATTTTATTACATATGTTTTGTAGTTTTTTTTCCAGATACATTTCTTTTATCTTTTTAATTTATTTTTTAAAATGAATACTAGTCAGAAAAGGCCTTTTTTTATCTGTTTTTGTTCTTACGCTATAAATATTTTTAAAATGATTGAATTCTTATGATATCCCTTAGGATGCATGGTTGTGTAATAGATAATAATTTTCGTGACCTGAAACGTTTGATATTTAGCTAAATTACTGAGATTTATAAACGTTTGATATATTAATTAAGAATAATCAATCTAAACAAAAAGCAGGTAAGTGTATAATACTTAATATTCAGCCCTACAAAAGGCTTATGAATAATTTATTAATTTTAGCTTATTTTTTTCACTGCGAAATATCAATAATTATATTTCATACGAAACTCTATACAGATATGTAATGATAAAAGAAGTTTGTTCCATTAGCATGGCCAGAAAAAAGGACAAAGATACACAGTAAAAGAAAAGCAGCTATGATGAAAATCAATATGATCAAGTTCTCTTTGGCAAACAAAGTTCCAGAGATAAATTCTTTTGTTCCCCTTCCGAAGTAGCTCAGCTGTGAAGATCTGCACAATTCTATCAAAGAAAGCTCTAGCACCATAACGAACACTCAACTTTGTTCATTTCATTGCCTCAACCACATGGTATTTGGGGATTTGAGAAGCCATCCGTATTCTATCTAACATGATGTAATTATTGGCTAGGAAAATTTTTATTCTAAGAAATGGAAAATATTATTACGTCAAAGCAAAATGTTTCTCAAAATATCCTACTTCTTAATGAGAAGGAAATTCGTTGTAATTCCAACTTACTATAATTACAGCAATTTTCTTTTATTTTTGGAGTAGAATAATTTTGAAATAATATTTTAATTAGAAAATTTTATAGAATATGGTATTTAAGAATTTGAGGAGTCATCCGTATTCTATCTAACACGATGCAATTATTTTATTGAGGTGAATTGTTTTTCCAAGAAGCGAAAAATATTATTACGTCAAAGCGAAATGTTTCTCAAAATATTCTATTTCCTAACGAGAAGGAAATTCGTCGTAATTATACCTTACTGTAATTAAAACAGTTTTATTTTCTTTCTGAAGAAGAATAATTTTGAAATTATATTTTAAATATAAAATTTTTTAGAATATGATACATAGGGATTTGAGGAGTCATCCGTATTCTAACATGATGCAATTATTTTATTAAGGTAAGTTGTTTTTCTAAGAAACAGAAAATATTATTACGTCAAAGAGAAATGTTTCTCAAATTAGTCCACTTTTCAACGAGAAGGAAATTCGTTGTAATTATACCTTACTGTAATTAAGACAATTTTCTTTTCTTTTTGAAGTAGAATAATTTTGAAATAATATTTTAATTATAAAATGTTATACAATATACTGTTTGGGAATTTGAGGAGTTATTCGTATTCTATCTCACATGATGCAATTATTTTATTGAGAGGAATTGTTTTTTTTTAAGAAACGGAAGATATTATTACTTTAATGCGAATTGCTCCTCGAAATATCCATCTCCAAAACGATCAGGAAATTCATTATAATTATATACTTGTATTATCTGTAGTAAAAAGAATTTTCTTTTCTTAGAGAATTAGAATTCTTCTGAAGTAAAATTTATACTATGAAATTAATTATTAATTATGAATGTAAAAGCATATGATATTATGAGATTAGAGAAGCCATTTTGTATTCTATCTAAAATTTTGTGATTAATGGCAAAAATAATTACTCTGAGACGAGAAAAATATTATTATGTCTAATCTAAATACTTCCTGAAGCACTCTATCTTACAACAAGAAGGAAACTTACAATTATCGTCGCACTATATCATTATAATTAAAAATTCGTAATAATAAAAATTATAAATTTTAATTAATAACCTCTATTTCAATATTAGCAGTAATTAGTACTTTTTAAATATTTCAAAACATACTGCAATGAATTCTTTTGGGTTTTCATGACGGCAAAATCTCCCATTTGCAAAAGTCGGCTAATTTTCTATAATATTTGCATAATTTTAAAGATTAGATATTTTCATATTTCGATATAATTTTCAAATAGATAAACATGATTTTGCTGTCGCATGTTCTTTTAGCTGCCTTCCATGTCATTAAGAATCGTTAAATTTCTTCTTTTTTAGATCGTCAAAAAGCATAATCAGTTTCCCGCTATGGGCTATTTTAAATTAACAAACAAGTCGTATTCACGAGGTTCTGAAATTACCATTTCAGTTTTATCAGTTTCTAATACTTTCTTTCAACGTTTAGTGTGATTCCAGTGTACAGATAAACTTCAGGTATCTGCCTAGTGCAAAAACATGATTTTGGACAAGATTTTCGAAATTGAGTTAATTATGAGCTTAGAATTCCTGTACTCTTAGCTTTCTAAAAATACTTTTAATTTGTTTGTACTCCAATTATTTACAAAGCTGCAGCTTTTTTGTGCAAGGGGATAACAGTGGAAACTTTTAAACTACACAGCTTTTTAAACTACATTGATTCCTAACTCAGTAGTGCAGGCACTGTATATGCACTTACTTTAAGAAAATAGTTCAAAACATAGTTTATATCTTTCTAAATAAAATCCTCAAATGAATTGTTTTTTCGGGTATATTTTTTGCAGTATTTAGCGTAAAATACAAAAAATACCTTATTTTCACCTAAAAAAGATCATTTGAAGGAAATAAAAATAATAACCTGTTTTGCTAGTTCTATAAATTTCTACACATAATAAAACAAATAGACCAGTTTTAAAAATTTTATATTAATATTTTTTTTTGAAAATGTTATAGAAACTAGTCTGATACCATAACTTATTTTGACTCTAAAAGATAATGCTTCGGCAACATGAAAATAAGGTTCAATTCTAATTACATTTGTCATGGCTGATTAGTTGTACAAAATGAATCTTTCTCAGAGCATATCAGTGAATTTTCAAATATAGAAGAAAATACCAAGAAAAGATTTTACTATCAAAATAGATCATTAAAATCCAAGTATTTTAAATGTATTCAGAAAAAAATGAAATATACAGTACTGCCCAAATAATTAGGATATTTTTTCCTCTGTTAGGTCTTTTTATTACTTAGCTCAACTTCCTATTTGCTAGAAAATAATAGGAGTTATGAAACTTTTTAAAGCTCTCATGTCATGACCATAATTTGTAGTAAAGTTCGGTATTTTGTAATTATGTCTAGGTTTATTCAAAACCTGAATAAAAGTAAGTAATGAGAGAGAATTTTTCTTCATGAAAACTTTTTAAATCTACATAATATAAGGATTACATGTGTAAAATATATTTTGAATTAAAGCCACGTCGTAACAAAACTTTAATTCAAACATCAATGGTCACTCCAGATTCTACATTGGTAGTTTTAACAGATAAATATTAAAAAAAGGCAAGTTTTAAAATAATTTATACTTAATTTCGTTTTAAACCGTTAATTTATTGGATATATAAATGAATCATTATAATACACAAGGAGATATGCTATACATTGTGAAATGTATGAATAAAGCTGTGAAACATGCACTTTAAAAAAAAAACCGGTTAAGTTTTCAGAAAAATAACTGACAACTACTGTACCAGCATAAAATCATTTACTTCAAGAAAAATGCTGTTATTTAGAAATGAATATTACATTTTCAAGCAGAAAAAAAATACTCTTATTTTTTTTACGCAGATAAAATAATTTTAAAAAAAATCTTAGTTATTTTTTTAAAAACAAACTAGGTTATTTTCACAAAAAGCTTTGTTTTTTTATCAAAATAAAATAAAATGAAGTTTAAAAAATTATGTCAGTATTGTGGTCGTAGTGAACCAAGAATCAAGAATTCACATGACCAATCAACGCCGAGATTCGATCCCAGATTTCACTTATACGATGCATAAGAAACCGAACGCTCTGTCCCTTGAGTCACGGCAGCTCTAGTGTTCTGAGCTGAAGAAAAATCTTAAACTGTCTTTGTCTTTTAAATCTTTCTTACTGAAATCATATTTAAGTGAAAAAGCGTTTGAAGCTCTATCACTATGCGGGTAACGATTAGAAACAGAAAAAAACTGCATTCATCTTTAAACAGGTTTTTCTTTAAAAAAATATGCATTTGTTTTCTGTTGAATTTATAGTTATTTTTTGCTGTTTATAGCAATAATTCATACATAATACGAATATTTGAAAATACTGCCCTTTATTTTTCTGCAAATAAAAGTTTTCTACTTAATGGAGATGCTTATTAAAAAGAAACAATTTATCACACACAGCTATTTGTATACATAAGCATTTGTCCTAGAATTAATCACTATATAATACAGTTATTTTTAACATATTTTATCATTAGCATAATATATAAAATATAATATAAAGAAAATTTGATAACTGAAAATAGATTCAAAGCAATTAACGTATAAGAGTAAAATATTTAAACATTTTAGTGGAAAAGAACAATGTAAATAATTTTCGGTAAAACGGTTCTTTTTCTGCAGAATTTAAATTTTTTTTGCAAAGTAAATATATTTTTTGTCATCTTTCGTACTTTAATAACGTACGTTGCTTAGTTTCATTCAAATTATTATAAGAATTTAATCAAGATTGTATTTTAGTATTTTAGCAATATTCTTTACTTGAAGTTTATTAAATGCAAATAAATAATAAATTATAGCTTTTCCTGATAAAAATACGATTGTTTTAAAAACACAGTAATGTAAACTATTTTTGATTGTTATTTATAATAAATTTAATTAACAATAACGAAACAAGTATGAAAACACAATATTAATGGTTTTGTTTTGTGACTGAATAATCTATTTCTAACTTGATTTATTTCAAAAAGTTGAAGAAACCATTATTCAGATGTCAATAGAAAAATAAAACATAAAAGCATTCAGGCCTTCTTTAAAAAAACAGACAACTAATTTTTTATAAAATACCTTGAACAATTCATCAGCCATCTAATTCTTTAAATCTTTATGGATCCATTAAAAACGTGTCTTTTACTAAGCCTAATATCTAAGCTAACCACTCTGATCTTTCTTGAAAGCTTATCCCTTCTCAGTCAGTTTCTTAATATGATTAACCCAAAGTAAACAACAGAACCAGATGTACTCTTCAAATATTTAAACCCGACAAAGGAAGAAAAAAATTATAAAAGCTCTAGCCGTTGAGCTGTTTCTATCTCGTTTAACAAGACTCAAAGGTACGGAGTTGAGGAGATGCTTCTATTTTCTACTTCTTTAAATAAATAAAATGTATTATTTAATTAGATTTAATGATACATCTTTAGAAGGAACTAAATAAGCAAAAATAAATATAGAACAACTGTTACTCGCAAATGATTTGGCTCAACTTACTGTGAAATTGTTTTATTAAACTACTTTTTCGTGACAGTCTGCAGTATTATATTGTTCTTACTTTCATATATTGAAGGAAACGGAAATTCATTTTTCATATTAGGTAAGTTTAAAACGTAGTGCCATAAGAAGCAAAAAAAAATTTTTTTAAATCTTTCTAGTTTCATAAATTTTTTTTTATTCAAAAATTAAAAAAAATTATCTTTACTTATGTGTACTTACAAAGGAATACCTTTAGGAATGGGAATTTTAGGAAAAATTTTAAGTTTAAAGTACTTTTACTATTTATTATTCACACCAAAGATATATAGTTAGTCTGATATTGATATAAAAGCTTATAATCTGGTGCAATGACAACGCAATTTACTTCAAAGCTCCAGATATTAATTTTGACTTACAAACAAGCAATATATTTCCTGTTATTTATTAACTAAATTTGTATTTCGTGCAATAATTTCCTCAGTAAATTCACACTAAATCGTATTTTCGTAAAACAATAATTTTAGAAAATAACATGTTAATTTTTTAATGAATGATGACTTTTTTTCTAATTATTGTATGGTAAATATATTTTAACAAAATTTATTTTTCTGGATTTTTGTATCAGTAAAAAGAATTTATAAAAATATCGTACTAGAACAAATACCTACTTTCTTCGTAGTAAAATATTCAATGAACAAACCTTTATTTTCCTTTCTTTTGCATTGCTTTTTTTGCGCGAGTTAAATGGTAAAAAATTATAAAATATTTAAAAATTTTTTTTAAAAAATTTTTTTGCAATAATTTTTTTAAAATTTTTTTACCTTCGAAAGCGCCTGTAGTGGAATTCAAATTCTAAAAATAGGTACTTCTCCTAAGTGCTAATTCATTTACTTAAATATTCAAGAATATTGGATGAAAGTCGTGCTTTGTTGTTAATAACATGTTTTTTAAGTTGCATTTTCCCCGTTTTTTTTTGTTTTTTAATCTATATTTAAAAAGAAGTATTTTTTTCATCAGCATATGAATCTCCACATTGATATTTTAAGAAATAAAAGTTAATTTGTTTATTCTAATAGTATCATTCTCCTATTGCTTAATCATCTAATTAATGTTTTATATGTTAATTTACCATGTTTTACGAAGCTATCAGGACGATAATGACTAGTATTATTTTTTAAAATGTAACATTCCTCTGAAAACCAAAATAAATGTTTCTTCTTTTATAATACCCTAGAGAGTTTAAATTCGATACTAAATGTTACAAATTTAGGTATTGAATAAATCCACTGTTTAATAACAATCGTATCTCTAATCTAAAAATTTCTTCATGCTACTGGTCAATAATATATATTATTGAACAGGTGCTTAGAAAAATCCAAGGAGTAGGCAAGACAGAGAGAATGTATATTATATTCCAGAATGAATACTACACAACATTACGGGCAAGGATCCTTAATAAAATATAAATAAAATATATTTTAACAGCTTTCGTAAATAAAAGCAGCACATAAATAAGTATAGTGTCATATAACTCTGAACACGATTTGTTTTATAATTATATACAAATTCTATTAAATATAAATTATACATTGCCTTCTATAGTTTGGAATAGTTTAATTTTAATTAAAAAATACTATAAGGGAATACTTAAGTATCCTTGCTTTAAAATATTTATGTAATTGTTTATACTTGGTTATAGAGGCATCTATATTTCGAAGCTTAATACTAACAAAAGGGAGTTTAAAATTAAATTATCATTGTTGTAAGAATAACAAATTCTATTAACGAGTTTGGACATTTTCTTATTACGCCATGCATTTATTATAGCGATTGTTTTAAGCTTAAACAAAATTATTAACTCCTCCAAACATCGTAAAATAAGAACTGAGCAAACCTTACTCATTTAGTTTCGCGTAAAAATTTCTAATTTAGTGTGTTTTCAGATTCATAAAATAGAAAATTTAATAACGGATCAAAATTGAATTTGTGGAAGGATCTACATAGTTAGTTGTAGTTAAATATATTTACGAACTTAGTTTAGTGTACTTTGATCAATAACGAATCAACCAGAAAGAAAAGTTTTTTTTTTTTTGAAATTTAACGTGAGTTTAACGTCTTTTCTTTTACGTGCCAACGTCATGTTCAATCTTAGTGAACAAAGTGTGTACTTTAAAATATTCATCTGAGTCAAGCATACATTATCCAGATTTACAATGACCCTCTGGATTCACGAGGAGAATTTTAAATTACATTTCCACAACGCTAAGCGTAACGTCATTTAGAAAAGAGGGTTGTTTTTCTTTATCGTGTAGATAGAGGAAAAATGTCGCAGCAACTCAAACATCTGATGCACCTGTCTTTAAAATGGAAATTTCTTTAGTAACAAAGAGTACAGAAATTTCCTTTTAGAAAAGAGTTTTTAAAGTGTTAGTTTATTAGATGATTGATGACTAGATTACTGATTAAAGTTGACAAAGTGTTTCATTTAAATTTTTCACTTTTCATAACATTTTGTTATCATTTCCATATTTTGGTTTTTTTGATGTAAAAGAAGATTATTTATTACTTTAAAAGTTTTACTTAAAGTTTAAAGTAAAAATAACTATGTGGTAAATATGTTTAGTAATGTTATAAGACACAATATAAAAACTGATTTAATACAATTTAAAGTTTCTCCGATTAAACATAAAGTATATATTGAAGAAATCAGAATGCAAGTTTGTATCCAAAATATTGCTGCATAATCAAATATTTATATGAAATGTTTTGCAAATACAAGTTTAAATTATAGCATCACAGCTTCTGAAAATGCCCAAAGTTTAATTTAAATAATGCAGAAAAAATGTATTATTTGAAATATATTCTTGATTTTCCTTAAACCTTGAAATCAAACAGTTATAATAATACAAATGTGTTTTTATAGCTTAAAATTTTGCTTCCTTCAATGATCTCAAATCAAGCCAATTATTTAACAAATCGATATTTTGGCAAAAATATAAGATATATAATTTTTTATGTACTTTGCTTTGATTCAAATTATTCTCATGAATTATTGGAAGCATAAGGTTAGTTGAAAATAAGCTAAAAAATTTCACAGTACTTCGTAAATGTGAGCTAACAAGTGTAGTTTTAAAATAGTTAAAGCTTCAGTTAAGTTTGTTAAGTTAATATAGTTAAAGTTTGTGAGAGCTTCAGAATTTATTACTCAAAAGAGGGAATCTTTATTCCATAACATTAAATTTAATATTTAGTTTTAAGCATTTTCAAAAACATGCATATTTGTTACTAAGTAAGAATGTAAGCCTAAAATTACAATAATTAATTATATTCAACATTGTATTTCTTTACTGTAAGGTAACAATTGTAGACTTTAAAAATTTATAACTTGATGATTAATTCACATTGATTATTTTCAATGATTATTTTACATATAATTTTCTAATAAACAGCCAAACGGCAACTCACGATTAGGATACCCTTCTCGCTAGTCGGTCTCCAAAAGAATGTTGTCCTAATAATTAATCCATTTTTTTTCTTTCCTTGTGTTAAGCTAAAGTTGAGAATTAGTCTCAAAGAAATATGCAAAGTAAGATTCAAAAGTTAAAAAAAAGCGTATGAACCTCAAAACTTAATTTATTTTAATTTCGTTTTAAATTTATGAATTCTGTAAAGTATATTCTGTAAGATTTACAAATCGGAGTAAAATTATGAAATAACTTCCAGGATAAATGTAAGTTTAATCTTTTGATATAATTTATGCATATTATGAAATCGTTCATTTCTTCAATTTTATGCCCGTACTTACTTGTATTAAATGCTTTTATTCTTTATTTTTTCTATTTTATAGTCGAGAAAAGCGTACTTCTTTTCCTTAAAAATGCATACATTGTCAAGTAATTATTTTTGGAATCCTCACTGAAACATTTTATCGAAAAAGTTAAATTAGTTATTCCGCATTAGATAAACTCTTTTTTATAAATTTTCTGTGATTAATTAGATAAAAGATTAAAAAACAGGAAGTAAAAGAAGAGAAAAAGTGAGAAACGTGACATTGTAAAGTCAACAAATATGAAATACGCATGATAATATGTAATAGTATCAATGAAAATAAATTACACATTTTAATTAAACAATCACTACCATCTTTTGTTTCAATAAAGTATTAATAATTCAATAAAAATTATTAATTTTATTACTTTTTATTGGATAAATATGTTATAACTAGTAAATTCACCAATCTCCAGAAGTGCTTTTCCATATGCTCAACGGTACTGAGCACTTGGCGTTGTGTTAATTCTTTACTGTTAGCAAGTCAGAATTTGTAGCCAAATCTGCGATAGACACTTGCCTGATTTACCAGATCTGTGATAGATGCTTATTTTTAAGGTTAATCGAAACATGAAATATTCAAGTTAAGTTCACTAGAAATTAACGATATAATTATTATATCGTTAAAAGGATCCTCAGTTTAATTTGTCTGCATAACTTATAACTTCTCATCTTGTAAATAAAATACAAATAAAGAGTGACCCAAAATTTGCGCATTTTTTGAATTAAATAGGAAATAGTTTCGTTTCAATGTTTTTTGTTTATTGAAACATAAGTACATGTGATAGGGATTTACTAGCATATATGGTACCTATTGTCAAAATCAATTTCATTTCAATATCATTTTCCAGTTTGCATAAATATGGCTGAATTTCGCTGATGCATTGTTGAATCTCCTCCTTCAGTGCTTAGGTAGAAGTGGATTTGAATAAAAAAATACTACAGTTTTAAATCACATGATCTATTAATCCAATTCTGATCGCCGAAACGGGAGAGTACATGGCCAGGAAATATCTCTTGCGGTAATTGGATTTTTGAAATATTGTTCAATATTGAAAACTACTTGTTATTTCGTGTAGTGCTACATTCCTAAACTGTCAGCTGTCAGACTGTTTTATTTTTTTAGGTTGCCAACACGTAATTAATTAATTCTAATTACAACACGTAATTAATAATTAATTAATTCTATTTAATTCAAGTCTAGCGTGAATTTTGGGACACCATTTAGTTTTATAAATTTTCTATTTAACTGCTGTGACACTTAGCTTGCGAGACAGACTTTCACATCTCCTTCGACTGTTATAACCTTGTTCAGAATTCATGATTTTGTATAAATAGCTGTTTGCATAACGTGTCATAGAAATGTCAGGAAAGGGTTTTATACTTTTCGGCAATAATATTTCAGTTCAAAGCAGTTGAAAACTAAAAAAAAAAGCTATTTCATATTTCATATTTAAAATGTAATTCTACGTTCGTCTTGTTTTTTTTTTTTTTTTTTTTTTTTTTTTTAATTTTTTTTTTTTTAGTCTTACGCCACTTGTGAATACTAACAAACCTAATTAAAGCAGAGGAGTAAGCTTCTTCTTGTTTTCCAGTGAAGTTATCCTTGATCAAGAATTCAACTACTGCCACGCACATACGTCAGAGCCCATTTCTATGATATTGCCTTAAATCGCTATATTTTAAGATAAACTTATTCAAATCAGTGACTAAATTTATTAACTATTATAGAACTATTATATTTTGGTGCAAATTTTATATAATAATTTTAAAAAAATAATTGCTAAGAAAAATTATTTATGTTCACTAATAAATCTTATTGAAAATTACCAAAAAAAAGTTTGGAGGAGGGAAGGGAGGGCACAAATGTTAGTAATCTTATTTCTTTCCAGTATATAAACTTAAAGTGAATAATTTCAGATTTCGTAGAAAAAAAACTGCTTTATGCGAAGCAACAAGAATTATTGCGAATCAACCATCGGAGTTGGTGAATGAATGAAATCAGAGGGCTTAGCTCCCAAGTAATATATATTTCAATAAAATATTTTAATTAGCATGCTTCATTTTACCAAATAAAGCCCTCTCGTGGAATATAAAAACCTTGTTTTATAACCCTTAAATTCTTATAAGCTAACCATAATATTTCAATAGCGCTCTTGAAATATATTTTGTGTCGATATAGTTAATTTTATTGAACAGTATCCTAGTTTGTATAATATACAATATTAGATTACGTAAATTAAACAATTAGACTAAACCTCCAAATCAAACTTCATTTGATTGAACGTTATCCGATTCAATTCCTAAGGGAATTCTATTTGAATTATTATATATAGCACGGAAATTGGAACTAACTCAATAAAACTAATTTTCATTTCAAAATTTTTCTTTTTTGTCTATCTGGTTTATTCAATTAGTTATTAGCTGTTATGTTTACTTATTATCAAATTTTTAATAAAATTTTAGTAAAAGAAGGCATAAGACTGTGTACTTTAAGCTTCCAATTCCATTAACTATTCTACCGTGAAACTTTAAACAACAAACCCAAATTGAATTTGTATGCTTATGCTCCGCCAATATCTTTCTCTATTTTGTTTTAATTCTTAATTTTATATAGTATGATATTTATCATAAATTAAGGAACAGGAAAATATAAAAATATAAGTTGAGAACTTAAACTTATATCTCTAGTAATAGTTAATTAAAGAATATCCAAGAAAAGGAGAAGAGAATATTTCATATTTGAATTAATCTTAAATTGTAATGAAGATTATAAAGCAGTTATCATAGGCTTAGGATTAAAAAAAACAAATAAGTTTAATGATATAAACTAGTCTCGGAATTTTTAAAATATATTTTTCATTAAAAAGTGAAAATTAAAAGTGAAAATAAGAGTGAAAATTAAGTCTCACCCGGTTACATTTTAATGTATTTAATGTATATTTTGTAATATAGGTAATAACTTTGCTTTATTAATTCAAACACTATTAGATATATTTGGTGAGTGCATTCACTTTCATTTTCCATCTAGCTCATTTTAAAGAATGTTGATTAGCATTCTGATGCGTTCATTATATATTTTAGAAAAATAGAGAAAAATGTTCAAAACGTTACGGTTAAACTATCTACCCAATATTTAATTCCAAGTCTTTCTTTAACTTCTCAATGGTTAACATTCGTTTGAAAAAATGGCTTTTCACGTAAGTGTTCCAGTTTTGAAAATTTCATCTCATCTAAATTGAAACTATTCTGAATCTGAATTAGCATTTTTTTTTAATATTTAATATCAAAGATACTAAGTGTATTTTGAGATGAACAAATTTCATACATTTATATTTGGGTATAAATTGAATAAATATGGTATAGTAAATGAATTTATTACATATTTGCTCCGATTGATTTGATATATTGAACTTTAAACATTCTAAAAAAAGGTTGAATTCTAGGCTAAACTAGAATAAAGAGAAACCCTTATGCTGATATGTTTGATGGATCTTTTTAAAGCAATTTACTATATTAAGCTGCGCAATAAAACATATTTTTAGTTAACAAATCAGAGTCTGAATTAAAAAAAAACAGGTAAACTATATAAAATCTTTTTTCTAAATGTTTCAAAAGATTATTTCATGCAACCGAATAGTTTTAGAAACCTCATTAAATCAATACGTTTTTCTCAAACATAATTAAAAACCAACAATATTTTGTACAATAAACATATTGATGTTTACATAAGAGGAGACCTAAGCATCCTTAATACAATTGGAGAAACTGGTGTTTTTAGAAAATCATACAGAAGTATACCTAAAATATGTGTTCAAAATTAATTTAGAACTTTTCATCATAGTTCAAAATATCCTAGGCTAAATCAGAAACATATCAGTTCTGGAATTTTATGATGAAAAATCAATATGGCAATGCTCATTTTCTTAGATTGACGAATAAAATATATTTCTGTTTTCCATTTTTTAGAAATATAATTAAAACTAAAAATAAATTAAATGTTAATTTCTTCATACCGCAAAACAACTGAACTCAGTTCGCAAAACAGTTGTTTTCAGAAAATAATGGTATCCCTGAAAGAATAGTTCATTATTAACTCTGAACTTTTCAGCACAAATCAAAATATTCTAGAAAATAAGACTAAAAGATATCGGTTCTGGAATTTACTCATGAAAAATCAATATACCAAGCAATGATCATTTCCTTAGATTGACAAATAAAATGCATTTTTTTTTATTTTAGGAAATAGTCAAAACATTCGCGAGATGTTTTTGAAAATAAACCCCGAATATAAATAATGTTCTGAAATTGTGATGCTTCTTAAGTTATCTCACATGAGGAGATTTCAAAGGAATAAAGAAACGAAAAAATCATATAAAATCCTTTATTGCATGGTTCATCTAAGCTTCACAATAAAGTAAGCTTATTTTTGGTAAAACAAATAATGAGATCGGATTTATTCTTGATACTTCTGAGAATTGAATTTCTCAAGAACAAGCTCTGCAAATTGTATTTTATCTTATTTTTTTTTGTAAATGTAATGAGTTAAAGAATTCGTTATGACATGTTATGTATTTTTCAAGACTTTTTTATTGCTAAAATAAAATATAAAATTAATAAAAATTGATAAATTCATTTTTTTAATTCAATGGAGTTTAAGCAAGGATAAAAAATTATACTTGAAGAAAGTACTTCGTAACTATAAGTGCAATATCTTAAAAGTATGTTGTGGTTTAAAAAATTCTTTTTGAGATTTTATACTAATCTATAACTGTTTTGTCGTAAGTCTTATAATTTCGTAATAGTTTTCATCATAAAATTGTTTGTTCTTGGAAATCATGCGAATTTCTTAAGTATCTGTCTGGAATTATAAGTCTGAAATAGTTCAATATAATATTGTTACTAAACTAAAACTATTATTTGCGCATAGCTCTTAAGTTGTACAGGTTATGAAAAGATTTGTTAGAATAAATTATGGAAATTTGTTCGAGTTTATCTGTAATTTTATTCTAAAAAATATCAATAGATCAACTTAAAAATTGAAAATTGTGGAATTATAAAATGTCAAGATATTGTTTTTAAACAAATATTACGAAACAACGTTATTATTACCTTTATTATTAACATAATTATGTTAAAATAATTGTATGATATTAAAATAGTATTAAAATATCAAATTAATTGTATAATAATTGTATTGAAATAATGTTTATTAGTAGAAAAAAAAAATTTCTCTTTCCAAGAGCAGCTGTAAAAATAAAAGTAAGTTCAAAACATGTTTTTCTGAGTAAAATTAACTCTGATTACATAAAAAAAGAAGAAAAAAAAGTTCTTCAATAAATGTAAAAGTACACTGTCAAAATTTTCATTCTAAAATTATGCTAAAATAACAGGCAGCTGTCTGTCCATCCAATTAACCGTGAAGTTTACGGTAAAGAACATTTTTTTTCCTTTATGGTTTTGAAACCATTTACAAAAAGTATGGTTATAAAACCATGAATACAAAACTATGAGGTTTTTTAACCATTTATTACTAACTTTTTTAGGAACATAAAAAAAATAATAATAATTATTTTACTAGTCATGGGAGCTCGGTTTTTCGAATGGTAATAGGCGTTGGCGAGTGCCGTGCACTAGAAATTCTTCATGTGTTGAAGGGATTGGGGGAAATAGTGCAGTGTCAACACTAGGACTCGAACTCCAGTTCAGTCGGTCATGAGATTGACTGATAAACCTGCTCGGCTATGATATGTACGCAGTTGCAAAGAACTAAGATTCATTAGGTGGTTCTAGTGAGTGCGATAAAATTCTGGTTGTTTGACCATATTAGGTGAAAGCAGTTAATAGGCAGTTTTTATCAAACGTAACAGTTTGATTACCGTTTTATTTATGATTATTTTACTGTTTTGATTAAATATAGTAAAATAACCATTCAATAAATTGTTATTTAACCATTTTTTCGGAGAAGTTTCTAACAGTGTATTCAGTTCTAATAAATAACTAACAAGAGAAAGAATATTAAAACTTAAAGTAGATAGTAATAATTATAAGCAAATTAATCGATTTAAACAATAAAACAGCATCATTTGAAATACATTTATAAGAGTATAGCATATAAATATAGAAAATACCTATACATATAGAAAGTACTTATACATATAGAAAGTACATATATTAGAATAAGTTTATAAATATGTATGAAACTTTTTTTAACAAAAAGAGTTTCCTTTTATAAAAAAATAAGCAGAGAAAAAGTATTGATGATGTGATTTTGCCTATTTATTTTTATTTGAGGACATTTTTATTGATCAGTGAAACTTTTCGACCATGTCCTTCTATTTCAAACAACGAAATAGTTTATTTTCAGGTTTTTTAAGCCACCTAGTCTGAAAAGTAGGGCTATTTTAAAAAACTTATTTTCTCCGAAAGCTCTCTCTTTTTTTGTGTTTTGTGTATATGTTCAAAAGTTGAAGTGAGTACGTTGCTGTTCTTAAACTTAACCGATACGATTTAGAGCTTCCCAAAAGGTCCTTAAATAATTGTTAGCTCGCCAAGAAACAATCTACAGAAGAAGTTGCTTAACAATTATTTGAAGCATTAAATAACCTGCACATGTTCGAAAATTACATTAGAAACTTGCAAAACGGAGTAATTTAAATAAATACCAAACCATTTTAACGCCACAACGACATATAATTATCCAAATAGTTTGAAATTCGATAATTCAAGAATATCTATAAGCATGAAGAAATAACTAGGTGTACTAATTTTGGAGCATAGACGATTACTTCAGTTGCCTTTCAATACTTATCTTGGGCCAGAATAAAATGCTATCTACTTAGAAGTCTAAAACATTTCAAAATACCATTTTTGGAAATATATTAGTAGTTTATACTTTTGATTGTGCTTACACTAATCATATAATGATGAGGAACACTTTTAAATCTCTAGGAATAGTTTATAATGAGCATAAATATGATTAGTCATGAGTTTAGGTTAGAGTTCTGGTTAATTTTCTCAAAACTCCCCAGATTCAATATCATTTCAATTGTGTTAAAAAATCTCTCCTCAAAGAGTTTTGGTTTGTAGCATTTATATCTCATATAGTTTAAATGATTCACCCAATGGTTAATCTAACGTTATGTGAATTTTGCACATTATAATTTAAAGTTTAAAACTTTATTCTAAAATTTTCGATGAAGAACAACAAGCTACAAATATATTTTTGCTAAAGCATAAATATATTAATATTTACACTCAGTAACGAATCGAATAATACAACGAAGTAACTTTACAAGAAAAATAGTTTCAATAGTGATACCTCACAAAAATAATAAGCAATCAGTTTTTTACATAAAGATTTAAATTTACTGCAATTAGTATTTTTTATTTGATATTTAACAATTTATGATAAAAAATATGATAATAAAAATTCCGCATGAAGTTACGGTAAAAAGGAACATGCTACGTTACGGAACAAAAAATAGTATATACCGTGTTTTTTAGAGTAACAATAATCGTAAAATCACTGAATCATCCTAATTAAATGCGTATTACTGTAAAAATTACGGTATTACATTTTATGATAAAAATGGATTTAACGGATGATATGCCGGCCGGCCTGTGTAGGGGCCAGGGAACTGTCCCTGCATCAGAAAGGTCCTGGGATCGAATCCCGGGCAAGACATGGATGTTTCTTTCTCTCTGTGTGTGTTCTATGTCCCTTCTCCTTTGTGTGTGAATACTACCTGCCCTATAAACGGGTTGTGGTTGTGTGAATGGTGTGGCAGAAGTCGAATTCCTGGCCATACATGGCGACACTGAAGAACAGCTGAAGAACGCACCCCCACTGCCTAAACAGGTATACGACGGAAAAAAAAGAATAAAAAAAACCGGATGATATACCTTTTACCAGTTCTGTAAGTCGTAATTTGATCCCGAATTTTTTTACAGTGTAAGGAAATGTTTCTACTTTTATGAAAATGATACAATTTATTTAGTAAAACTGTTAAATGAATATCTATCAAATAATATCTAAATAAAATATAATTTACTTTCCTTTACTTTCAATCTAAACTTGTCAAATTTTATTCCTCAAGCTAACAAGCAAACATTTTTTTTATGAAAAGGCTTGAAAGTAAACTTACAGTTTTTATTAGCATCGATTAATATCAATTTTCCTTATCACTACAAAATTATTCCCCTACTTTAATCTCAGTTTACGACTCATAAAAGAGAGAAGGTTTTTCATTTATATTAGTATCCTTTTTTTATATCCCAATACCCAAGACAGTGTAACCAAATATTGCCTTTAAAATTCTCATAAAATTCTTTTGTTTCTTACCTTTTCAAAAAATAATGTCTCTCTTGAGAGTTATCCAAGAGCTCTTTCATTAGTGCATTTAAAAGAATTCTACTTTACTTGTGAAGATTAACTTTTCTCTTTGCAGTCCGTAAATATTTCTATTTTATAGCATGCTTTTTTTTTTACTCATAATTTTTAAAATAACTTTTGCTTCATCGATTCATAGAGGTTTTCAAATAGTTTTCATGCCAATGACTTTTAATGAGTGTTTCTCTTACCATAAAGAGCTCTACTCTTTCACGGAAAAGTGATTATTTTCAAATTAGAAATTTTTTGCTCTAGCTCAGTTTATTAAATAAAAATTCAAAACTCATTAAAATATTATTTAAATAAAATTTATTTTATTTAATGACTGAAAAATAAAAATAAATACGGGCGGACATAAGAAACATTATAACATTTCTAAAGTTATCTTTGTCTATGTGCCTTGATCTGGTAAAGTTATTTCTTTTTATTAAAAATTAGTAATTTTAGTTTTATTAAATTTTTATACACTTCAGACTTACATCTAGAAATACGTATCTAAATATTCATTTGGTATTTATACATTTATTATAAAATTTATTAGTTTATTATTTAATTTCCATCTTTCTTACATTTTCAAGAAGGTAAAACAATTTTGCAAACTTATCGTACTGTATGGTACTGACATTGGCACATCAGGTAAACAAATATATTTCTGGTTAATAAAACCTGAATATACGGTATTTAAACTAATAATTTGATATTTCCATTCATGTGGTAGAAATTCTAGTTTATAAGATTATAGTTACTTTTATCACACCTTTAATAAAATTAAAAAATACAAAACTGAATAGTGAATTTAACCGAGCAAATAGTTTATTTATCATCCTCTAAGATATCATGTTAAGCTAACAAATTTTCCAAATTTTCCAAATTTTTTCGTATAAAACCATATTTAATTGTTTATTCTACCAAAATCATTACCAAAGCTCTTCTGTAAAATTTACCGAGATTTTGGTGTTCCCATAGAACCAGAAACCTGGCAAATTTGATGATGAGCTAAGCAAATTAGAAAAGTATGAAATATCTTTAAAAAATGTCCTGAACATATGACTTGTGATCCCATTGATATACTTAATAAACTATTTCTATTTATATCGTCAATACATGAACATTCTAAGCTTAACTAAACTACAATACATTTCCAAAAATGATATTTAACAATTGTTTGAACTTCTAAGTGAACATCATTCTATTCAGGCTGAAGATATGTTCTAAAACGCATCTGAGGCAATTTCTTGGGCTCAAAAAGTGAAACAATGTTAAATAATGTTTAGCAATGAACTTATCAAATTACGAGTTTTTTAGATACTCCTTTCTTGATTCGACGCTTAAACGAGCAAGTATTCATAATCGTTAGCCAGTTTTACAAGTTTCCAGAGTAATGTTTGATCATGCTAAGTAGCAAAAATAAAGTAAAGTGCAGATTATTTAATGTATCATATAACTGTTAAACAACTTATTCTGGTTATTGTTTAGCAAGCTAACAATATTTAAAGAACTGAATATATGCTGAATAACACTTCGTTTAAAGCGTTACATAGTTACCTAAATCTTACCTCATGCGCAGTTCTAAGTCTCAAAGGCTAAATTCACGAGCAGCAACAAATTCACTTCAACTATTGAACAGGTTGAGTTAAACGCCCTTTAAACAGCACTTCACCTAAAACGTCAAAGAGTGGGTGAGAACTATTTCTGAGCTACCTATCACCCAATATGAAATTTTTAATCTCGCTTGTGAGCTTCATAATAAAATTGCTACTTTAAACTCTGTTTATAAGGATATAATTTTTCTGGCTCGTCTATATTTGATTAAAGTAACTTTTTGACAGCAAAAAATCTCAATCTATGTGTGAATCAATCAGAAAGAAACAAAACTATTTCAATAAGCTTAATGAGATTTAATATCCTTATGATATGTATTCCTTAAGTGAGATCCTACCAGAAAGAAAAATTGGATGTAAAGCATCTAACTAATAAGCCTTCTTGCGTTTTAAGTAGTGAACTAGTAATTATTTCTCAGTAATATGATTTGATAGACCGACTACGCCATCACCTTCTATGCGGAAGGATTCAATCGTACCAATTTCACCGCTTCAAAAACCTAAGTAGGAGATAATTGTTTACTAATCGAAATATGATGCAGTTTTAAAAACGGCACATATAAAAGTCACCCTTGAATAGTTTAGCACGTAATATCATGTTCCATTAACACTTTATAAGCTTTACTGTTTCAATATTCGCAACAAATCAAAAAGTAAAAATCACATTTCATATTATGCTTTTAAACAATTGTTTTGAGTTACGCTTAGCTTGCTTATTCACTCAGTCATAAATATTCAATAGTTTGAGATTGGGAAGAACAATCCAACTGGTTTTCTAAATCCTACCCCTTGCAGACCTAACGAATATAATTAACTTTCCTTACTTGCTACATAAATATTATTTCCAAAATCTAGGAAGTTAAATAACTGTATTTTGTAATAAAAATACTTCAAATGTAATTATAATTTATTAGTGCCTGATCAAATTTTTAATACGAAAAATGGTACGAAGAAATTGTAATTACTGTTAATTTTGATTAAGTAACTTCCTTTCGCCGATTGTTGTCTTAACTATGCGCAGAGCAAATAAACTAGGGTGATTATATCTCACAACACAATAAACCTTCTAGTAAGAAAATAGATCCCAAGATATTTCTGACGCCTCAATATCCCCTGCATTTCCTCTATTTTCTAGCCGTTGGTATGATGGCATGGGAAGAGCTAAGCAACGGATCACACCCAGCTATTTGTCACCATATTCAGCTTCTCTTTTCTTAGAAACCCAACTGCCATGTAAGATTCAGAAGAATAAAGACGAGAGGAGAACAGTATCAGGGCAAAGAGAACAACTTATCACGTGCCTCAGAAAGAAAAGTAAGTCTATATGTGAAAAATGATGCTCCTAGTCTATTGGGAAATCTTTGGCTTTGGACGCAGTTGCTATTATTTGGGGTTTGAGAAATAAAGGAGTTGCTTTATTTGGTTCGTGGTTTTGTTTGTCTCATTACAAGCAAATTAAGATTTGGGTTAAAGGCCCGACTGTAAAAGCAAGGAATTATTTATAAATGAACGGATAAAAATCTAAACAAATGTAATTCAAATGAAAAAAAAAGTATTATTATAATTCCAACATGTGTCGTGTGTGTTAAATATATCCCAAAAAAAAGAAGGGAATTAATTAATTATTAACAAAAATAGATCGAGTGTACGGTTTGTTGTATTCTGCTGCGAGATATTGAGAAATAGGGCAGTTGCTATTATTTGTGGTTGACGAAATAATTTAATTTGCTTTATTTGTTTCATGGTTTTTCTTTGTCTCATTAGAAGAAAATTAATATTTGGTTAAAAGCATAACTGCATAATCAAGGATTCATTTATAAATAAACCACGAAAAATCTAAACAAATATAATTTAAATGAAGAAATTGTATTATTATAATTCCAGCATGTGCCGTGTATGCCACATATAACCAAACGCATGTAGGGAATTAACTAATTATAAACAAAAACAGGACGGATGTACGGTTTGCTCTATTCTGCCAAAAAAAAAATGGTGAGATTATATTTCATCTAAATTTCAATACTAGTTCATCCACATTTCGTGCTGATGGCTAGGATGATTTGTAGAATAATATTTTATAAGCCGGACGATTCCAATTGTCTGGCTTATAAGCACCAATTTCGGATACACACACATATTTATAGTCTGTGTTTGAATAAACACAGATTTTGGATCGACACATTATATATTATCCTGAGACTGCCCCTCGGTTTCTAAGCAAATGGTGGTAATTTAAAAAAAACTGTTTTTAATTGTTTTTTTACAGTTACTATTGCCATATTTGAGCTAACTTTGTAACTAATTGTAAAAGTTTGTGTGAAAAATACACCAGTTTCATGAGCGCAACATTACACACCGTAGATCTTTCTTTCTCAAATTGATGATCATTTTCAAATCACCAGTGAGACATAAGAAAAATTATGATATTACTTCATCTGTTCTATATTTTCCAAACTGATTGATAATTTAAAAAAAAAATATATTAGGGAAATAAAGGAACAAAAAAAATTCATCGTAACTAATCATTAAATATCGGTTCAAAAATTACAATTGCAGTGTTTAAATTTAAATTGTATTTCATAAAAAAAATACCTGATATAAGTTACATGAAATATTATGCATTTTAATCTTTCAAATAATACAAAATGCGAACTAAAATCGAAAATGATATTCTAATTCTATTCCTTCTGGGTTGATACAAGCACGGATAAATCACTGTAGTCCCTTTTATATTTTTGCGTCATTTTTGTCACAAGTTTAACCTCAATACAAATAATTGATTACCTGTCGACATGACACCTAAGCTATATTTTTTTCACAGATCTTAAGTTAGTTAAAGTTAAGTATTGACTCATCAATAAGAGTCATGTATAAACTCTTTTTTTTTGCTTATTTTTCGCGTAAAACTTTCATCGGAGAAACAGTCGTGGTCTTTCACTTTATTTTTCTTTATTGGCGATAATTATCAGGTTTCGGTAAATTAAAAACGAATTAGTGGCCAAGTCTTTCTCTTTTCGAGCAGAATTATAAGTTTTTTTTGGTTATTAATAGTGAAAGTTTCAAATGAATTCTTAGATTTAATGAGTTTCAGATGGATAGTATGAAAGCAAAAGGAAAAGAGAAAAAAAATTGCAGTAATTGGACAATTTGTGTCTAAACTAGAGCCAATGAAACTTTCAAGATACTTTCCAACGGTGCTCAAGATATTTAAAAGCTGCAAAGTTGATAACATCGTTCCATCAAAGGATCTTTTGTAATGAAATATTTTTATCAATTTTCATTAAGTTATTTAATAACAAACATATTTTTTTTCTTAAAGTTAGGGCAAATATTCGAAACTAATTATCTTCCTCGTGAATTGAATATCTTCTGTAATAATTAGGCTCATCATGAAAGAAAACGTAAAACTAAGTAACGAGTTTAGACAATTATGTAGCAAAAAACAAGTTTACAAAGCTTACTATTATTTTAATTCGATAGTAATTTAAAATAGCAAGTAAGGATTTTTAGTAACGACTCTAATTTGAATGACTTTAAAATACAATATGTGATAATAAAACTGAGAGTTTAAATTGTTGCAAAATTACTAAAGTTTACATGGCAAAAATCTCAATTAGAAAGTTTTATTTTCTTTCTAGATTAAGATAAGAAAACATTAAAAGTTTGTTCAATCCTTACTGAGTGCAGAAAAGTTGTACAAAAATATCCGTTTTATATCATAAATTTTGATTCTTGTTAATTTAAATAATAATTAATTTTATCTAGAACAATGTTCTACGATGCGATAAAAATACAAGAAAATATATTAGAAATCATTTGTCAAAAGTCTCATGCGAAATTACAAACAATTAAAAAAATATTATTTAATTAGTAATAAATTTTATAAAAAAATATTCCTTTTTAAGTAAGAGAATCGTTCTTTTAAAATTATGATTATTAATACTAAAATGAGTTAAAATGATAACGAACTGGTTGAAATGAGATATCAGCAACAGCCTTAAAAAGATTGTTTTCATTTTTTGTCACATTCTAGGAGTTTAATTAATCATAGAATTATAATTTAAATTATGGGTAATTTTAAGTTAAGGTAAAGCTAGGAAGAAAGTGAGAAAGAGTAGAGTTTGATTGCTACGATCCTAAATATTTGCACAATTACAAGAGTTCCGCTATGTGCATTTGAATAAAAGAACTGATTGTTACCAGCTTTAAGGACAAAACGCTATTAATATACACCGAAGAGCCATTACATTATGACCACCCTCCATCTATATCAATGGGCTCGCCCAGGTTTTCATGGCTTCTCGCACAGGAACAATGTTTTCATGGAGCCCATTAGAACCCATAATCCTCATAGAACAATCCCTGACGTCTATAGGCTACTTGAATATAGTTGCAGACCAGATTTACCCATTCATGGCAACAGTTTTTCCTGCGGGGGATGGTGTTTAAAAGCAGGATAATGCACCATGTCATAAGGGTCGAACCGTCGAGGAACATTCCAGTGACTTTCAAGTCATGTCCAATAGAGCATTTGTGGTCCTACTTGGAAAACCAAATTCGTGCTGCCACGCTACCCCCTCGCAATGTGAGGGAATTGCAGGACCAGTTGGTGAGCGCTTGGTACCAGATACCTCAGGCTACCTATCATCCCCTTGTTGAATCAATGCCACGGCGGGTGCTGGCAGTTTTGAGGGCTAAAGGTGGTCCTACATGTTATTAGCAGGGTGGTCATAATGCAATGGCTCTTCGGTGTATACAAAATATTATGTTCAAATCAGGTTACTAAATTCTTACAGCTCTCAGTCCCTCTCTCCCAATTTTCTACAGAATCCCAGTACTAACAGTAATATATTTTAAAACTAAACAATTTTACACAAGTCATAGGTCTTGGTTAACATGCGTACACCACACTGGAAAATGTTCCAGATCAAATTGCGATATGAGGTTACTTTAACCATTTTAGATAGATAACCACTTTGCGTGCATCAATTTTAAAATTCATTTTACCGTAAAATATTATACAGTTTTATTTATTTAATTAGAGTGATTTTATGATTATTATTAATGTTAAAATTACGTTGAATCAGACTTTTGCTTCCTAACATGTTCTGATAAAAATGGATTTTATCGTAATTTTATCCAGATTTTTTTACGATGCAATAATGCAAAGTTTAATATTCGTTCAATCTATCCCCCAAAATGAGAGATTTAGAGTGTTGCTACTAAGGAGAAATTGAACATTGCATCTATATTAGGGGATGTGGTGCAGTTTTTCTACGAAAACCGAGATTTTTATATGCTAAGCATGTGCTTTCATATGTAGCGTTCAGAACAGCAGAAAAAGATGTCAACAAAGTATGCCAACTATAAAAGTGTTACATTTTCCTTTAAAAAATGTCACTTTTTTTTATTTTTTTCGATAAAAAATTTAAAATTTACTTTTTTCTGGTTTTTTAATCATTTCTTTGAAAAACTCACTTATAATATTAAGAAACTTGTTTATAAAAATATTAAAGTAATTTCATTTAAATCCAATTGTTATTTTTCATGATTTAAGCATAGTTTTTATAAATAAAAATCTCTCCAAACCTGTTAGAACAGAATGCGTAAAAGAGTTTTCTTGGTTATATAAAAAGAAACAGTTTACCAAGAAAATATAACGTAAAAGAAGAAAATGAAAGCAACATTATAAATGGTTAGTATGGAAAAAAATCAATATTCTTTGCCCTAAAGTTGTTTAGGCGAACTGGACTCCAACACTCCTAACTTAAACTTAAAGATTACTATGAATATGAAAAAAAAAAACTATTTTACAAGACCAAGTGAAAAATTTATTTTCTAAGTGAGAGGTCATTGATATTTAAAGAAGAAGTATCTCACCATATTATTCAAATATTTTTTTTGCTTATTTATTACACTTAATGGTTAAAAGTAGTAAGTTAAAATAATTTGTTATACGCTGACCAGATGGTAAAAATTAAATCCCTTTCCTATTCTTTTTTCTAAGTTGCATCTGATAATATCCTCTTAATATTCAAACCGCGTTAAAGCAAAGATGATGAATGACTTTCTAAGTTCACGATATATCCATTTATCATGGTTTATAATTACCCACGCAGAATGCTCATCTGTGAGAGCTATCCAATGCATGCATATTGCTCAAATCAGTTTTCCAAATTATTTATTCTACAATCCTCCTTTTAATATTCAGACTCCATATTCTTGATTATTAAAATTACTATGAAAAAAGTATATATTTTCTGGTAGTCAACGAATTGTTATTTTTTATAAGTAAAAATAGTTAGATAGAAATACAATATTATTTTTAATTATTATAGAAAGGAATAATAAGATTTGTACGCATAAAACGCTCATGTCTTAGAATGTTTTGACTGTAAATCTTTTGTGTGCTTTTCACTTCTATCAAATAATAAAGTGCTGTCTTTTTCTTTTAAAATGTTCAAAAGTTAAATATTTTGTTCATCATTTTGGATCTTTTTTAGTTATCATATCTTTTTTATTTTACTTTTCTCCATGTTTTACTGAATTTTGCTGAAAAAAATATATATTAGACAGGGATTAATTCTGAGACTAATGCACAGGTATAAATATATGTCCGAAAATGCTTGTTTTTATAAGCACCTCCAATAGGTAAAAATATTTTATTTTCAGAGAAATAAGGGACTGTGTTGTAATATGTTCGCATTCTTATGCATGAAATGTTTATATATACTGTAAAAAATTAACAGTAAATTCTGCAGAAAAAAAATTATTTGATTTTCTTATTTTTTTTTCACCCTAATCATTAACGAATTAAACTGTCAATTCAAATTCAAGTTTTAAAAAGCAGTTTTGCTTACCGAAAGATAACATTACCTTTTTTTTCAAATTATTTTCGATTATTTTCTTTACTTGCTCTTAATTTTCAGAAATTACTTTATGGCCTTGAACATAAATCAAATGACCAAAATTGCGATTCGATTTCATTGCCGATTTAATACACTACCTGGTTATTATCTGTCTTCAGATATAATATTTTGGTAGGTTTAACTGTCAGCTATGTTCATAAAAGTAGGCCACATTAGTTATAAAATTGTTTACACTTAAACATGATTTCAATAAGTAAGACTTTTAAGATACTTATCTTAACACTCGTACAGTTTAAGGCGGTTTATTATTATTTTCTTTTTTGGAGCCGAACCATGAAATTTCTGCAGCACAGCAAACAGAGCACTCTACTCCCAAAAAATGACATGAGTTTGAATTTCTGTGCTGATTAATCATGCACCAGTCACAATGCTGACACATTTTTTTCATAGTTTTCTTTTTCTTTTTGTTAAAGAATTTTTTCTTAAATTACCACATTTTTCTTATTTAAATAACAGAGTTTGTCTGCTAAAACCCAAGTAAAAAAATCAGCACAAAAGTTTCAAAAAATTAAACTTCTTGGCACAAATTTAAATTTTCTCGATGACGTGTTGGATATATTTTAGTTACAAAATAAATTATTTAACCTTAATAAAACCTAAAACCAAAAAATATTATAATTGAACTGCATTTCCAATTTTTTAACTAATAAAATCTGCATAAGAAAAATTTACGAAAAATTGAAAATAACGAGGCAATGTCACCAACATAGCCTAACTTTAATACTTTTGGGATACGAATTATTGAGCACTTATTACCTAACTTATTATGAACAGTTCAGTTTATTTTATGACTTGGCAACTTGCAACTTGGTTAGTGACTCCTGCTTATTAAAACCTTTATGAAACCTTAATATTCTGCTTAAGAAACTTAAAATTTTAGTTTGAACTCTGCAATTTAACGAAGCGTTAATAAAATTACACGAAAGTTAAAATTATGTTAATTTGGTGGAATAATTCCTTAATTCACGAAATATTTTTTAAACTTCCCTTACATTTCCTTTGCAAAATTTACATATTTTCTTCATATTTCTTTTATAAAATCTGATTATCGCTCTTAGATTTCAGTTACAAATTAGTAACATTCTTAGAAATAAAGTTTCAATTTTTTTTTAAAATCTTAACAAAAACAGAATTTTTAGCTAAAAACCTGTACGTATTTATTTTTAAGAAAAGATCTATGACAAATGGATTTTGCTGATTTAATCCTTTACAAAACCTTGCTAGAAACACCCTTCTCTTCGCATCTCCTTAACGAAACCTTTAAAATTAAAAGATATGTAAAGGTTTTGCGCTGAGGTTTTACTTGGGAATAACTTACCTAATTGAAAGAAGATGCCCGTGTTTAAGTAACAGTATTTTTATTTTACTGGCGCATCATCTGGCAGTTTCTTTCCTGCAAATTTAACAGATTTGTTTACAATGTATAAGCGGCCATTTTTTGTCCACTGAGATATGTTACTATATAATTTTATAATATTGTTATTATACCGGTTATTGTACATAGTACCTAAAATAGTTTGTAGTATGGTACTTGTTTGCACTCTTATAATTTGTCACTACCAAATTCTAATATACTTAAAATGTAATAATAGTAATTTACTTACCAGCGATTGCAATTACAATTTAAAATAGTACAGCATGCCATATTTGATATTTTTTTTCAAAACACCATGCACAATCTTTCCATCTGGATTGCTATAACACTCATTTTAATTTATGTGCAAGATTTGAAACGCTGACACNCGAGGATCGAACCCACGACCTCTTGGATATGGGCCCAGCGCCCTACCGACCAGGCTGATATTTTTTTTCAAAACACCATGCACCATCTTTCCATCTGGATTGCTATAACACTCATTTTAATTTATGTGCAAGATTTGAAACGCTGACACGTAAAAAAATTGAAATGGTTCCTCATATGTGCCTCACATGTATTTTTGCCATACAATAGAGACCACCAGATTCATCTACTCTAAGCAACAGGCGTATTGTTATCATAAAAGTTAAAATATTTATCAGGATCTGAGCATATTTTTGAAAGAAACCTAGGTACATGCAATTCTTGAGAAAAATAACTTCCATTTAAATTTCAAAACCAATCTATTTTTATTCCAGTTGAGCTTGTCATGCTAATTCATGTCGACAAAAATAGATTTTCATTAAATTCTAAAACGTCTAGTCTAGGCAACTTCCGATATATTAGGAAGTAGTTTCGCTGATGTTTATGTTTATTCACAGACTTTTTCATCCTAGGTCTAAAGAAATTATTTTTGCTTTGTTGGCTCTGACAGATGAGGTTATATTGAAAAGAAAGTTTTAAAAAAAATTCCGATAGTTCCTAATGCTAAGCTTAACTTCTTGTTAATGGAATGTCAAAATGTGATGGATCATGTTTAATTCACTTCCTGAGTCTTTTGGAATGACTTTTATCGGTGTAATGATCAGGACATTCCATTTTTGTCCCTCATCCTGAATTTTTTCGTTTTACATTCAAATCAAATGTTGGACGGCTGTTGTTGCAACAAAATAAATCTCAGGAAACTTTCTTATTTTTCTATATGATTTCGAAATGTTTATGAACTACCTTCAAAAATTTAATTACATAACAGATAAGAAATAACCTAAATAATTTTATATGATTCTGTAAAACTGAATAAATAATGGAAATGTGCAACTTATTTCTTGTTTTGCCACGAATTGTCTTTAAAAAAATTTAACAACATCCAAGAATATAAGAAACAAAAAAATTTTTTAGGATAATTGGATTGTGAAATCATATAAATCAGTAAAAAAGCTTCTCTGGAAATTGTACAATATCAAATTTATATCATTATCGATGGAATAGTTATAATAACCTGCAACAAATTTTTTAAATGTTACAATACAAAACAAACTTTCCTGTTTAATAATATATATANATCTGCATTTTTATCGCCCTCAAAAGTTAGAGTAAATCGAGTTTTAAAAAGTTCTCTTATATACTGTTTATTTCACTTTAAAGAATAAAATTTAAGAGGGAGTAAGTATTTTTTTTTATTAAATTGTCTGCATTTTTTTTTTCAAAATAATTTCCTTACAGTGAAATGGATAAAAATTTCTCGAAGTTTCTTAAACAGCTTAAAAAACTTACTTTTACTTCATCGACAAAAAAGAAAAATAAGGCTGAAAAAGGGTAACCTGTGGAGTTGGTGAGCGATGTTTCGCGGTCTGATAGTCCCTAGTTAAACAAACTTAAAAAACGAGGAACTATTTCTGTGAGCAGAAACGTTAAGCTGAATTCTTTTTTCTTACATTTATACGAAAGTTTTTGGAGCTGAAACTTGCACCAAAATGATACTTGACCAGCGTCAAATCAATGACAGAAATATTTAGAAGGGGCCGTATTAAAATTAAAATGGTTAAGGTTGGAATTTTGAATAAAATGGTAACAGGCTGGCACATATCAAAATATAGAAAGTTTTTTTAAGCATGGATATATATATATATATATATACCCAACCGTGATCCCCAACCTTTTTTGAGAGTCAGTAAGGAAAATGGTTAATTAAATGGTTAAGCATTAAATGGTTAATTTGTCAAGGTTATTGTCATGAACAGACCACAATGTTGACACAAAATATCTCCTTTGGTCGACGGAACATTCTAGAATCATTTTTAGCACCAATTGAATGAAGTTTTCATGGGTTTCCACTACGCCGAGAGAAAAAAAAGTATGGTTAAAACAGTTATAACATGACAAAATTTACCATGTTTTTGCCTATATAGGACCACTACAAACTCGATGACATTTACAGAAGAGCTTTGTAAATGAGTTTGGTAAAATTACTAATAAAATATAATTTTATAATCCGAGATAAAATTTGATTTTGTAGTAAAATGTATAATTTTATCGCGATATCTAAAAGTATTTCATAAATATTATTAATTTTGTGAAATTTACTTCGTAGCTCTGTATTTTTTACTATATGTGCGGTAATAGCTTGCAAAATTTTAGGAAATAAAAATTTATGGTAAACCGTTACGATATGAACGAAAAATTTAACAAATGAATGGTTTAAAAGCCATATATTTTGCTTTTATTAACCAGTAATAGGTTTATTTAACCAGAAATGGCATTCATCATCATCATCATCAATGACTCGACAGCCCAGGGTGTCCCTTGTCCTTCTCAAGAAGTTTTTTCCTATCTAACCATTTTTTTTGCTAGTGTTTTCAAATTTTCAGTTTTTAAGACCAAAAGGTCTTTCTCCATCTAGGCAATCTATCCATCTTAAACTCGGCCTGCCTCTTTTTCGTATGCCAACTGGTCAGTCATTGAAAACACTTTTTGCGGTACGGTCTTCATCTACTCTGATAACGTGGCCTTCCCATTTTATTCTTTATCGTTTAATAAAGTTAATAATGTCAGGATCCTTATATGAGCGATATAGCTCTAGATTTGATCGTCTAAGTCACACTCCATTTCTTTCTGCTTTTTTTTTTTTTTTGAATTTCTCCAAAAATACTTCTCAAGACCTTTCTCTCAAAAGTACTCAATATAAAACTGTCTTTTCTCCGTACGTGCATGGTAAGGGTATATTAGTTTCAATTCAAATATACGCTTATCTAATTCTTGAACTAGGAATTCTATTTCCAAATTATTAATGGCTATAGTTTGAGTTAGGTTCAAAGTAAAATATTTCTGATTTCCCAAGTTTAAATTCCGCTAAAGTAATCAGGTTGCTGTAAACAAATTATTATTTATTATAAGTAAGATCTGAAATTCCACAACTATTATAAAAGATTACTCATTTTGTTGCGGGGGTATCATATTGATTATCATTATAAATCGATATGGTTGATTAATTTCTCCTGCCTGTACCAATCACAGTTACAGGTATAAATTATCCTTATTAGTAAAAGAGGCAAGAGTAGACATCGAAACAATCACACGACATTCTTGCTGTTTTTCTCAGCTCCTAACTCAAATGCATTTTTTTCACTCTAAGTACTCTCTCATAAGGTAATTTCTATTTTTCCAAATAATAAGCAACGAAACTATTATTCAGACCAAATTATCAAAATTTTCATGCGAACAAGAACTAACAAAAATTATATATTAAATGAATCTATAAATGTTACAAATATGAAATTGCTAAACAAAAATGCAGGATTCAATTTTTGTTTGAAATTAGATTTTGCAGTTATTACACGCGTTAACTGAAGGAGGCTACACTTATGATTGATAAATATTTAATATGACTTGAAATAAATAGAGATTACTCTAACCAGGGTTAGAATGAGACTAAACTTAATTAAGCTTTACATTATATATCATGCATATATCCTTTTGGGTGAGCTTTTTAAATATTTAAAAATAACCTCATGTAATTAAGAAACGGAAATAAGTTTACATACCTTTAAAAAAATACAATTATATTACATTTACATGCTTTTGTGTTGAATAAAACATAATATATTAATTATAAATGAAACACATTCACGGAAATATATAATTGTGTGTTTATTTATAAAAGCTTTGATTATAGTTTTCGAATATTCGATATGGAAGGAAATAAAAAATAAAGTTAGATATCGTCTTCGCTTCAATTTTTCAACGAATTTTTCTATACATTATTTCTATGAATCTCTTATTATAATAAATTAATTATAAAAAAATTGAAATGTTATTGTAGTTATCTTTTTGGTACTTAAATTCGTTTACGCCCTTAAAGAGAAAGACTGCAAATATTTTATAAACAGCTTTTCTCTTTTCTCTTCTAAAATAATTATCTGTTTTTAGGTAACTTATTTAAATATTTTTAAAAGGTAATTATAGTTTTAATGATCCTGGTAAAATTATGAAATTAGTTTCCTTTTCCAGGGTCATCAATGGATAAAAGCTTAAAAAAATAAATGGCAAGACATATTTTTTTAAATTAAATGTCTAGTAATGTTATTTTTTACGTACTTATTATCATTATTTTAACTAATTACATGATATATTTTATATCTGAGAAAAACATTTCACTGGATGAGTTTTTAAAAGTATTGAAATTTTCTCTGTAAGCAATTTATATTGATAGCACTACTTAGAATAGAACATTACAAAAAATGCATCTATTGTAGCGTGGAGAAAGTGTGTTTAAATTCCACAAGATAGTGTGTAAGTATCCTCCTAATCTGTTTGAATCCCGGTTCATATATCTTTGTGATATCCTTTTCTATCCTGTGCTATATCCTCTTTGACTTTACAAGGGCTTATAAGTTAAACTTTATATGAAACACACAGGCCTCATTGTTTATGTGTAGCAATAAATAAATAAATAGATGTATCAGAGGTTGTAGTAGGATTCAAAACCACGACCCTCCCCCGCTTCCATTTTATAGGTTGATGGGACAATCTGATGTGTAACATTTAAGTTACTTACTTAGTTCAATCTTGTAGAGTTCAATCTTAGTTCAAGTTTTGTGTATTTACACACATGTATTTTTTATAGTTGTGAATGCTGGTGTTCGTTCGCTAGAAGCTTAAAAAGAAATGAAATCAACTAAACGACTAATTACAAGTTTTTACAAACTATAAAAGAGGTTATAAAATTGAACATTTTCGGGTTATCTCAAATTTCATTAGTTCTGCTAAAATTATAATGGTCTTATGATAAAATTATCTACATTTTTTGCAAAGTTACCCACTCTTTCGGTCAAATTGTCAAATATTACCCCATTTGCAATCAATAACATGATAATAAAACCGTATTCTCTGCCAATTATACTTAAAGTCATTACATGAGCTCTACGGGAAAAGTTAACATACTTTTTGGTGTTCCAACAGATAAATTTTGCCATATTCTGTAAGCTTTTACCGTATTTGTTTATTATGTGTGAGATCATATGTCCTGTTAAAAAACTGCATGAAGGGAAAAATATAAAATGATGTTTTTACTTTCACATGAGCATTTGTTAAATTGTTACTAAATCTAAAAGCAATGAAATGTGAAATGCATTACTTATATTTAACAAACGTTTGAAAAAGAGTAAAACAGATTTATTTGCGTTATCTTAAAATTTATTTCCACAGCTGTGCAGCAATTGAAATAAATTACAAATATATTTATAATGAAGAATAAATAAATACATATTGTTGGAAAATTTTTAAAACTTTTACGAATTAAAAAAATAATACATGTTTGTTTTAAATATTTCATACAATAGAAAATTGATGGCTTATGGCATGAAATAAAAAACTCAAAAAACAATTAACGAGAGTTATTTTAGTGTTTTCTTTGAAAGAAAAAATGAAAATCATTATTATAGTCATGGGGGAAAATATAAAATGATGTTGAAGCATAAAAAGATCATTCTTCAGAGATCATTTACTCAGACGACATCAGCAAAAATATATAGATATAGCTTTAATAAAAAGTAATAATTGTGAAGGATTATTAAACTGTATCATGTTGATAAATTGTATTTCTGTAGAAACAATTAATTAAAATAGTTTTAAGGAAAATTTTCTATTATAATTAGTGTTTAGTTCTTGTTTGAAAATACTCTTCAATTATTTTAAAATATTGATTTTTTGTGTAGGCGGATAAAAGCATGTCTAAAATTTTGAACTATTTTGAAGGGAAGATGTTAAAAAAAACTAAGCCCAGTGACGTGACAGCCCATGGAAGGCCAAGGTCTACTGTGCCCATGTCAGTTTTCTTGACCTTGGGCTCCGGAGTGCAGGAGCAGATGTTCCGGTTAGGTGGTCAGCCGAACGCGGAACCCCCAGTTTTTAGTTCCCAAGCATGCTTGCTACTAAGAGAGGATGTTACAACAATTTAAAATATAAGTATCGAAGCTTTGGAACTTCACTGTAAAAATTTAATGCTCAGATTTCACGAAACTTTCTTCGCTTTTGACGAACTCATTTCCTGGTGTATGCTCCAAACAAAAATTGCGTCGAAGTTACTAAGTAACTATCGTCGACAAATTTCGTCAAAATTAGAAAAATATATATTTTCATTCAACTTTTCACCAAAAAATAAAAAAGTAGCCCCTTGTGCATCTAACTATTTCTAACAATCACTTAATTGTGAAAATCATATAAGAGTGGATCACAACGTCTCCCAAACAATTTAACGGCAGAGAGAACAGAGAAATAAATTACTCACATGCCGGAAGCGGAATTCGAACCCACAATATTCCTCGTATGATGTCAACTCCTAGCCCACCATACAAGTTCATCCACTTCATTTAATATTTTAGGTCGTCTAGTCTTCATTCCAGTTTCATCATCCAAGCTAACCGTTACTGCAACGCTGTTCCGATTTGAAGAAACATTTTTGTCATACAGTTGAGAGTTCACATTTTGTCTCAAATAATATAGCATCGTGATGATTCTCAATACCGAAGAACAGATCACGGATTGCTGAATTGTCAAAATTGAGAGTTTCATTTCTAGGAGTATTCGAACAAGTTTCAGAAGGTAAGAAAACTCCTCGATCAAGTATTGAGGGAAATGTGCCTTCGTAGAAGACTTTTTGATGAAGCTAACCTGCATTTGAGTTACATAAAGATGATAATCATGAAAACTTCTCATGATTATCAATCTAGAATCCCTTGCAAGGGAATTCTATCTCATGATCTGTCGACTAATGATGATATTTTACGTCAGCAACGTGGTTAGTGTGACCTGTGGACAGATTTCGTATGATTATTCAGCATAGGGATTCGAACCCGGATCACCTTATAGGTAGGCGATTGCTTCATTCTTTGACCCCTCCCACCCCGATTGTATCTTTTAAAATCTACTCATACTAAATCCGAAAAAAAAAATCCGCGAATGGCTGATCAGTTCTTTAGCCGATTGCAAGTGGTGACTACCGCCGTCTTGTTCTCCGTTCAAAGCAGGGAATTCGTTGGGTGGATCATCAATATTGATAAACGCCGTTAATATTCGTTTAGTGTAATCAACTGCAAAGTTGATCAAGTAACCTAACCATAAACACAAACATCAAGTAAAACTAAATTTAAGAGTACATAGTTCAGAAGAGTAGTACTACTCTATACCTAAAATATTATAATAAAATTGCCAAATTTTATCATTTATCATTACACCATGTTTTATATTTAATTATACTAAAATCATTACCAATAAGCTTCGTCAACAGTTTAGAACTTTTAGTGACCGTGAATTTTCAGGTAGTTTTGAATACATTTTTTTTCTCAGTTTGCCATTACACGCTTAATATTTCCTTAATTTATTCATTTACTAATAATACAATTAAGGTAAAAGAGCTATATGCAATTACTCAGCTCTTTATATAAGGACGATTGTTTTACGATGAGTCACATAATTTAAATGCAAATTATATGACTCATATAATTCAAAATTATATCAGTCATAAACTGCTTCGCTTAAAGCGAATGTTTTTTTTTAGCATTCTCGAAAATATTTGTGTAATCAAAAAATTTCAACTAGTAATTTTTTAAAAATAAAAACCCTAACTGAAATCCTTTTCCCAAGTAAACGACACAATGATACTTCCTCTCCGTGTAACTTTTAAAATATGCATCAAGTTAAATTAGACGTGCAAATTTATCTTTGCATTTGCAAATAACTTTAGTAATTTAGAAATATTTTCAACTCATTATATTTATTAAAGGGAATAAGGGGAATAGTTGTAAAGATTAATTAGAATTTCAAAACTGTTATAACAGGAGGGAAGTTAATTAATATTTTAAATGTGCTTTTTCTTCCTTTTAAAATTGTATTTTAATGGAGATAAAACTATTTTATTCATTGTAACAACTGCTCCAACATTTTAAAATTTAGTAAATAAGAAAAATTATATCTGACTATTTTAAAAATATTTAAGCAAAGTATAATTACTTGCTTTTGTAGTTGAATAAAAAATTAAACTATTTGTAACATTTTTAAGCAAACTTTTCCGAATTTTTCTACAAAATAAATTCAATAAGCTAATCATATATACGTCATTAAATATGCATAATTTATTTCACTATATCTCGAAAATCAAAATTCCTGATTAACCCTATGGAGATACTTGGGTATTATTACACTTCAGCCATACAAATAAATGGAATATCTCTAATTTGCCGAATTTAAGTTACTTAATGCATTGAGAATCTGACTTTCATTGACAATGACCATCAAAACAAATTTCCACTTAAATATGCAGTTTGGACTCATTTGAAAGGGGAAAAATAAAATAAAAATCATTCAGAAGTTTCGGAGAAGATGTTATGATTCAATCGTTTTAAATATTTTAATACTCCGATTCGAATATTTTGATACTTTGATTCAATAGATACAAATATTTTGATACTCTGATTCAATCGAATTAAATTTTTTTGATATTCTATTGATTCTATCGAAGCAAATATTTTGAAACTCTGATTCAATCGATTCAAATATTTCGATACTCTAATTCAATCAATTCAAATATTTTAATACTCCACTTCACTTGATTGAAATAAATGTTTCAAAGCTTTCACCATCTGTCATTTTTTCAACACGCACTTTTGGAAATAATTAAACAGAAAAAATTAAACTGAAAAATTGTAAGATAAAACTTAATATTCTATCCGAAGGAGGATTTTGTACTTTGTGTTACATATTAATAAAATTAAGAAAGTGAATAGAGCCCAAAATAAGGATACAGAATCATCGACATTAAAATTTGGGTTCAATAAGTAGGAATCATCCTTTTGAAGATTAGCAAAAGAAAACAAAAGACAAACAAATTTTAAAAAGTAAAAAGAAATGAATTAACAAAGAAGGGAATATGAACAAGCTTAAACAAGATAATTAAATGAAGCAAAGTAGGTAACAAGCAGTTTAAGAAAGAAAAATGTAAGACCCTGAAGTGCGAAAGTAGAAGAAACGAAATTAAAATAGATTTCAAAACATTAAGGAAAGTGAGACAGTATAAGCAACGTAATTAATAATTTAATTAAGCTATTAGAACGTTTCTTATACATGAAATATTTCCCATAAGTCAAGATCAGTTACTAAAGAGCAAAATAAAATACATACTTTTATCAGAGCCGAAGGGGGAAAAATTCAAAACTGTGATTAGAACGTCAGCTCTGTAAAGAGATGGAAAATCAACTAGTATTCTGATTTTGAAATATTCATTTCTTGTTAAATTGAAATTTGAAGATAAGTTTAGTTTGGATAGAAACAAGAAATTTGATAACTGTCCCAGTTGTTGTTAATTTGCCTATTTGATAAAAAAGAACTTTAACAAAAATGTATTCAAATTCTGATTCTGGGATAGACAAAAGAATCAAACTTTTGAAATTCGTAATTGATTATCTATAGGTGGTGAACGTATGTATTATTGAGCAAAGTATGTATTATTCTAATGTAAAATACATGGGCCAACGTATTTAACTGAGTTTCATAATATTGCTCCCCCTATTTAAAGTTTTATCTCGTAAAACGATCGGTAATAAATGCAAATTTTACAATTATCTAAGTAATTATTTTTCATTTTGATTGATTAATTTGCGATTATTTTTTTTACTATTACGAATTAAGATCACACTCAAAACGTGTCGCAAAAAGAAATATTTTTCCCTTGGATTAAATTAAAAAATTTGCACACATTAGTTTCTGAAAGTTGTTTGTTTTATATTTTTAGTTATCATTTTTTTTAAAAAGTTGCTTAGTTATTATTTTTTTTAAATGAGGATTAATTCTATGAAATATCAAGATGTTACAAATAAGAGATAATGAAGCATACTATAGTCTACAGTACTGATTTACAGAATTACAGTACTGAACTGATTCAATTCAACTACTGTTCTTAGTGCATATAAATCATGAAATTGCTATTGAATTCTATTTTTTTTTTTTAAATTCTCTTTCAAAAAATTTATTAGAAGATTAATTTTCAATGCAAAAAACTACTCTTTATAATGCAGTCTAAATAAAGTTCATTTTTCTAGTTCTTATAATACAGTTTTCTGAACATAAAATGTAATAACATTTTTACAATGTATTGCAGCATTGTATATTCTCTTTACATTTCCGAGAGTTAAAAATGCCAAACTGTTAGCATGGTGCTCTGACACTTTATGTCAAACTAACTTTAAGAAAAATTGAAAACTACAATAAGGTGAGACGCTTTGTAGTTTTTTGTTGAATCAGGAAAATAAAATTTTAGAAATAATAATTTAACATAAAATATTTTTACGAATAAAAAAAAAACAATCCAAACATAGATATGTTTTTGGCAGTGATTAATTGGCAAACATTCTTCCAGCTTCCTTTTTATTTTATTTTTGGTTTTAAATATGCCTCTCAGATTCAATTTTTTTACCTCAACCTTTTATTTTTCAGTTAGTTATATGTTTTTTGATTCATTCTTGAATCGTGTATTTTTATTTGAAATACATTTTTTAGCCTTAAATAAAATGCAAAAACAATGACAACAACTAGATTTAAAAAGAATTAAAAAAGATTTTCCATTTAAAAAAAAAACTATATTCTCAGAGAAAATATTTTTTAATGTTTACGCTTCAAAGTATAACCCTTAGCAATGATTTGCTTTTATTAAAGAACTACAAAACGCATTATATTTATTTTCTTTCTTTATTTAAAAAAAAGGAGAAAAAAAAACAGGAAAAAAGACCGAACAGAGAAAAGAACATTTATTTAAATAATTTTAAGAGTGCTTATTTTTACAACTTTACCTTTACTGGAAATTATCTGATATATTTCTATAGTTCTCCGCGTGATAAACTTCTCATGCACGAATGAATTATAATCTTGAATTATGAAACATAAAACACAAGTCTTAAAATTTAATTCCAATGGGCATTTTAGTTATATTTTTGAAATCGTAGCGTCCAAAATCATTTAATTAATTTTATTGAGAAGCTTATTTATTTGACAACTATTATATTTCATTCAACTTATTTGAGCATTTAAAGAATATAATAGAATAGCTTATATTAGACTTAAGAAAAACATAAATGCTATCATGCATAGGACTGCAAAACTTGTTTTCAATGTCTGCAACAAGTGCTTTTTTTATGTACTCTTTTATTTAATATTTGATGTCAGGCTTCCTATTTCATCTAGATATATACTACCCTCGTTATATTTATATGCATTTCATACATTTTTGCTTCTCCTTTAACTCCTCATGATCTGTAGTTATTATATTTTTGACTGATGCTGGAAAACATTTAACCTCTCATTTATTAACTCTTGTTTAAAACTTCAGTTAAATTAAGCCGACTGCGCTTGTTGTTTTTCCTTTTCGCGAAAATAGGTGCACCACTTTTTCATGAAGGTTATTATAAATTGAACTGTTTAGTAACACTTGATGCATTCTCATTCAAGATGGAATTAAAAATTTTCCCGTTTTAAGCGGTAAGGGTAAAACAATTGTTGGCTTGTAAGTGCACATTCTTTTATTTTGAAACAATTTGGTAAAATGCAATCCAAGAAAAATAACAATTCCCTTATTTAAGCTCATAAAAATGTATTAAATATGTTTTTTAAAAGAAAAACTTAAATGGATTTCTGAATATCAGTAACTCATTGTTTCTAATTTATTAATATTAATATCGGTTATTATCAATACTCGATGGTTTTAGTCATAATAAACCCAGATGAAAAAGCATCACTGTGAAACATCAGAAAGACCGAGTGATTGTATTTAAATTTAATAAATCATCAGTGAAGGGGACAAAGCACTTGTGTGTACATGGCACAAAGACTTAACCATAGCACTAAAAAAGCCAGAATTTTTGACTTGCCTAAAACCACCATTTGGTATCAATTTAACTCTCATAGGGAATTGATGCACTTCTAAAGCAAATTAATTCTTGGAATTAATTCGTAAGCAAATTAATTCATCATTCTAAATCAAATTGATGAATATTGTTAAAAATATAATGTATTAAGGTTTTCAGAGATTAAAAAAAACTTAATGAGAATATAACAATATTGTGTAATATTGTATTACAAATTACTTTTTCGCTGGAAAAAAATACTTTTAAAATAAGCAAAATAAACAAAAGCAACGAATATAAACAATACCTATTAGTATGCACCAGGTTTTAAAATGAGGAAGTTCGATCGTTAGCTAAACATTAGTGTTGGCATACTAAAGTATATCCACGTAACGTAAAACTGACAGCAAAACATCAACAAATCGATTTCCAGCATCTCTCGTAGTTATCAGAAGTTTTATTCTACCTTTTGATTCGTCCGTGTAATTTAACGTAAATTATTGCATGACATTTGTTTAACTCGATGGACCCGTTTTTTGTTCGACAAATTATTTTTACTAAGCTTTGAAATCTCGCAAAATAAAGTTTTTCTTATGTTGGTTAAAAGGACCCTTTTTTTTTTGCTGACTGTTTTAGGTTTTTCTGTGATTATTTAATTTATTAATCAACATAAGGGCATGAAATTTTAATACAGTATAGTTAGAAATAATTCAGAAAAAGTCAAAAAATATGCTCGTGCATCTTATAAAACTACGTTATTTTTTCTTCTTTTTTTTATTTCCAATGAGTTGCACAATCGGTCTTGCCGATAACCAGACCTAGTGCGTTCTCCAGAGGTGGTATCCACTCTTTCAGGACCACCACAATGGGTGAGATACCGTTGGTCATGTTAATTTGGACGTCTAGTTTCTGCCACACTAGATGGCAGCACCGAGACTCCATTTGGATGCTAAATTGCACTAGGAATTTAATTTTGCCGGAAATGCCAAGAGCCAATAAGGCATTCCAGGGATCTTTTACATGCCGCATAATCATACTATATGGCCGCTGAGGATTTTCTGCATCCCGAAAATCCGGTGTCTGGGCCGGGGATCGAACCCGCAGACTTGGGCTCGGTAGACCGACGACAAACCAACTGCTCCACCCAGCCTCGATAAAACTACGTAAGAATTGGCAAAAAATAATCAAAATGACCCCAATGGCACTTCCAGTGTTAAAAGAATTTCTGTAGGTTCTTTCAAGTTCTGTTTCCACCGTTTTTATTTTTATTTTTTAACTTTAACTATTATTGTACTATTACTGTTTCTGTCCTTTAACATAAATATTTAAATTAAATTTTAAACGTATAATTGTGCTTTATACTTCAATTAATAACAAGTTTGATTTCTCCTCGAGAAAAATTAAATAAAATGCGGTAAACGAAATGCATGCGACAAAATTAAAAATAATTCTAGACTAATTTCATAAAATTTTAAATTAAGAATAACTTGCAAGTATTTATTTATTTAAACAAATGACTAAAACTTTTATGTATTTCTTTACCTGTAAACATACCAAATACTTTTAATTCTTTACAAGTTCCTCACCTCAAATAAATGGCCAGGAAATTTCTATGTGCATATATGTATATATACATATAAAGGAAAATGTTTTATTATCACATGCGTTAACCAATTAGTTTCAACAGAAAAAAATTACTTTTTTGTTAAGTTTCATTTTGTGCTGATAATTAGCAAAGCCAACATTATTAGCCTCAGATTTGCTGCCCTATTAAGAAAAAGATCACCTCTAGAAGTTGAATTAATTACCCGTAATAAAGAAATAACATTTCTGATTGAATTCTTCGGAATTTTTTTTGTTTGCTTCACTAATTGCAATTAGAACGCAATATACAGGAACTTATTGGGTCGAAGGCGAGATATTTAATTACGTGATCATGTCTCAAGACATTTAATTAGAAATAAAAAAGAGTATTACTCTTAAATTAAGATAGAATTTCAATTAATTTCTAGACCTGGAGACACAATGTAGTTTTCTCAAGTAATTTTTATTAAAAATATTTCTAAAAAACAATTTAAGAGCTTTAATTAAAATATCTATCTGATTTTAAAAAGTACTTTTTGATTAAAGAAATTTATCATTGTAAATTCTCATGTTTTTGTTTCCTAATAGAAAATAATTAAACAAAATAATTAAACAAAATAATTAAACTTATGGGTGATACTTATGAGAGAAATATATTTTAAAAATACAAAAGGTGAATTCATTGCATATTAACTTAAATTGTGCTTGAAAAATTTAATAATGAATTTTTAAAGCCTTTAAAATTTCATGTGTATGTAAAAATATTTAATATTAAAAAACTTAAATTGGAACTGTCATAAACTTTTTTCCAAATTTAGTTATACTTTATTTATTTTCACAAAATAAAATAGATTTTTACTTTTAGACTACAGACAGAAAGTTTCATTAGAATAAACACCAAATAGTATTTTAATACCTACTACTTTCAACCTTATTCTCCCACCTATTTAATTAATAAATTAGGAAAAATAAATATTAACTTATCAAAATCACCCACTGATTATAATTATGCAAATAAAAAAAAATATACTAAAATATTTTTTATTAAAGAAGAAAATATTTAATTATTTAGAAGTATATAATATACATTAATGTATCATAAAGGCATGAAAATTGTAAAAAAGCAATTTTTTCCAATTTTAAGAATAAAAAAATATTTTTTCGTGAACTATAAAACTACAGTATCAAATTAAAAAAAATCTCATAAGATTAACTAATGATTCATAGAAAGTATAATTGGTTGTTAAAATGATCATTTTTAACTTATGTATTGGCTATGTATTAACTTATGTATTATAACTTGGGTATTAACTTATGTATTAACTAATGTATTATGCATTGTATCAGATAAATATTATAGATATGTATAATGTACAGATTTGTAAAGCTATTTAATTATGTCTACCTGATATAAATAAATGTAGTATGTACATTTTAGAAATAAATAATTTTTTTTAATTTTTTTGAATAAGATAATGTTATTAAAATTAAATGGCTATTTTTTGTTTTGTTAAGTGTAAAATTTAAATTAAAGTAAATTATTTATTATTCAATGCATTATTTCAATTCATATACTATTAATATGAAATACGTTTTAATTTTATAATATTAATTTTTATTTGCATTACACAATTTTAAACAGTGAATACAAACATTTTTGTTACAATAATTCTTATTAAAACTGACAATCATATTATTGTGACGATTACTCTATAGTTCAGAAAAAGGTACCGAACTTTAATCGAAAGTGTATCTTAGAAAATAATTTAGGAAACGTATCTGGTACTATATATTGAGCAAGGTATTACAGCTCCTCTAAAATATAGTTACAATATTTTGCGCTGAGTGAATTAAATGGATTTCTTAAATCTCTCTTACACAATATATTTTATCAAAATTTAACGAATGCATCATTTTAAGTCTAAGTAATGTAGGTTCCATTTCACATATAGATACCAGAGAACTATGCGAAACCAAATTTTAAATAATTTGGAATTTAAATTAATATTTATAAGCACATTATTGACTAAAACGCTACACTATTTACTAAGAACATTTATACTGCTTGATGCGTTAGAAATCATTGCGCTGACGTAAAATATCAAGTAGTAAACAATGGTTAACCATGGGTTATAATCCACCGAGGTAACCTAGGATGTTTTTACTGCTAACCATGGAGGTTTCTGCTCCTTGGGCAAACCATGGAGATTCCCTCTCCTTCTAACGCAAGTGCGGATTAGTTCCATCAAAAAGTTCTCCACGAAGACTAGTTTGTCGCAATGCTCAATTCAGGAATTCTCTTGTCTACATTAAAATTTTGAAAGAAGCATTACTGTTATTACGAACTTCTGCAGAGGGAGTAGAGCACGCATTGAGGTATATGGATTACTTACAGTCTCCTTTGACTTGAAAACAGAAATAGGACAGGAATGGATATTTTATTTATAAATTCATAATTTGTTACATTCATAATTTCAAAATTTATTTCATTCATAATTTCAAAATTTATTTCATTCATAATTTTTATTAATAACTACCATTGACAGGATTACGAGCAATATAATCAAAAATAAAAATAAAAGAGGAAACAGGTGAAATTTTCATATTACGCCAGAAGATATTGATTATACAGATGACATAGTCCTTATCTCATCTAGATTTGTATTTCTCGAACGGAAAACCGAAAAATATTATAAATATGCAAATCAAATCAATCTACAAATTGATGAAAATAAAAGAAAATCTATCAGAATAAATGCAAAATCTAATAATAAGATTGAAATAAATTCTGAAGAAGTTGAAAAAGTTTATTCTTTCACATACCTTGGAAGAATAGTAATTAACAGGGACGCATCAGCGAATGCTAGAACCTGCTTCAGAAGGCTTCAAAAATTTTAGAGAGCTTCAAATATTAAAATAAACTTAGAAAAAACTAAAGATGCTGTTCGCTATACGTTTGCAAAGTGATAAATGCTGGAAATAGAAAAAATGAAAACATTTCAAAACAAATGCTTAAGTATTATTTAAAAAAAACTTCACCTAATACTATTTCAAATAAAGACCTATTGAAAAAAGAAAAAAATATGTTCAGTCCTAAAGAAATTTTAAAGGGAAAATGAAGATGGACTGGACATATGGTTCGTTTAAAATGGAACAGCCTTAGGACCCTATTCAAAACGCAGAAGAGGAAAACCCAGAATTACTTGAAAAAGATACAAGTACCACAATTTGCGAATAGAAAAAATAAAATAAATGGATTGGAGGTGGAACAGGACAGGTGTGCTTGGAAAATGAGACTCGATGTTTTATGTCTAGCTGGCACTAAAACGATAGAAAGGTTGGTAGATGAAGTATTGATTGCTGTAAAAAAAAGGTCAGCTGTTCAATGTAGATTATAAAAACAAAGTTAAGTGAATAGAGCATATAGATTTTAAATTCTTTATTCAAAAAGTTGATGTTATATTAAGAGCCATATAAGTTGAAGCAGGGCAGGCTGTATTACACTGACCTCTAGATAAATGGGTTCTTAAATTATCATAACTTATGTTCCAGTTGGTAGTCATATGGGTTTTGAGATACAAAAATATATTATTTTATATTGTATTACAATTTGAAACTCGAAAGTTCAGTCACAAATGGTTTAAAAAGGTATTGAGGCATATTAAGCAATAGAAAAAAATTATAAATGTAAGGGATATATTCACATGTATATTATAATATTCAGATTATTGCAGATAGTATATTTCGTTAAAAAAATGAAACTCGAGACGAATTAACTCTAAAATTCAATTTAAATTCATGAATTTAATTATTGAAGTTCCTTCCAAACTTAATAAAACTTTTCTCAGAATTATAAGAAGAAGCAGAAGTTATCCCAGAAAATTCTTAATAATTTTCTAAGAAAAATATATCATTTTGAAATAATCTAAATACGTAAAGAATTAATTACATATAATGAGGAACTATCTTCAGCTTGGTTGGATTATAATCCCTACTAATGCTCGCTTATTACATTTTCTTCAACGTGATACGAGAATTTATCTCTCGGCAATACTTAATAAGGGATATATAAATTATTCCATTAGAGGAAATGATTGCATCTTTTATGAAGAGGGAAATTTAAAAGAACAAATATGTAATTACGAGTCCAATACTGTAGTAGTTCAAATTAAAAACAGGATAAGTTTTGTATTAGAATTTTTGTGTTGTGAGATCATAGGTAAGCAACTAATATACTTCCCCATTACCAATATTATCAGAAAAATCAGAGGAGAGCATAAATAGTTTGTTATTATTTTCATGTCATGAACTTCATTTTGGCAAGTTTTTGAAGGGAATTAGGTATTTATGTTGTGTTTTGATCTATTATTGGGTATGCATTAGAAATAATCCAATAACATTGAGATATTTAGATCAATAATACTAATAAGGTATTTATATTATGTTTTGATCTATTATTGGTATGCATTAGAAATAATCCAATAACATTGAGATATTTAGATTATTGTGATAAATGTCTTTTCGGAGTATTAAAGATGTTTTGGTAGCAAAATGTATTCTAAAGCATTTCCATAAGATTCCATTCCATTACTCTAGGACACATTAGGACTGGTGAAATGAGAAAGGAAAACTTTCCCAGGATAGAAAACTATTCAAGCATGCTTACTACTATTAAAGAGCGCATATACACAATAATAAGAGAGAACCGTATTGAGATCATGACCGTATGATCTTGGGAGCTAGAGTCAGAAAGACTTGTTTTATATATCGTAGGATACCAAGAGAGAATCGGGCGATTGAATATAGGACCGCGGTCCTGAAGTGATTATACGGCAAGCTCCCTTCTATGACAAAAATTCCCAGTGCCCGTAGTTGGAATGAAATGTTTGGAAAAATTATCAGAATTGGCTATTAATTTATACAGTTATTATATAAACTATTCTAACTCAATTCGGAGGAGCGCAAAACGGAAAAAATGTCGTATTTTTAAAATTTGATTTCTCAAGAAATATTCGATCTATTTCACTCGTATTGTGTATTTTGCTATGTAAAATTACATTCCTTAATTTTAGTTTTTTTTAAATGTACTGAAGTTACCTTTTTACGACTATGGTTAAATAAAATAATAAAAATTATATAAATAAAAAATGCTTGTTGATGGTTATTTTTTGCTTGAAATTATCTTTATGTAAACAAATTATATAATTGTTTTGAAATTTTTTAAATTCGCTTAAACATTTCTCGAGATATGGCGAAATACGCAAAAAGTAAAATTAGCATTAAGGGGTCCAAATTTTTGATCGCTCTCCTGATTAGAGACCATATTTTTCAGACCCCTATAATTTAGAGGTAAAAAATTTAAATCGGATGGGAAAAAAATTTCTTTTTAGTCAGAGAAGGCACATTTTTATATCTAATTTTGCAACTTAAAATATCATTTGCACTAATTAGCGAAATTAAGGGACCTCCTTCAACCATTAAGATTGACTAATAAAACATGAAGATAAAATCAAACGTTATACAGGATGGTCAGTTTCTTACTTTGCGCACTATACACTCGTTCTCATGGAGATTATAGAATCAGCAAGGGTCCTGGCTTCGAATCCAGCCGATGTCAAGGACTATGTTTCTCACACCTACCTTTATATTAGTAATCCTGGGTAACGAACATGCTACTCCTTAAATCATAGACAGATTACAGAAATACACTACTACATTTCGATTTACGGTTCTTCTTGATTAGACAAACAAATGACATGAGTCTCGAATTGGACCATGTCCCAAACGAAAGATCTTTAAATAATCTTACAAACCATTAACAAATATATACACTACATTGCATTTTGAAACATTTTATTCTATAAAATGAAAAAATGCCATTTCATTTTACTGAATATTTTATTCCTTCATAAGTATGAATTGCTTTTCTGGATAATCTATTAAAACTAATGTCTCCCATACGTTTCTGAGTATTAAGTTACATATATCAGCAAGCTAAAGTTAAATTCTACTCCAAGTTACATAACCTCTAGTTTCCTGACAGGAAATAAATGACATGATTATAATTCTGCGTACCCTTATTTTTAACATAGTTACTTAATTCTTTATAGACTGGTATACTCTTTGTTATAAAAATATTAATAATAATTGATATTCCATTATAAAAAGACAGCCACATTATGTCTTTTATTCTACTTAGGCAGAATGCAATTCGATGCACAATGATAGAAAATATTGTGTTGTGATCTAAAAATTATAACTCAGAAGATTAACGTCAAATGTTTTAGTGCAGTGATCATCATTTGTATCAATGAATGTCTGAGCTCCTGCCTTAACGGAGACATCATTTATCACACAATGAATGAACTTCAGCACGCCCATTTTTTTTACAAAGAATAATAAAAGTAATTTAGATGAAATATTTATTTTGCCTCTATTTAGTTAATAATCTATTTTTAAATTGTTATTTATGCTGAGTACATTGAAAACGATAATATTTAAATTTAAAAGAAGAAGGCTAGGCTAATAGCTTGTAAAAACTAATTTCCTTTTCTCCATAAAAATGTCATTCACACATTTCTTTACATTTTTAATTATAAATACTGTTTAGTTTGCTATTCATTTAGAAAATATTTTATTTTATACTGTTATTGATGCAAAATGTATTGAAATTTGAGTTATTTTAACAAATTAATCGAAATAAATTTCTAGGAAAAAAACTTATTTTACTTTTGAGAATATGCATAAAATGACTCTTTATTTAAATGTTAAATATTATTTAGTTCCTCATTCGTCTCTTTTAAAATGTAGTTTATGTTTATTGCATTTAAAAATGCGATATTTAAATTAAAATTACAAAATCGAAAATGATGAAAGACAAATAATACTAAATGTCTTTGATTGAAAATTTTTTTTTGTCCTTTAAAATTTCATTTTATTTAGTTTAATATTCATTTAGTAAGCAATATATTGTGACAACGTTCTTTATGTTATGTACTGAAAGTAAATGTATTGTTTCAAAACAAAAAATGGGAGCTTCTCAGTTAGGCGAGGACTGGCAAAAATTCAGAAAAAATTGTACACCTCTGCAAACATTTTATTTTATTTATTTTTTAAACACATAAAAATGGAATAAAACTAAAAAAATAAAGTAAAACAAAAAAATAGCTGAATTTACGTAGGCACGGCTAACCGAAAAGTACCAAAAAATTGTACGATTTTTTAATGCAAGTAATTATTGCAAGTAAAACAAAATCCTGTTTTCTAAATCCTGTTTACAAAATTATGTACCATTTAAGGTACATGAAGCGGGAAAAAATTACGAATCTTAACAAAGGTAAACAATTTTTTTAATGTTTCGCCTTCTGTTACGTTCAATATATCAGTGAGTCTTCATTTAATTATTTGCGTCAATTATTGTGCCTATCTAAACACATATCCAGTCAAATCTGATAATCAATTATTGTGCCTATCTAAACACATAGACACATATCCAGTCAAATCTAACGGAGTTTAGTTGGTAAGAATGAAACACCAAAAAGCCACGCAAAAACCATTGCTCCTCTGTTTCATACGATAATTAAAATGTGTGAAGAGGCCAGTCATATTGCCTTCCCTGTATTCTTACACCTCATCAAAATTATTTATTACTCATCGTTTAATCCTTCCTTATATGGAAGTGAAAGATCTTAAAATAACTCCTCTTTTGAAATATACACTGGTCTGCAAAACTTAAGCAACAAGTGGTTTTTCGGCCACAGCTCCCCAACAAAGTATAAGATAGCCTTGAAATTGCAGTATAATATGCACGTAATTCAGTAGTAAGATTATTTGTATGCAAATTTTAGAAATGAAACGTCGTTGGTGATGTAAGTGTACGTAAACCTTGTGGGTCGGTGCGCGCAGGTCAAAGCTGTGATAAAAGGATGAAGAACACCGTAGTTAAAGACATTCGCTGCAAGTGCAAGTGATTTGTTTTGTAAAACTTGTCTTCAAGAAATCATTCAGACGACTTTACTCGAGGAAGAATGATTGGGAAGCTTGAGGAGGGGCGTAGTGTGACCAGTGTCGCCGACGAGTTCGGGATCAAAAAAAGTGTTGTTTCTCGTGCTTTGAATGGCTTTAAAACTACTGGTACAGCAGTTCGGAAGGTTGGTGGTGGCCGTCCAAGGAGAACAACACCAAGAGATGACCGTTACATTGTCCTCCAGGCGAAAAGAAACCGTTTTCAGTCAGCGAGTGCCATATCTCAGCAACTGTGCACAGCCACAGGACGACAAGTATCAAGATTTACAGTGGCCAGACGCCTCCACAAAGGTGGCTTATTTGCTAGACGTCCTGAACGCTGCATACCTTTAAAAGTTAGCCATCGGCGGCACCGTTTAGAGTGGTGCAGAGAACACAAAACCTGGACACCTCATCAATGGAGTCTCGTCCTCTTCACAGATGAGAGTCATTTTAGTGCTACAAGCGATTCTCATCGTCAGTTGATGTGGAGAGAGGTTGGAGAGGCTTTCATCCCAATAACATCTCGGAAAGAGATCGTTACGGTGGTCCTGGAGTTGTCGTCTGGGGTGGCATTATGTTGAGCGGGCGGACTGAGCTTCAGATCATCGATTGAGGTTCTGTAACCGGAGACCGCTACTGCAATGAGGTAATCCTACCCCATATGCGTCTGTTCCGAGGGGCCATTGGACCAAACTTCATTTTTATGGATGGCATTGCCCTGCCACACAGTACTGCTAATGTTCAAGAGCTACTGGAGAGGGAAGATATCACACGAATGGATTGGCCAGCGTACTCTCCAGGTCTAAATCCCATAGAGCAAGTGTGGGATGCATTAGGGAGACGTCTTGCCACACGACAGTATCCTCCTGGTAACAGCCATCAGTTGAAAGATGCGTTAAAGAAGGAATGGAGACGCTTACCCCAAGAACTCCTGGATAATCTGGTGCTTAGCATGGAGAGACGATGCCAAGCAACAATTACAGTAAGGGGAGGGCATATCCCATACTAGGAAACATCTGCCAATTGTACTTACGCTTCTTCGGGCAATCATGTGTAACGCCACTATATGTAAAATAAAGCCTTTTTTTGTTCCATACCCTACTTTAAGCTTTATATTCATTCCTCCGCCATTATTCCTTTACCATCGTTTAAGTACAAAATAATGCATATCATATTCAAATTTCATGTCAATCGGATGATTTCTTGTAGAGTTATGACAAAAAACGCACTTGTTGCTTAAGTTTTGCACACCAGTGTAAATTGGTATGTAATTATTCATTATTCGGTTGTGATTATTCGGTTGTAATTATTCATTGGTATGTTTTCAACCTTGATGTCCCAAAATAGAATTTCTACACTTATCCTTTACCAGAGATATTTTATGAAAATGAAAGAGTTTTAATGCTTTTATTAATACAAAAATATTTATAACTTTTGTATTTATATATATATATATACACAGTCCAGTCACATTAATGTGACCACCACCTACTTTCGACGTCAACGTGAAATAACCACTCACAGAGTGCAGGTGGCAGCACATTTCAGTGTAGTGTATATGTTGGATGCCCTAGGGCATCGAAAAGCATTTCAGTCGTTAGCGCAATGCAGAAATGTAGCGATTTATCCGACGTCCAAAAGGGCATGATTATTGGCTTTCGGGCCAAGGGTGGAAGCATTTCGGAAACGACTGATTTTGTGAACTGTTCGCGTGCCGCCGTGATATAAGTATACCGTGCATAGCAAAATGGCACTATACGAAACAAACGGCGTGGCACATGTGGTGCACCACGGGCCAAAGATGGCAGAGGCAAACGAAGGCTGCGGAAATGCGTTCAGACGAATAGACGTGCAACTGTTAAGCAACTGACCGTCCAGATGAACCAAGGGGCTACCAAAAGTGTATCCTCAACAACTGTTCAGCGAACGTTGCTGCGCATGGGCCTCCGCAGCAGACGCCTGGTTAATGCACCTATGCTGACTGCTGTTCATCGGTGACGAAGGCTGGAATTTGCACGCCAATACCGCAACTAGGTGTCCACAGAGTGGCAACAGGTGGCTTTTTCCGATGAATCACATTTTATGCTCCATGGGACAGATGGACGTTGGCGTATACGGCGTAGAACGTCTGAAAGCAAACACCCTGCAACAATTGCCGGAAGGCTGCAGGCTGGAAGAGGGAGCGTTATGGTTTGGGGAATGTTTTCCTGTCATTCACTGGGTGCACTCATCATTGTAGAATGCACGATGGATCAGTATAAGTACATATCTGTCCTTGCGGACCATGTCCACCCCTACATGCAAATGATTTTTCCTCAGAATGATGGCATCTACCACCAGGACAATGCGAGGTGTCATACAGCTCGCAGTGCATGTGCGTGGTTCGAAGAGCACCAGGATGAATTTACCGTACTCCCCGGGCCAGAAAACTCACCGGATTTCAACCCAATCGAGAATCTGTGGGATCACCTCGATCGGGTTGTTCGGGCCATAGATCCTCAACCGCGTAATCTAGCGCAGCTGGCCACGGCACTGGAGTCGGCATGGCTCAACATCCCAGTCAACACTTTCAGAAACCTAATTGACTTTCTTCCTGCACGTTTCGTAACGGTCCGCTCAGCCAAAGGTGGTTATTCTGGCTTTTGACAGGTGGTCACATTAATGTGACTGGACTGTGTATATATATGAATACAAAAGTTATCAATAACACCGTCGGTTGGGCATAGATCAATAATGCTAAAACTGACCTTTTCCGGCGTCTTAGACCAAGATTCTTGCTGGTTAGACCAAGCGGTGTGTCTTCGTTTTTCTCATAGATGCGGACTTTGGTCCGTATCGAAGGAATCTAATCTTTATTTACATCCTTTTCTTAACCTTTAAATTTAATTAAAATGTTCAAACCGTACTTAATTTCTGTAAATTAAGTATATACTTATTTACCTTCAATTTTCGTTAACATTAAACGTCCTATCAAATTTAAGCGTTTTCTCTGTATTTTTCTTTTTATCGACATTTAAATTTATCTTTCTCTTTTATCTTATTTTTATGCATGGCGCTTCATTTTTAAATTCCCTTGTTAACCATTTCATTTCTCTTACTCGGACATTATCTTTTCTTAAAAAAAGTATAAGGAAAAGAGTTTTGTCGTTGTAAATATGTGAAATCGATAACAATGCCGTGATGAATTAAAAATTGTGAACATCCATAGTCCCATCATTTTGATTGTACATCCTCTTTTGGTATATTTCTCCTACATGCGGTACACTTTCTGTTATTGTTTTGGGCATTTATTTTACTTTTCTTTGGAAATATCTCTAAATTGCGTAAAATGATATATCTTTATTTTAATCTTTTTATTTATGTTCTTGGTTAATTTAAATTTTCATCTTATTCCAAATTTGGTGATACCAATTTACCCAATTTGTTCTAACCTCACACTGTGTGAGCATTTCAACCTATTGGATTGTTGTTATCTCACGATATCAATGTGAGCTTTTCACAACCACTTTTCCTTAATTATCACGTTCCCCTTAATTTAATTAATCTTTGTTCTATTTCCGAATCTTAAATATTTTGTTTATTTGATACAAATACAAATTTCAACCTATTCCAAGATATATAATACTTTTATTGTGATGTGTATATATGTGCATAATTATAGAAACCATCTTGTCTATCACAAATCTATGGAATTTCAATCTGTTATCCTAATATATTAATAATTATCTAATTAGCACCAATATACTTATAATTATTTTTTTAAAATGTAACAATATATTTATACATTGTAAGTTTAACTATTATTGTATATCATACAGAAAGACAAAAGCTTAAAAATCATTTCACTGCACTTTAAATCTATCATATATTACTAAAAATATAAAAAAAAAATAAGTACTCATTCAATTATAATTTGATTCTAAACAAAATATTAACGAAATTCTTAATTTGCATTATTGATCATGTTATTCTAAACTCAGTCAAGTTTCAACATTGCAGAAAAGTGTCATGTTTAATTTTAAATGACATATTACCAGAATTTACACTACTGTTGTCAGAGGTACAGGAAGTAAAAATATCGATAAGCAGTTGACTTTTACTCTACTTGATTTTAAGCCTGACAAATCCAATAAATGTCAATGATAATTTTTCTTCAAATAGTGTAGCAGTTCCTTTCATTAGCATCTTAAATAAAATAGTAAGAAAACTTTTCAACGATGTTTACTTAATTTATTTGAAGCAATTTTGTTGAGAGTTTGACTTTAACATATGACATCAAAATCAATTTATCAAGTACAACGGGTAAACAAGTCAAAGTGTTTTAAAATATTTCTTACATGTCCATCGATTATTCTAAAATAAATGTCAAAGATGTTTGTTAAATTATAATACTTTCATAATTATTTTAGAAGATTTACATTTTTATACATCTAAGAAACATAACACTCTTGTTCGAGTCTAAAGTTTTACATTGTTACAGATTACTGTTTTAATTTCTGAAATTGAGTAACATAATTTACCCTAAAGTATCAAAGATTTTTGTTCAAAGATTTTGTATTATTATAATTTGGTAGTAAGTTCTTGATGTAGCAAGTAGGTAAATATATTGTTTTCTTTCCTAAGGAATGCATAAATTATTAGTTATTTTTCTAGTTAAAGATTCTTCATTTTTAGGTATACTGTTTCCCCAGATTCTTAACAATGATTATGGTAAAATCCCTTGCCTAATATATACTTGCCCAATATTCCTTAGATCAATTTATTACCTGATTATTACCTGATATTTGTTATGATTTTTTTCCCTTCCAATTTGAAAAATATTGTTATACTAACAATGTAAGCTAGCAGAAGTAAAATTTTCATTTCATAAAAGCACTGATTTCTTGAATAATTTTTTTTATTGCTGACAACTTAAGTAATTTTGTAAAGGAAGAGAAAACGCATTTTTAAAATTTAATTTCTCAAGAATTCTTCTATCGAGTTTTACAAGGAATCAAATAAAATTAACTAATTAAAGTTAGTGAACATGTGAAAAACTCAACTAGTCCAAATAAAATCTCTCTGTGTCAATAAAAGTTTTATTGACACAGAGAGAGTTAATTAGAGTTAATTTTTTCATGCATTTACAGCTATTGAAAGCTTAAAATACGTAAAACTTCTTTTTTATTATAAAATTTTAATTCGACATATTTAATTCTATTGTTGCGATTAATACAATTATAGAAAATCTTGCAAGTTAATTAATTACGTTCGTTAAATGACTGCTTGTATGAAAGATGGCTTCGTATTTTTTTTAGTTATCTGACAGATGATTAATGAGATTTTTATAAGTATATAGACTGAATTTTTTTCTATCTAAAAAATAAATTTTTCCAATCTTTTGTCATCATCTTTGTTTCTTATATTGTCTTTATACTTTCATTATTCTCCTAATTAAAATGTTATTTTTATATCTTTAAAGGTAACTTTATTAACTAGTTTAAAATAAATCATTGATCTCAATAAAGAATGATTTAATTTTTTTTTCTTTCACACAGATATATGAGATGAAAAAAAGTTATTCTGTATAAGCGTAAACATTTTATAAAAAAATTTGGTAGACTCATAAATTTATTAACATGCTTTTAAGGAAGCTTATAAATAAGACTAGGACATTTTTTTATTATATATTAGCAAAATAAATTAAAGTTTTTCGTTTCTAATTTACATAATCATATTATTTATGAAAATTTATCGAGGTGTCTGATAATTATATCTTTTACTGTCCATGTTTACTAATTACCACTGCCATTCTATCATTTGCTTTTTTCTCCTTATTTACACTTGTAAGCTCTAGAAATTTGAAGAGGAAGTGAAGCAACTCTTAATATGTAAAATGGTTGATTTATGTGGGCAATATCTTTAACGGCTGGCTATAAAAATAACGATCGTTAGTTTAACTCCAGCTTCAAATTTGTTTACCAATAATTCTATACTACACATGTGTGGCACACTTTCAGTAAAATATTTTCAGTATAATCATCGTATCAATTTTTAGCTTTCATGGGTTACAACGATATAAAAAGCATTGATATGTAATAAAACTATTAATGGTGTGAAAGAATGGTGTGTTTTTCTACTCGATTTTCTTTATTTGGGTCACTAAAATCTTATTTACTTTCCACTAAAGAATGTTTGCTTATCCTTTTGAAAAATTGTAAAAACGTTCTAGCTTTTCATTGTTGGAAAACATATTAAACAATATCTTTTTAAAATTAATGTTAATTAAAAATAGATTTACAGACAAATTTACAAGTTTACACGATTTTTTTTATTATTTCGTGTCAATGAAAGCATATTTACTTTCCACAAAAGAAAGTATACACAACCATTTTAAAAGTGACGTAGTTGAATTTACCATATAAATGTTGGAAACATATTAAATAATATCTCTTAAGAACTATTGCTAATTAAATTTTTTTATGGACAAATTTATTGATTTCTAGACACAATTATTCTTAATGACAAATTTGTTGGTTTTATTCTGTAGTATAGCTTTTATACTTTTTTTACAACTATGTTTATAACAAAACACCAGTTTTCTTTTAAAATTATTAATGTTATTTGTAAACATTAATCTTTTTTCAAAAGCATTTTATTATATTAAACTTCAGAAATGTATTTATTAATTGCTTTTAATAAATACAATTCCAGAACTCATTCGTTAATTCAATTTTTTTTTTGAAAATTGTGAAGTATTTATCATAAATAAAATATATAATAAATTAGTTGTTAATTTGGTGTATTGAAATTAGAAACAATATTAAAGGCATTTTCTTCCTCACAATGGAATTCTATATAATAACATGTGTTCTAAATAATTTAAATGCCTGTAAATGAATTTTGTAGTAATTATTTTCTCCCCTTAATAAAGTTTGCTATACTTCTTCGGAACAAAATATTTTCGAATATAAAACTGTGTGATAAATATAATCTTACTAAATACTTCATCAAAAATTTATGAATTCATGTAAATAAAATTTCACTCTCATCATCATAAAATTTTTGAATGAAAATTAAAAAGTTTCCCTTATCAATCAAATACTTTAATAATGTCAACTCTACATTAACTTATTAATTCACGATATTTTACTCCACAGTATCACCATTATTATTCAACATTGAAAGAATTTTTCTTGATGAATATTCCCTATTATGCCGTGTTGTTAGTGAGACTGTAAAGAAATTACCATACATTTAACTTACAAAGTATAGTGAGTAAAATAAACACACTCTTTTATTAAGCAGTTCCACGTAATGGCGCTATTAAAAACGTGCTTTTCAGGAGCTTATGTAGAACTAGATGAAAACTTCAAAATGGCAGAATAATTCGTTCAGTTTTAATCATTTCAAAAAGAATTTTATAACACTTTCAACGGTCTGACAGAGAAGCTACTGGCCTTCGAAACCTCCTTGTCCTTGTTTCAAGAAATTTAAACTACCAGTGAATGATGAGTTGATAACGGACTCTGAAAAGCAAGGTAAAAGATTCAAAATTTGGTAAGCAATCAAAGAAAATATAACTAAAATTAGAGCTAAATCTGCGTTATTAATATTAATTTTTTAACTGTCTGACTGCAACTTAATCACCGAGAAAGATCGTCCGAATTTAATATTACCCTATAATTATTCTTGGGGTTAAGGAAATAAGGCAGTTTAAATAAAAATAAAAATAGATTTTAATACTTGTCGCAACACTCATAACAGTCGTGAGACATAATCAATAAGTTATACACTTGTATTGAATTTAAAAAAAGTTGCCATTAAATTGATTGTTAAAAAAAAATGCAAGTAATTATTCACTTTTTATAAAATGTGTTAAAAATTAAATAATTTATTTAATTTAATTGCAGCAGGATCGAATGATTTAAAAAATTAAATTTATGAAATTAAAGAAATTTTAAAATCTAGGAAGTATGTGTCGCCTATAATGGCATCACATTTCTCGCGAACAGCTATAGTATCACCCTTAAAATAAAGATTTAAGTCATTAAGTCAACATCCATATATATATATATATATATATACTTCGTNGTTAGGATAATTATTCTTTATTCAGAAATATCGCATTAATTTATATCAATAGATGTGTCTTGATAACGACTATTAGTCTTCCCATTTTTAGTTTCTCTTCACATTAATTTTTATTTTATTATTTGTGTATATATATATATATATCTTCCTTATAATTTTAATCATTATAAATCATTATATTTAATTCTTTATAAACGATTCAGCTTCTTAAATTCATAAATTTCTCTATTTTTCTCTCGGCAATTTGAATATCAAGAGGGATATTGATCAGAAACACTTTAATTGGAAATGTTGATCCCGTATTTCTAACATTGTAGTCATTAAAAATTAAAGTATTTTACATTGTTCCTAAAAACAAACAATAACAATCATCAAATGTGTTATATATGTCTTCAAAGACTTCGAAAAAGATTCAATGCATTTTAATATACTTACATAAATGATATACGAGATTTCAAAATAATTCTATAATTACTCAAGTAAACAATTAATTTTATACATACTTTAAATGGTTATTATATTTTCCGATAATATTAACTTTAAATTATTATACTGGATTTAAAATTTTCCTAGAATAAGACTTATAGTTTCAAAAATATTTTACTTGAAATGTAATTTCTGAAATTATTGGTAAGTAAGTAAATACTTCATTAACATAGCACTAGAGTTGCATTGTGGGCTATTGGCGACGGTTTAGGAAACATTCCTGGCGATTACCGAAGATATGATCATCACAATTTTGATACTCTGCAGAGGGGATCTCATTCTTGAGGTCACCTCCTCAATCTTGACATAGATATGAAAGTGAAGGATTCACACGATTCACAGATTTCACAGATTTTACAAGTGTATACATCGCATGCACTCGCTGGTTCGTAGTCAAGGATCGATCCCCCGCTCTCCGGACCGGAGTACGTTTTCTAACCAATGGATTACCACTGCCTTATGAATGTTTTTCTTTGTTAGAACATAAAAAATTCCTGGGGTCTTCTAAAATATTTTAAACATTTCAGGAAGGCTTTAAAATTGAGTTCAAAATGAATATCTGTTCCAGACGCAAGTGCGTGAACGCAGATGCAGTGATTACCAGACGCAAATGCGTGAGCGCAGATGCGGTGATTATTTATTATATTATTTCTTGCATTATTCTTTTGTTGGCAACATATTTGTTTTATATATATTCTTTGTGTACACTTTTGATAGTAAAAGAGTTTGTTCTATGAGATACTTGTTTTAGTGTTGATTGTAATTAGAAACATGTACGTTTACAACCAACACAATATCTTTAGATCGATTGTATCTATAAATGAGCATTTACAGACTTTTATAAACATATGATGTTACCTTGAACAAACTATTGTAAAAACATCACATGAGTTTTAAATACCTTATTTAAAAACGATTTGGAATGTACATGGTAATTTTTTTAAAAGTTTACTTTGAAGTCCTAAATCTCAAGAATCGTTATTATTGGCGGTACTTTTTTCTATTCTGATATGTACATTTTATTGTATATGTTTGTTTCTCTATGACATAAAATATGACTAATGGTATTCTTATATCAAAGGAAAACATTGTTTCAAGACCTGTTCATAGTTCAAAGCGAACATCTCTTTGTACTCAAAATCAAGAAACTAGAATATCATGCATCATCGCCTTTACCTCCTTCATGACAGTGTCACGTGACTCAAAGGCAAGGAACTTCGGTCGATCATCTGATAGCCAGCGGTCACAAACATCCCCTAAAGGACTCACTCAGTCGAAAACAATACCATCACGTCATCGTCGATATGGTTTTGATGGAATTGCGAGTTTATTTGAGGAAAGACACATATATTTCGACAAACTGGGATTATATCTCGAACGTGATGCGTGAAGTAAATGGAAGGATTCTGATCAGTTGTGATGTTAAAAATCATTTTTACAAGTGCAATAAATCTTCAACATTGCTAATTTATTATCCATTGTTACTCAAATTAGACGAAGTCAGCTCTTAAAAACATTAATGTAACTATAATTCTTCACTAATAATTATTTCAAAAATTAAAATATATTATCATTCATATTTATATTAAAATATATTATGAGTGTATTACTAGCTCTTTACTGAACACTAAAATGAATGAATAAACTGAATATTTTGCTTACCTGTAATTATTTCTAAGATCAAAATAATGAGGAAATTTTAAAAAAAATATTTAGTTGACTTAGAAACACAGTTTTTTTGTTTTGTAATATTTATTAGTTATAAGATTACTTGAAGCAAAATATGTGTTTACGTTGAATAATTTTAATTATATCTGAGGTCAAGATATTGGAAGAAAAGATAAGAAAATTAAAAAATATGATAGCAAGATTTTCAAAGATTTTAATCATTTAAAAAAAAATAATTTTTGCAATTTCTTTCAGTTTAATGTATTTATCAACTCATAAACTGGTTAAGTGAGTCTGTATTTTTTCCTATATTTAAATTTTAAGATATCATTGTTGACACTTAAATTGACGACAGTATAAGGTACAATTTTCTTTTAAATGAGGAAACACTTGTTAACACATAGTTTTGTTCCAGAAATTGTCAGTTTTGTTGACAGTAGTTTTGTTCGAGAAATTGATCCACTGGGAAGAATTCTTGATGGTATAGTGGTATAGTCTCCTAATGTGGTGTTTGACTTGACGATTAGAAGACTTGTGATTGGGGAAAGTTAAACTTTGCTGGTGACCTGGATGTATCATCTGCTCCAATAGATGTCCTTTGCGGGGCTCAGGTGTGGAGTCATGGACTGGCTATGTCGTTGAGTTTACAGCCGATCGAAAAACGATAACACCTTAGATTTTTTTGATCTGTCCCGGGCCACCATAATGACAAAGTATGTCGCTAGATGATGGATTATAAGCAATGCTGGTGAAAAGAAAACACAAACTTGGCTCTAAGATCTGTAAACTCCACAACACCAGAAAGATACTTTAAAAAGACTTAGACGCAAGAAACTGGCAACATGAATTATTTGCAGGAGTTTAAAGTTTAACTAAATTAAAAATAATAACAAAAATGCATTTATTGATCTCTTAAGAAAAATTGCAACCATCTAACGTCAAGCATGGTTATAACTATTTCAAGGCGCATGAAGCAAGGTGATGCTGTCTTTTGAGAAGCGTGATATGCTACCAGTTTAACCCCAAAGGATAGCTTTTACAGACGAATGTGATGTTAAATGTTTACTTTTATTTTCTCTATATATAGAGCATGCTTGGTTTCGTAATGGCCACGTTGATGGTACTCTATGTGGATGGGTTCCCATCAACGTCACTAAAATAAATTTCGAAAAGCAAACTTTCGAGATCTTTGCTTTCCAGAACAAAAGTGAATTAACAAACCTTTATTTGCTATCGAAGAATGTAGGCCTGGGTTAAGACGAGTGGGGTGAAAAAAAATTTAAGCGAGACTTCTAAAGCCATTAGGCTATAAAATGAAAGCTTTTTTCAAGAAACTTTACCTTTTTCAATCTTTTTCAAACGTTTAATTTTCAAGTTAAAAGTCATAATGCTTAATTTAAGAAGATTGACGTGATTAAGATACTGATTCAAAATAATAATTAAATTTCTAATGTAAAAATATAAATTATTTCAGTTTAAAACGAATGTATTATTTTTTAACTAAACCACGGTGTTTTAAATTTTTTGGAATTTTATGCATTCAAGTAATTCATATCCATACTTATTTTTTTGTTTAGAAAACGGGAGCAAACTTTAAAATATTTGCTTTCTAGGAATTAAACTGTATGAGAATTAAGAGAATTTTAAATTCTATGCTTGGAGAGTGATGAACTAAATAATGTGTCTGAGTACCAGACGTCAATACGCTTTTTTTAAAGGCCTTGCGCATTTAAGATGAGTCATTGATATTTAACGTATGAGGATTATATGCTGATCTGGTTAAACTTTAATGCATAAAAATGTGCAAATCATCAGATTATAAATGTTTGAAAATAATTTGATACGCATAGAGAAAATGGAGTAAAATACGTACAAACAGAACATAACATATTTCAATTATTTTCTTTCGTACATAATAATTAAACTGCTTTTCATTGTGTATTTTTCGCAAACGTTGTGTCATTATCTAATTAATACTGCAAAATGTATTTTGATATTTTTCAGTACGAGTTATTATTTTATTTTTATGAACGTTTGATTTAGACCGGGTACCTCAAGTTTAGCGAAATTAGGTCTGATTTCATGCAGATAAACTCTGAATTACACTTTACTGATGGTTTAGAATAAGGACCTACAATATTGGCGTGTATGTTGTTGATTAAGTCGTGGCATTTTAGTAGGTAAGTTTGTTTTATTATGTCAACCCTCTAATGTTTTCTTATTTCTAAGCTATCTTTAGTTAGTGATGATTACAGTTATAAAAGGTATTTTCAGTTCAGAATGCGTTTACAAAAGGTTCATACCCTAACAAACACTAAGAATCTAATCAAATATCACGATTCTATTTCGTTTCTATAACCTCTGCTCTCAGAGTAAGAAGGCACCCCCTTGATGTGTGTTTATGCTAGGTCCACGAAAGCTGCAGTGCAACAAAGGAAGAAGATAACTACATCCAAGTCTGAGCAAAGGTTTTATGGGCCCCGGGACAAATTTTATTGCGGGCCCCTTCTTAAAAGCACAAATTTCTGCAAATTATTTTCATATTTTGAAGAAATTTGAGGACCAATCATACGGAATTATGGTTTTTAGGCAGATATTAAAAATTTCTCTGTAATTTCCTTTTTAAAAAAAACTAATTATTAACTAATATATTTTTATAAACTATTTTGGTCGGGCCCGCAGAGATCCCAGAGCCAGGATAATATCCCTCTCTCGCTCTCCCTCCCCCTTGAGCACAGCTTAGACTACATGCATGAAAATTACATGCATACTTTTCTTAAATCATCATATAAAATGGATATGCCTTTTACTTTTTGGCTGAAATTCTAGTATTTCTAAATTTTTTCCCATAGAGTTAACATGTCTTCCCGTTTTTTCTCAACTAGTAAGGCAAAATCAAGTGGTTGGACTATTTCTAGAAAGAAAGAAATATTTATAAAATAAAGCAGTATAGTTATGAATTTTCGAAAATGATATATTGTTCACAACTGAACAATGAACATCTTTGTTAAATCCGAAAATTTCTGGGCATAGCTCCATCAGGCCTTCGAATATTAGCTACCCGATATTACCCTACTTTTTCCTAGATAATATAGCATTAATAATCCTTTTTAATAATCCTTACCTACTTTTCCCCACACAATATAGTTTTAATACCACTTGCTAAGAAAATTTGTCAAATTAAGATAATTAGATCTGACTTTGTATATCTCTTACTTTAAATTTTAATCATCAACAGTCCATTATATTTACGATGAATATTTATGGATTCTAAAAATATAAAAATGAAGCATTAACTGAAAAAAGGAACAGTTAAGAATTTTTTATATTCTTAAGATTTTATTTCTAAGAAAATTTAGCCTACTTGATTCAACTTACAGGGTTTAAAACTCATTTGGAAATTCTTACATTACAATGGTTTAAGCAGACTGAAAGCCACTATTTACATTCACTATTTTAATCACTTCATTCTACAACGATCAACATAAATGCATCGTTAAAATCAATAGCCATTCATTAATGAGTTCACTATTATTCTCGAGAATAGACGTCGTTCTCTAACTGATAGACTTTCCTGATGTGAATAGCTATATAAGTACCTAACTCTGCCTCATTCAATATTATAGAAGTAATGAATAATAAACTCCTAATGGATAATTTCCTTTTCTATTTAACTTTGATATTTACTGTAGACGAGAGAGTACAGAACAATAAATTAAGCTGGTGTATAGATTTATTTAGAGGCGCTTCACTACTTACAAAGCCTTTCGACTGGCTAAATTCTAGAAATCGGAAAGCTCTGTAATTAATGATATTGTTAAATATACATAGGATTTACTTCACGTAATTATACTTAAGTTCTTCTGAAAAGATAATAAGAAAATTCGCTTATGGGAAATTTGATTTCATTATTAATTGCAAATAACATCATTAAGACGTGCTCATTCATGCATTGTTTATAAAGCTAACGAATCAAATCTTGGTGGAAGAAAAAGCTAAAATTCATTAATGTTCCTTAAATATATGTATGTTACCGCCGAATGTATTTCTGAAATGTGATTCGATGCAATAGAAAGAACTTTTGAATCTGAAGTTTTGGACAGACTAAAATGATACACTTGGTGTGTGCCACAGTGACTGGTTTAATGTTTGAACACAGTAAAAAAATTAATTAATGGTATCTTTAAAAAAAAATTAATAATTTTACTAAATAAAATTGCGGTATAATGTACCAGTACTATGGGTTCATTATTAAAAAAATCAATTTTACCTTAAAATCCGTATTATACCGTAATTTTTACAGTAATATTTATTCAATTCAAGTGATTCAGTGATTTGAGTTTAATTTCTACAGTAAAAATTACGGTATATCAGATTTTTTGCCGTAATATGTTCCTATAAAAATGAATTTCGTGGTAAAAAGTACCGGCACTCTGAGTGTCGGTACTTTTTATCGTAATTTGATCTGGAATTTTTACAGTGTACATGTACATCGTGAATTCCTGTATTACAAAAATAAATTAGAATATCATTGGATTACAAAATGTCGCACACGGTTCTCCAATTTCGCACACGGTTCTTGCTTCTAAGGCATGTTACTTTGATGACAGAAGTTTAAGAGCTTCTATCTGTGATAAATTATACTAGATTTACAGATTATGGTCATACGAGAGTTTACGCTACTTAGTCCATATTTTGGAGAAATAAACTGAACGGAGAAGAACAAAAGGTATATTGAAATAATGGATGATTGTGTAAAATGTTGTTTGAGGTTTGTAACACGGGCTTTTCTTACTTAAAGTATTTTGAGTATATCTTTAGTGACTCAGCATAGAGTGATTATTTTCTGTACCCTTTCTAATGTTAATATAAAACAAACACTGTCATGAAATCATCTATAGCCGTTTCACTTTTGATACAATTACGTACTTCGGACCTACGCCCATATCACATGGAATAGAAAAGGGTTTGAGGGAACGTGCAGTGATGTCGAAATATTTTGTATGTTTTATTAAGAATAAAAGGAAATATAAATATGTTTATGCTTTTTTATTATTGTTGACAAAGCAGAAATTATTATATATTTTCAAATGCTAAAATAAAGATTATAAAAATTGAAATATATATATATTTTTTCTGAAAATAAATTATTTCATAAAATATAAATAACCATTTTTTAACAACAGACAATATGACCTTTAATCCACTCTATAACTTCTGTTCCACTCTATAAGTCAGTTTTAATGTTGAACCATAATATCGGTACCTTGAACCATAATAAATAGTGTATAGGATTTAATCTTTTTAAGATGTTAAATTAAATATAATTTTTGCTGAACAGTATTATTATGTAAACCATTATAAGAAGATAAGTAATATAGTTAAATTTAAAATCATTACATGGTAGCAGAAAATTTGAATGACATTATGAACACAATACAAAACAGCAAACACGGTATCATTGAGTAAACGTGAGTGCTGGTTTTACGTCTGCGAAAATTGGAATTATTTTCAGAAAATTTGTATGAAAAAATAGGAGTTTCTAAACTCCAGCTTTTTATTTTGATAAGGAATTTCCATTGAGTTTTTTTTTTTTTTTTTTTTTTTAATAAATTGCATCCATGAGTGTTTTATGAAATAGAAAATAAGTGAAACGTGAAATTGTTTACAATTTATGTTTCTTCAAAATTTATTAAGGCGGCAAGATATTCGAAAAGAGATTTTCTGAATTCAGAAATAATTTTAAATCTCTAAATGCATGAATGCCCTTAAAGATGGCATTACCAAGAAAGACATGCAAAGTATTATTTTACGAGAAATATTTTCACTTCTATTAAAAAGTATGAGAAAAAGAATCTAATAAAAACTACCATAGTACCAAACACCAAAAAGTGAAAACACCAAAAAAAGCTCAGAAAATTTAATCGAAATGTTTTGGTAAACTTTGCAATAAAGTATGGTTTTATAACATGTGATGACATTTGTAAAACGTGGTAAAATGGGATAATTTTATCATTATATCTCAGATCATAGCAATAAAAACAATTTACTTTAAATTTACTTCTCCGTCTTGTACATTTTAATATTTTTTTTAATGGTGGGCACTTGGGAATTGTCTCATTGGCCACAGGAATGCCAGAACTGCTACTCTTTTCTCGTTACCCAGTGGGCACCTGTGGCGAAGCCTTGGTGGTGGAGCAGCGTCGCCCACGTCGCACAACCACAAACTCGTTTATAGGGGACGTCAGATTCACACAAAGGAGAAAGGACATAGAACACAGAGAGAGAAAGAAAGAAACATTCATGCCCTGAGCAGGATTCGAACCCGCGGCCAATGTCTGCGCAGTCAGACACGCTAACCACTCAGACACCTGGTAAACACATTTTACTATTTAAGAATTATAATTTGGAAAACCAGAATTCACGATGAATCATTACCGGATGAACGGAAAATTCACCAATTGAATGGTTTAAATACCGTATATTTTGGTTTTATTAAACATAATCTTTATTTTTTACTAAAAATGCCATTGTACCTTACATTACGGTAATTTTACAGTTTTTTCTTCATATTAAAAAAATTTACACGGTAGAATACGAAATATAGTTGAAAATTTGGTTTAAATATCAAATTTAATCTATTAGTTCACCATTAAATAATAGTATATTTTTTATACCCTACCTAAACTCGCCATCACAGAAATCTAAATCCAGAACTTTTGAACAAATTTACACTTGCTCGGGGCCTAATCCTAATTTCTCTATATACTACACCCTCTCTATATATTACTATACAGAGAGAGCTTAATATATAGAGAATTTTGCTCTCTATTCTCTATATATTACACACTATATATTATAAAAAAATCGCATTTGAGTCCTTAGAGTAAAACAAATATTGCTTTTAAGCTGAAATTAAAATACACTCATGTCCATAAATTAAGGATAAGGCCATATCCGGGGCCATTAAAGGTTAAGAAACGAAACAAATGTCAATTATTCATGATTACTTTCATTTATTAAGCAAAAGATAAAGAACTAAATAGATGGTGCATGCATAATACCAAACATAAGAACTACGCTTTTTGCTATCTATAGTTAATATAAAAAATATTTTCTTTATCTACGTACAAGAACTTAATATTACATGGTTGGTATGATGGTTAATACATTGTTTTTAGCCCATGCGATGAAATATAGTCCGTACAATGCCTAGGCATGATGAGAAGTAAAATATTGAGATAATATTAGGGAATATTACTTCACTCGTCTAGCAATGCACTCCGAAGCTCTGATATACAAGTAGGAAGGGGTTGACGAGCTGCATATCGTCGGCAAAGCATGTCCCACACATGCTCTTATGGATTCATGAGAATGTTGGCCATTCCATGCGGGTGATATCCTCAGATTGAAGGGATTTGTATAGGATATTTACTCGGTGAGGACGGGCGTTTGAATCCATAAACACAAATTCTGAGCACATGGCACTACGCCCATAATAAACAATGTAGATGTTGGTCCGACTTGAACATACAAACCTGTTCCGGACGAAAGTACAATTCTACTTCAAGTGAGCAATCCTACACCACCGTAACAGTGTCTTTCAATAATGTTGTCTTGTTGGTAACAGGTACCTGGCGTTCATCGTATGATAGTTCGACATGGATCAGACGCTCAATTCGCTGCTGCAAAAGTTCTACTGGAAAAGACCTGGACTTGTCGATAACACAAATTCGATGCGACGATGTCCATATTGCATTTTCTCTACTTTAGGTTAATCGCTGGCGACAATAAGTTGCCGTTGCAATGTTAAGCCTGCGAGCATATAGAACAATATTTCCCAAACATTTCTCTACTTTGAAACTCGGGTACATGTGGTTGCAGATAGCTGATGAGACAGGTTGAACATTGAGCTTCCCCTATTCTCTCGGCAGTTACTACCAAATACCGACCTTCATTGTAACTTGTTGGCAACCTGTACAGTAATGTGTATAGAAATTTCTATCCCCTTGGATTTGTTTTCAAAGCCCAGAGATGACATATTCGGATACTTCCTCTGAATTGGCCCATATTCCAGACGGCTGATAATTATATAACGTAAAATATTCTTCAGATGGGTCGTCTGTATTATAATTATTCGGTTATGATACTGAGCTGCTTACAGTACGCTTGTAAGCAATTTTACTAATTTGCCAAAATTCCTTATGCACCCCTCTTTTACTCTCTCTCTTCATTTTGACTTACTATAGGCGTCATCCGGTGGCCTCCAGCAATTCAAATATCATTCTTGAAAATACGTGTCATAACTCTGCAGATGAAGTTCTTACTTTAAAATTCTATTTCTGAATCATCCTTAATTTATGGACTCAAGTATATATATATATATATATATATACTAGCTGACCCGGCAAACGTTGTTTTGCCATATGAATTATTTCTAGATTATGAANGATAGATATATATATATATATTTACAAAAAAACCTTAAAAACTATTTCATATCTTATAAAAGTGTATTTATTTTGCGACACTTATTTGGACGATATAGCAATTAAAATAAACTTTGAGAAGATAAAATGCATTCTAAATAAATATTTGATTATGTTGTTAAATGCAATGTAATATATACCAGTACAATGTATAAAGATTTATGCAATGCTTCGTTGGGCGTAAGATTTTAACTTGGGAGATCTGTTGTACAACAATCAGTTGCATCTATTATTTTATTTAAATCTACTTCTAAAAAAACAACTCTCTTGTAATTATGTACCAGATCATCTGCTTCCAATTTTTTGCAATGGTTTTTATTTACGCATCAAAAATCTGAAAATAAATAAAGACTTAAAGGTAATCTATTTAAATAAGTTCTCCTTATTAAACTTTTTGTTTACCATGGAAATTAATAAAGTCTTGTGTAAACATTTGCTTTGGGAATGATTTGAATGAAAAGATCATCGCATGAAAAGATGAGTTTTATTTTATATCAAATACTTTGTGTATTGAAAATAATTGAAAAAAATATACACTTCTGTGATTTATTATGCACATAATTAAGATAACAATGTTTAGTATATATTTTTTTCTTTCAAAATAAATTCAATTTTCCTTTATTTGCATGCAAATTTCAATTTGCTTACGTGGAAAATATCTTTATACATTAAGATTTGTAGTTCCTTTTATTTTCTAAAAGACTTTCTTAGAATACACTTAATTGCCTTATTCACTTCTAAGGAATAATATTTACGTATAAAAGGTATATTTTAAAGCCTAATAAAAATTTTTGTTAATGTAAATTCATAACGTGAAGAATATGCTTTACAAAAGGCTTTGCTATTTATTTATTTTTAAGCTAATGGTCACGTTACATTTATTAATGTATTCTAACTTATATTTGCTATTAAAAAATCTTTTCTTTCCAAAAAAGCAAATAAATGTACTAATAAGGTACGAATGAATTTTGATTCATACACATATTACTTATCATTGATTTTTCAAACTTAAAATCAAAATCGTAAATTTGTAACAGTTTAGAAGTAATCATTTGCAATTAATCGTGATTGTATGAGACAGTTAAATGTAATAAAAAATGAGTTGTAATCATAATTATTTGTAATCATCAAAATGCATTTCCTTATGTTTGGAAAACAGAAACGTTAAGTTACGTTACAATTAAATTTACGTTTAAGGCAATGTCATTATCTTTCCTTTTATATCATAAGCAACAAATGAAATGATTAACTAACTCTTGGAAAGGTAATGATAAGGAATGAGAACTGAGTTTTACATAAATCTTGCTTTTTAAAGTTAAAAACTTAAGGTTACCCCTCCTGCGTATATCCCTTTATACCAATCCGATAGCAACACTCTTTTTCTCGCGATGGCTGTGACGCTTTCGATTTCGATTAGCTGTCACCGATTACATTTGTCAGCAGTCAGAGTTTTCTATTTTCGCTTTTTTTTATTTTATTTGTTCAATACTTTCCGATTAGTAATGCTCGGCTGTTGCGCATTTAGGTTTTCGAATAATTTAAAATATGGCCTTAAAATATATCATTTTGAAGAAAAGTGTTTGTTTCAGTTTTACAGTGCTCCAAAAGGCTTATTTTTCTAGTGAAAGAAATTGAGGGATCTGTTTGCGAAGGAAATTTCATTCATTAGATATGGTCATGTTCCCTCCATTTCTTCTTACAACGAAATCTTATTTTCTTTTTCAATTAAGAAAATAAAATTATAGCCTATTAATTCCCTTTTTTAATTTATTTAAAAGGAACTAATTTTGACTGAATATATTGTAAAAAATTCCGGATTAATTTACGGTAAAGAGAGCGATTATATCCGTAAATTAATTTTATTGCAAAATTCAATTCTGTCTTAAAATTTTATACCGCATATTTTACAGTAATAATTATTTTATTACTGTGATTCAGTAATTTTACAACAAATATTACTCCTTAAAATTAAGGAATGTCAGATTTGTTGCTCCTTAAACTTTTGAGGTAAAAATAGATTACATAGATTAATAGCAGTAAATTAGATTATTTACTCTTACCTAAACATTTTTAAAAAAGCTTTTCTTTAAATCAACTGTTTCATTATATACAAAATTGCTCAATATTTTGTTTTCCCTTTGCGAATTTTTTTCCTTTTTAGCTTCAAAGAAATGTATCGAGTTCTTTATTAAAAATTAATTCGATTAGCGTTTCCATATATATTTATGCTAGTTAAGTTAATTTATTAGTTTAATATTTATAATGTATTTTCTATTGTAATTGACGAACATATTCTTTTTATTTAATTCCGTATTTTTAATATTAAAAAACAAATTTAAGACATGTTTTCTTAATTTTGTCAATTGTATCTTAATTTTTTTATTTACTTTAAATTCAGTTAAATGTACTTAAAGTTTTAGCAATTGCTTATTATAAAAGACCAAGTAATAATTGCTACTGATTAAGAAGTATTGGGAAATGTTTTTCTTTAAACCTAGCTAAGAATGTCCACGATGTTTTAAATCACAATGTCATACCATCCTTTGAACCATATAGAAAATTATAAAAAAAACTTTAAAGTGCTTTCTGAAATAGAAGAAGAAATTATGGAAGATTATTAAAGACGAAATGAGAAAATTTTAACTTTTAGATAAGTAATATTTTTACTAAATGGAATCAAAATAAAATTTACAATGTCAGAGGAAAAAAAATAGTAAATGTTAAATTTATCTTCAAAAATTGTAAAATATTATTTTGAATTTATACTTCTTGTACTATGTCTTAAAAATGTTTAAAATATGAGGTCAGTGTGCCTAAATATGCTACGTTTCTAAATGTGACAATGTTGAGTCACTTTAAACCCTAAATCAAGATTCATCCGTTAATGCGATGGAATAAAAATTCCGCAACTCTCGACCATATTCTGATTTATTTCCCCACATTAAAAACATATTTTAACGGACAACTTCTTGTTGCAACGTCATCGTCTATTTTCATGCTCCTCCAACAACTCCTAAATGCAACGTTATTCCCCGAAATAATGATCACTATCTCGGAGTGGAGGTACATATTACAATTTCGTCCACAGCACCGCCTTGAGCATCTTTTTAATCTATGGAAGGAAAAAAAAAGGGTAAAGACCACTTGCATTAGTTTTAAAGGGCTTTTAAAATAACTGTCTCTTTAAGAGTCTGATTTTTCGAGTCATCCTAATTACGACAGTTTAAGTCCTTAAATGCGACGTTGTTTTCCTCAGATTTTTCAGAGTTAGGTGTGGAATATAGCTACTACTAGGAACAGCTACTACTATGTATAATTGTTACTATGTAATCAATTAATTGACATCACAATTACGAGTAATTATGATTACAATTAATCACTACACGTAATCGAGGTTACTTGTAATCAGAACACGAACAGATTGCAGGTAAGCACGGATGCATGAAATCGAAACATAAGATTACACGTTATCATGATTTCAATCTATCAAAAGATCTGGTAACAAATAATTATAATTTCATGTTATCTTGACTACATGTAATAAGGATTGCAAGCAATCAAAATATACCATAACAAAGCTATCAAAATATACGATAGAAAAAATTATAATTACAAATGATAATGCAATATTATAATTACAAATAATCAACTAACAATTACAAATAATCATGAGTACAGGTAAATAAAATATGAGATTACAGTAAAATTTCTAGTATGATCGGAAATAAAGTATAAGAAGATAAGTATGTAGAGTGGGACAAAAGAAACGGACCACCCTGAACAACTTTTGATCTAACAATCGGATCTTCACGTTCTAGAACTCAACCCTTACCTAAGTTACGAAATCAGACGAAAAAGTCGAGGGTAATCTCTGAATAAACATATCTTTTCTTCCATGTATTCGGATTTTTGACCCCAATTATAGCAACAATCTGGGAAATATGATCCCCATAGTTTGGTCAGGAGAGCGATCCAAAGTTTGGACCCCCTAATGTTAACTTTCACTATATCTCGAATACTTTTTAAGCGAATTTGAAACTTCTTGCACACAATTATAAAATTTGCTTATCCAAAAATAATTCATTGCAAAAATTAAATTCTTGTAAATATTTATTATTTAAATTATTAATTTAATAGTTGTCGAAAAAATTTTGAATATTAAGATATACAAATTTTTACATGGAAAAGTGCAAAAACTGAGAGAAATTGACTAAATAGTTCCTGGGAAATTTAATTTTAAATAATCAACTTCTTTAAAAGTGGTTATAGTTTTATTAATGATAAATTGCCATTGACGATAATGTCATAATCAATTCAGCATCGTATCAAAAAACTATGAGATCTTGCATTGTCATCCTGGGCAGAGCTTTAATAGTTGTGTTTTAAGTAATCTAACAGGCTCTCACTAGTCAAAATGTTTGGAATTTTAATTGATAATATACTCAATTTTTATAAAATGACGATAAATACAGCTTGGATTCACCATAAAATGATTTAGACTTGTATTGTCTTCGAGCATTCTAGCTAGTCGAAGATACAAAAACAAGTGAATAATAACGTTGTAAAGCCGCACTGTCTCATTTAAGGTCGGATTACGGTTAGCTTAACTACAGCAAAACTGCCCTAAATGCGACAGTAAAATACCGTTGCTTAAGTTGCAGATATTAGTTCAGTTTCAGCAACAAGAAAAATATTGGTTAGGAACTGAAGTAGTAATACTTCATTTCATTTCGTCATTTTCAATGAAAAATCTAATAAAAATTCAAATTTGACTTAATAAGACAAACGTATTTGAAATCGTGTCGCATTTAGGCACGCTGATCTTACCTTTTATTTATTTGACAATAATAATTTCTTCTGAAATAGATTTTTTTAATTAAGCGAAAGCAGTGTCTTCATTAGAGCAATTCTAAATGTTATTGAACTGAAAACACTCATGTGATTGATATTGAAATTAAAAACAGAGACACAGGAAGTAGACTAATAAATTTAGGATTGATTCAATAAAACTAATTTAAGAACACTACCTTAATTTAGGAAATTTACAAATCGAGTTTCACTGAGTTACTTTTACTTAAATTGTGCTGACAAAGCCTTTAATTCATTGAGTTTAGTTTTAACTTGCGAAGCAGTTTGAAATGCTATTGTAAATTAAATAACTTTCTAGGCAATCTTGAGGTCTATCTAGATTCGTTTCTATCTAAGAGTCTTTTTTTTTATTTTTTCACGATTTTAGCGCTTATGAAAATAAAATAATTATGATTTCCTATCTAATTTGTTTTTTTAAATTAAATAGATTGTAGCAAATAAAAGGATCATGCTAGTATCTTAGAAAGTAGAAATTCAAAATTTTTAAAGTTGAAAATTACCGTTAGCAAGTTGAGAACATTTAAAGTGGAATTGTTTTTTAATTTGACCCGATAACTGGTGAAATGTAATTAATTATTTATTTTCTTTAATATGATAACTTTCTATGTAATATAAAATCTAACTTTCAAAATAAATGGTTTATTTTAAAAATTTTGATAGATATTTTAAATAGATTGTTGTATATTTTGAAATTAAGTGTTCAAAAAAGATGCACTTGTACAAGATGTTAGATTTATACATAGCAAAAACGAAAGTAGTTAAGAAAAAAAANAGAGAATATCATATTCTTATAATTACTGGCCATATCTGTAGTTCATAATTTACTAGCATTTTCTTTACCAATTTCGAAATCAGTGCAAAACACCAAAATATAAAAAAATCCCAGTTCCGTGAAAATGCAGTGTTTTTCATCAAACATTTAATATTTGATTTAAAATAATTTGCTTTGTTTGATGGATCATAAAAAGCACGTATATTTTAGTTTTGAATATGTGAAAAGTTTAACTTAAAACTGTGTAAAACTTATTCTTGGATAATACTTATTATTATTTCATGGAAAAATCCTGCCAAGTTTCGGCAACAATTTTAAGCAATATTTGTTTTGTATAAAATTTTCGTTAGATAATTCCGCTTTAATATATCAGACACATACAAAAAAAACTATTTAATTTTTATAAAAATTGCTGGTTTATAGTCTATGCACGAGGATAATAGGGTGCTCTGAAGAAAAATGGGAATACAGGACTTTATTTAGCTCAAGGAAACTATTACGAAGCAACATTGATTATCTTAAGAAGTTCAGAACACAGCTATAGTTTTGAAATTCCTTACGTTAAAAATACCATGCTTCACATGGTAAATTGAATTTTACTTCTTATCGGTAAATTATTTCTACGCCAATCATTTACCGGTAACCGTAACGATCGATTGTTTCTGTGAATCACGACAATCTGTAAAAAATTCCATGCACTGTAAAAAATCCCTATTTAAATTACTGTAAAAAGTACTGGCACTCAAGGTATCGATACGTTTTATCGTAAAATCTATTTTTATCGGAACAAACTACATAATAAAACAAGTTCATATACCGTGATAATAGTAATTATTGTAAAATCAGTGAATCACTCTAGTTAAATAAATACTATAAGAATTAAGGTATAATATTTTACTGTAAAAATAGATTTTGCAGATGATGCACCCAAAGTGCCATTACTTTATATTGTAATCTGATACGGAATTTTGTACAGTGTTTGCTTTGACCTGTGGATTCTAGAAAAGCTATAGCTGGAAATGAGAGAGTTTCAAAGAAACATTTTTTTAAAAAAATAATGTTCACATGTTGGATAAAAATTCCACAATAATATTTATCATTATCAATTTAACACTGTTCTTCATTTATACAGCGTCATTATGTAAACTAAACTTCTCCCCCAACGAATGTGGATAAAAAACCATATACACTTTCATTTCCATAAAAAGGACTGGTTTAGAGTCTTTGCACGATGGTAATACGATGTTCTGAAAAGAAAGAAAAGCAAATGCGGAACATTATTAAACTGAAAGAAGCTACTGAAGAGAAACGTTGTTCAAATTGTTCTGGCAGAAGCAAAATGGCGAAGGAAAAATAGATAGAAGAACAATGCTCTTAAGTAACTTTGCCTCCGATGTCGTTAACAAAATCTCATTTTAGGCTACGGGCGGTACTTTAACACGATTGCTGTCTTACGTTGAAGTCTTAATTAATTTCTGGATCTAAGCCAGACTTCAATAAATAAGGAACTGCACCTAGCGTTCAAATATTTTTTTTTTCTCTTCCTTTATTTCCTTCTGTTTATTTCATTATGCAGTGAATTTCTACCCACTTAGTTGAATTTTAATCACAAAATACTGGACAAGAAATGATGAACTGAATTAGATTCACCAAGCATGAAATGTTTTGCTTGATTAAACTTATTCTCAAAGAATTGCAGCGAGTATAAAAAAATGGTAATTGTTTTAATGAAATTTCCATGTTTTTAATCGTAAATAATCCATTAAGCATTTTAAGTTGCTCAGAATATTTAAATTTCACTATTCAGTAAATTTATCTTTAAAAGAGAATAATATTGCGTTAATAAATAAAGATTTAGCTAACGCAAATTTACAAAGGCAAATCTTATTAACGTTTGAAAATCTTCTGGGAGAACTATAGTTTCCAATTTTATGAATATCAATAAAAATGAAAAAAAAACTGCTCTTGGAACTCAGCTAGTGAAAATTTAAAAGAAAATATTAAATTATAACAATAAAGAAAAATTCCAAAAAAGAATTATTGCTGAAATATAAATTGAAATAACAAGAAAAATATTCATAAGCTTTTTTTATAATGAGAACAGAAATGAATATTGAAACAGTTCAAGCCTTTCCGAAGATTTAAGAATTTGATATTAGAGACACATTTATTTCAGTTCTTTAAGTTTTATTATATTTCTTACAATTTCCCTCGTGTTCTTAAAATAATGTTTTTCCAATGATTTTTTCAAGTCAATTCCTTTCTATATAAAATTAATTTGATGAAAGACGAACCCCCCACGTATAAATACTACAAAAATGTTAAAAAGAAATAGTTATAACTTTCGCACGTTTATTTTCAACTTTTTTTTTATCATTATCATAACATTTAAGAAAATTTAACTTCCTATACTTTTTATCGAATATTTTATTTTTTTATGCTTACTGATATTTTCCTCATTGCCTTACTTATAATTTTCCTCAGAAAAATTTAATTTTACTTTTAAAAATGCCTGTTGAAATGTTGCATTAATCGCACTAATGTTCTTCATTACACTGCAATGCTAATTAAGCATAACTATCTGGGGGTTGGTAAACGCAGCAAGCACGCAGTAAGTTTCTTTCTTCCTTCAAACCCATAGGAAAAATGGGCTTCAGTTTGGATTTGATGACGTCCTCACGTTTTGGCGTCCTCACATTCTCAACAGTGCTCATGCGTCGTCCTTGCATGCGTTGCTATGGCGACCGCTGCTGTTTAATAAGTTTTTTAGAATTCCTTCTTTCACTTTTAATTTTGTTATGCATTGAGTTTGTGAGTTTATTTTTGAGATAAGGGACCAGAGAGATCCTATAAATAATTTTTTGAGTTATCAATTAAAGAGAATTTCATCATTTGACGGATATTTTTGTTTTTGTTGCTTCGTTTTATTGTTTTTTTTTTATTGTTTTGTTTTTGCTGTTTTTATTTGAACGATACATTTGTTTTCATTGTCTTAATTAAGAATCAGAAATTCTAACCTACAACTCAAACTGGATCGTTTTCAACACTAATTCAGGTGAATATCGCAAATAAGGAGGGTCCAAACTGATTGACACCGCCCCAAAACTTAAAGTTGAAGCAAGAAAAAAAACGATGCCAGGGCCTAAACTCATTGAGGCTGAAGCCAAAGCCAAAGAATGTAGACGGGAATGCCTTAAGCGTTATACACAAATGGAAAAACGAAAGGGTTCCGTTTGCAAACGCAACCTTGAAGCCCGTCCCACACAAAAGTATCAAAGTGGTTGAGAGAATTGAACCCTACCGAAGAGCTAATGGTTTCTCTCCGAGCCCCTTTCATGCAAATACGAGAACTTGGAGTTGATCATCAGTTAGGGATAAAAGGAACTATTGTCAAAGTACCCAATGACTTGCGCAAGTCCGTAGACTGTCTTCCGCGCTATATAAATTATTAATTCACTATTCATGAAAAATCGAAACAAAGCCTAGCTTTCAAACCATATTTCATGTAAGAACTTGTGAATCCGGCGCAAATGAATGATGCAGCTTACAATCTTCTTCAAACACCATTGTACCTAACCGAAAATGTTAATATTGATCTCGATTGGCTGTTCAATGTCTATTAAGTCATCAAAAGAATTTTCACTGGATGCCTCTGAACTGCATTCAAATATGTCTGCGAAATTGTGCAACGAGCAGTTCAGGATTAACAGTTAAAGTTGTCCAAGATGAAAACACAATAGAGTTGCTTTTCCAAAAAAAAATAGACAGTAACCATTTTGCCAATGGGTAACCTGTGGTCGTCTTGTGGTTATCACAATTTCTTTTATTATTTGTTTTAATAATATTTGAAAATATTTTGAATTGTGAGGTACATGAATTTTTACACCATTTTAAAGTACAATATTTTACATGGCAAAATGCAAAATTTGAGCTAAATCGGGTGAAAAGTTATTTCTAAATCAGATTTTAAATATACGACTTCGCTAAAATTCGATTTCACAGGAACTATTTGAAAAATTTCGTTCAAATTTTGCAATTTGACTTGCAAAATTACATTCTTTGAAATTACTTAAAAAAATTGCGTATCTTACAGTTCAAATTTTTTTTCTACTATTATTAAGTAAAACATTAAAAAATAATAAATATATACTGAAACTCGTTTTTTTGCATGGACTAATCTTTGGATAAACAAATTTTATAATTGTGCGTAACAATCTTTTATTTCGCCTAAAAAGTTATATAAGCAAAAAGTGTAAAAAGTAAATTTAACATTAAGGGGTCCAAACTTTGGATCGTTCTCCTGACCGAACTATTTCGACCATATCTCCCAGATTATAGCTGGGAAATATGGTCGAATCATTTCGGGGGTCAGAGATCCAAATCTGTCGTAAAAATGGTATGTTAATTCAAAGAACGTACGTTTTTGTGTCTGGTTTCGTCGTAACTTAAAATATCATCTGTACTAACTAATTAGCATATTTGAGGTCACCCTCCCAAACCATTAAGATTCAGGGCTAGATCGCAAAGATCCGATGATTAAATTAAAAGTTATTCAGGGTAGTCCATTTTTTAAAAAAATATCTGTTGATCTTGTGATTGTTTCTTTGATTCTTCCTTTCTATTGATTTCAGCATGATTAAAGATATATTTTTAACATTATTATTTTGTGTTTGATCATCTAAAGTTTATCGTTTTTATCAAAATCACATAATTCTAGATTTTATATTTGAAATCTTTACCAAAATTCTAAAGGACTTTTTTTGCTCCAAAGTCTTTAATTTTTAATTTTTTTTCAGGTGAATAGGATGCTGTTTACATAACAGTAATTTAGACAGTTGTATGGGTGAGTCTGACACTTCTCATCTTACACCAGCATAACAGAAAAAAATATATGTTGAATTGTCTGAATTGTCGCGTGATTGTCGAATATGCAAATATTCTAAATATGATATTAATCATCAACTGATTTATATCCTACATCACATTTAGAATATCAAATTACACTATCGTCTATATGTTATCTAATGTCATTATAATTCTATAAAATGAATTTTTTTTTCTTTTTCGCAATTTTGCGTTATCTGATGCGAGTAGTTGCTTTTTCTTCTGTCTTTTTTAAAATGATACGCGCATGCGCATTTCGTTTTTTTTTCGGCTGTTACGTTATTACTTAATATTTAATAGAAATTGCAGTATTCTATTCATCTTCCACGTATTCCTATTTCTCACTTACACACTCTATATAATTTCAAAAACAACTTTAATTTTATGCAGTTTTTTTTTAAATTTTAGTTTATTCCTTTGAAATAAATAATTTATTCATTGAGAAAATCTTGTATTTATCAGTATTTGAGAACTACACTACCAAACTAATTAATAAGAAATTTATGAAGAAAACACTAAAATATTCACTGTTTTATTCACCACATAGTTCTGGAAAAAAAGTAAATCACAAGTTCTAACATAATTAAGACGTGTTTTTATTTCATTATTATTGTTAAATCTAGAAATATTATATCTGCATATTTTTAGAAATACGGATTTTGAGAAAAATCGATTGCGTGCATGATATTTTTTCTTTGATTTTTTTTATGTGCGATACTCAAAAATTTTTTATGACATTTACTCAAAAATGTTCTTATTTTTTGCTTTAATTTTGGTAAAATCCTAGAATATTTTACATTGTTTTAGTTTTTCTACTTCATGTTTTTTTTTACAAAAATCTTTTTTTTTTTCGTCAAAACCTTTAAACCGTAAAATACTAGAATAGCCCACACCATAGCGACTTTCTGAAATCTCGCCAAGTTGGTGATTATTACCTGGATCCGAGTTGTTTTTTTATTATTAAATAAACAATTTAAACTATTAAAAATTTATTTAGATATTTTTAATAAATAAAATAAAACTAACTTACATTACACCAACATTTACAGTTTTCTTAATAATTTGGCAATTTATATCTTATTTTGAATTAGTTATTCTTACTGTAACTTTATCTTTATTTATTTTTCTTATATGTGGGCGTTCTATTATTAAGTCTTACTCTGTGTACTTTTAAATTATGTTTGTATGTCATTAATTTTTCATTGCATTTAAATTTCAATTCTTCTAATTACTTTTTCTTATTTATTTATCCATTATGGGACCTCGGGGCACAGTCAGATTTTGGCATTACCACTGACGACAGAAAGGCTCCTGTGTGTTGGCAGGCGGTATGTCCCCTGATAAAGTGCTGTTTTGATTACACACATATCTTCAAATATTCTTCGTTTTCTGCTAGAATTGTGTTTCTGACTTTGTAAATTACAATAAGACAAATTTGGGTTTAGCTGCTTTTAGAGCTTTTCCATTTTGATTTATTATTTTAAATGTTATTTACTTATTTTGTCTTTTTCTGAATTAGTGTAAATCAGTCTCTTTCTTTGATTAGATTATAGCAACAACATAACTCCCCGAAATTTCTTCCAGAAACCTAATTTGGCGAGATTTCAAAAAATCACCACGGGTTGGGCTATTTTAGGATCCACCCCCTTCTCAAACTAACTTAAATTGGCACAATTTTTATTAGTATTATAAGGAATATTTTTAGCTGATGTCTGTATTACCGAAACTGTGATATTATTTCTACATATCTGAATTATAGGTAATCTCTCCTATTCCCAATAAGCATTGTATACCGTTTTCTTACTTACGGCGCAAACAGCACCAATTAAATTGTTTTAAATATACATAATGAAGAATAACAAAACCTAGTTAATATTAAGAAAAATAAGCAACTATATGCGATACCAGTTTTTTTCGAATGTTATAGGGAAATAGAATGTTATAGGGATTTTGCTTGCATATACCAGTATATGCAAACAATTCGATTAATCGGAGCATATGCCAGTTTTTGTCAAACGGTTTTTTCAAAAATGAAGAAAGTTTCATATTTAAGTGTCCATTTTTAAACAGGTCATTTTTTCACCCCTTCACACGCCATATAAGAAAAATTAATAAGCAACAAATGTGGACTCCTTAAGAGTCCTTTAATTACATTTATACACATTTATTTCCAATCAAATGTATAATATATTAATTCCTAACAATATATAAATAATTCATATTAAGTTATTTCTTTCATATTCTTCCCTCAAATACCAACAACTCTGAAAACTGCTACCAAAACTTCTCCTGTAATGAAAGGGGAAAAAAATCTCGCCTTCCAACTAGATCATTATTATTGTGATAAAACTTCCGATATAAAAATATACTTTCTTCGTGAGGCATTAGCTTTCTGACATAGAAATTCTTTTTCACACAAAGTATTTTACTGTTGGCCCGAACATGCCATAACCATTTCCAAAACGCTTTCCCCAGCTTTTGATCCAGCGTGGAAACATTTTTATACAATTCTTTATGAACCGAAGAATTTGGTAAGTTTTTGTATTCTTTTGGATCATAAAAAGTACCTTTTTCTTTATAAAAAAAAGTTAATAACCGAAAATGCAGTTTTTCCATACTTTTGAAAAGCATGAAATGCAAGTAAGCTCAATAATAAAATTTTTCAATTTTTCTTTGATACATAAAATCAGAAAATTAGATTAAAATAATATTTGTGCAGAACCATATCCTACTTAAATAACATTTTTTTCTAACTGGTAAAACTTATAAACTGCTTTTTTAAATTGCATAGTTTGGGACACAGTATTATCAACCATATTTTATACGTAAAACATTTATTTAGTTTGAAATTCACCAAGTTTTCTATGAGTGCAGCCATTCACCACTTACGTTCTCACAGAAATATTTTATAGTTCATAAATGAAATTTTCGGTATCAATTCTTTTTAATATCAAAATTATTAAAAATTTTTGTTTTAATAAAATAAGTTTATGTTTGCTAGTTATTGCGAATAGACAAACTGTTTTAATTTTGACTGATGATATTTAAAGATTATAACAGTTGAATCGTTAAAATTTAACAAACAATTCTTACAAGAAATTCATGTGCGAGAACATGAATTTTTCTTCAATAAATCCTGATTCTAATTCAAAAATTCTTCTATAGAACGCGTTGCTAACATGAAACTTATCAATTAAAAGTAACAATAATAAAAATCATTCCATTATAACACATAATATTACGACATGTAATTGCGGCTAGTGGCCAATATTTAAAAAAAATGAAATGTGTTGTTCAACTTCTAAAATAAACCGTAAAACCTTTATTTGATTTTCAACCTTTTTCTTTGATCCAGACATTTATTATCGGCAGTACCATCTGGACAAAATTTTGTGAACTAAAACCATAAACAATAGGAGGACAAATTTTTGACCTATTATATGTTACTGCAAGAACTGTTATTGTTTTCTAACTTTTAACTGTTTACTGTAATAAATTTTTAAAATCCATCAGTCTAAACTTCAAATGTGAAGTTGTTAGCTCTTAGCTAATTGGACGTTAGTTAGTCGTCTAATTTAGGGAACTAATTGTTGTATTTTTAAATTAGTATGTACTAATCTAAAGCTTACTATTTTAAGCAGGTTACATAATAATTTAGTTTATGTATAATTTATTGTTTAAATTGATTATTAAATTGCTTTCATATATGGTGTTATAAGACTGGTGAAATATTTTTTCGGTGTTGGCAACGTGGAGCTAGACAGAGACAAGAAGCCTTTTTTAAATTCGATCCTTCCAATTTCTTATTCAGGGTACGGGATAGCTTGGTTGGTCGGACAACGGGCCGACAGGTCGTAGACTCGATCCCCACCAGCCGAAAATTCCAAGTGTAGTAAATGGTGACTGATGCACGTTATATCTGTCGACTCACAAAGTCTTCCATGTTGCCATAACAAATCAAGTGCGTGGCCTGCCTTTTACTACCTATGTTGGATGACGCTGCTCATGGAAGTCTTCTTAAGCCTATTTTTGCTTACTTAGTAATTATTCCTTTTTTTCTTCTATTTCTTACGTTTTTCTTTCGTCTTTAAGTTTTACGACTTTGTAATAAGTCAGAGACGTAAAGTTCATGTATCTCCAAGCAATAAAAATTAAAGTTGGTTACACAAGGAATTCTAGTACATAATTCAAAATGTAGTTTCTAGTAGTATTGATACAACTTTCAACGTATTTAAAATTTTTTATAAGTACATTTATATTCCGAATCCCACAAAAATTTACTTATAATGTAACTCTGAGCACAATTATATTTTCCTTTTTAGTTATTTTATTCAAATAAATGCTCTGTTTTCTATTCAAGTTATTGGCGAAAGGAAGTTATTCCTTGAATTATCGGAGGTGAAAGGAAGAACTTCGCTGCAATCAGTTATGAATGTCGCTGGTTTCCGCTCTCCAAAAAGTAAGCGGAAACAATGCTTCCAAGAATTGCTATCATAATTAATCATTTTTCGATTAATTCAGCTGAGTTTCCTGTGCTTAGAAATAATCTACGAATACGAAAAATGCAATCAATACATTTTGGTATAGGAGAGAGAAATTATCCAGTCTTCAAAATAAAATAAATTTCAAAATGTACAAAATGTCAAAATTTTCAAGATACAAGTTTTTTTTTTTTTTTATGCTGTTATGTCCTAAAATGAGACACTCCTTTCAAAATTAAAGTTATAAAATAGCAATTATTATGCTCTTTGTTATTATATCTGATGGGCATCTGCTAGGCTTAAATCGTTAAAAGTACCACAATGTTATCTAACCTAAACCAAGTAAACCTTAAAAGTACCACAATGTTATCTAAACAAATTAGTACAATTTTCAAACTTAGAAGAATTTACGTATCAGAAAAAATTTTTCCAGAGGTGGGAATAATTTTTAAATGACAGTTCCCATAATTTTTGAATGATAGAACATTGGAATAAGGTTATTTATAGATAGTTTCATTATAAAAAAGAATAAATAAAAAATAGAAAATCATTCACCCACAATTGACTAATAATAGTTCACTTCAATGACAAACTTAAATATTCAACAAAGTATTTTTTCAAACGTCATTCATGCCAGCACTACAACTTAATAGAAGGCTTTTGATTTTTAATAATGTCTCCTCACAACTTTTACATATTAAATAAATAATCCCAATAAATTGAAGCGCTAAGGTTAACAATTGATTAAACAATTGATTCGCTTCAAAAACATACGAATTGGAAATGACAGTCGACATATTTCAAGAGCTCAAAAATAACCTTCCTTGGGTGGCAACTTTACATTTTATGTTTCTAATTACTTTTGTCTTCATTCTTATTCTTGACTGACAAGTCTAGAGAATGGATGCCTGTTTTTGGGTGCTTCAAACATGTTGACTGTTTTTTTTCAATTCGCATATTTTCGAATCGAATGAAGCTTTTAATGAAGCAAGCTTTACATGAGTTGCGGGTTATCTGTCTTCCTCGCCTAAAATAGGGATGTAGTTTATTAAGGAAATAACACATATTAATTAAACTTGGTATAAGAATGAATCCCACTCCTTAAATTGTATTTATTTGAAAGTCATTAATTTAATTATATTATGCAATAAATGTTACGGTTATCCAGTTGAAACATAAGATTTAAAAACATCGTAAAAAGCTTATAATTAACAAACTTATATTTGAAATATATTATACTCTGGTTTATGTAGGTCACTGAAAATATGCATTTCAATTATTAAATTAAAGTGATCTTTTATTGGGATACAAGCTTAATTGTGAGATTTAGGGAAGTATTCACCAAGAAATTAATATGTTTAATCTGTATTAATGCTGGAATAACTTAAATATTTATTGATACAGCTATATATATTTGTCTATGCAAACTTCATATTAGAGAAACGAAAAATCCAAAATGAGCTTAGTTAAATTTACTATTCATCTTCTTTGGTACTTAAAAACATTTTTTACATTATAGAGGTAAGACATTTAATCTGTGCCTAAAAAAATAAATATATATAAGAAAAATTACGTTGAAGAAACCATGCATAAATTATACCTTTTTAATGATCATGTTTTATTTTTACATCTTCTATTATGCGATTCAGCATAACCACACATTAAGTCTTTCATACTACTACATAATAATACCCTTAAATTTTCATCAGTATTTTAAATATTCTTCATATGTATTTAATTACATTTAACGTTTTTTCAGAAGCATAAAGGAAAAATTCAGCTTTAATTTTTTTAATAACACTTGTGGTTTTGCAATTTTAAGTCTTTAAATTTTCAGAAACTTAGATGCAACATTCATTTTTTTTTACATTTAATTTATTTATAAACATAACATTATTAACGCTGAGTCTAAAAATATACATTAAATTGGATTTTATACATAAAATAATTTTAAACAAAACACCAACTATATAAAAACTATTCTTTTGGGAAGAAATTATTTTCTTACTTTAGTAGCTAGATAAATTGGTTTGTCTAATTAATGTGAAAATGTTGCTCTTAACGATCATGCTATTTTTCTTCCTTATTCTAATGAGGTTTTAACTAGCAGATTAGGACAAGAAAATTTTTAAAAACTAAAAACAGATAATAAAATGTAGATAATTGAATAAATTTTTTATTTGATTTTTTGTGTAATATGACACACCTATTAAGTTGATTTATTGACGCTTAACTATTCCTGACTCCTTTCTTTTTAAAAAAAAACATCAGATTTTTTACCCAGCTAAATAGATTTATTCATGTAATTAAACTTGTCGAAAAGTCTTAAAGCAAATGTAGCTACAAGTCGAGCTAACTATAAGAATTTTCTTATTTTTATATGAAAATAAACGAAAAATATTCATAATCTATAAAATTTTTCCGCATTAATATTATAGCAAAAACATTCCATCTATCTTCAAAATTTAAAAATAATCTGTATGCTTAAAAGTAGGTTTAGCTATTTACGAAAATCAGATAATAATAAAAAAATTGACATTAAAAAAAATTCTAACTTTTTTTTCATTGTAGCTCTGATTTAGCCGGTAATTTATTATTATAAAACATGTAGTTATCGAATGGTTGTTTTTAATTGCTGACGTCACACTAGATCGAAATTAATGGATATTGATGACATTTTCAAATTAGTTCTTAATAATGCTCCCTAATTCTTCCATACTCTACACCTCAAACACCAAACTGATTGTGGATTTTTATTTTTCTCAAACCAACCCACTTGGAACATTATATTAGAGTGTATTCTGAATTACTAAATGATTGAAAAAAATGCAATCTAGTTAGACATCCAAATTTAGCACGAGAATTGTAATCCCAAACTTTGATAGACGTTGACTTACACACCACACCAGCCAGGTGGCAGTAATTTTTTGTCAGAAAGAAATGTTATCAAAATAACTTTTATTGATAAGTGAGCAAACTTTTCCCCAAGTATATGAGATCATTTCAATCACAAATGTGCACAAATAAATTATGGGGACGATCTTAAAATCGCCATCTTTCATAGGCCAACTAAATTTAAATAACGGAGATTGCAACATTGTCTGTCAATCGCTACCATTTTCAAAGCAATCTGAAAAGTATTTTACTTGAAGCTTGTTATGATATTATTAGACATAAGCAGTAGACGATTGTCTAGTCTTCGTTATATTATAATTTTCCTTTCAATTAGAAAATAAAATTTTAGATAATATTAAATGAAATATGGTATTCCTTTTTATTCTCTGGTAATCTTCGTATATTTTATTTTCAATAATTTACTTTTTTTGTTTTGAATCAACTCGCATTCTAGTTATTTTTAATTTTTAATTTCTTTCTCTAATAATAGAATTGTAAATCACTTTATTTTTCCACTGTTCAAAGTATTAAAGGAAATTAATTTGGTTATTAACAGCTTAATTTGATTCAAGTTAATTTTATATTAAATTTTCTAAGTGTTAAGCTAAATTCAGAATAAATAGCGGCAGTTTTGACTAGTATCTTAGTCTAGGCTTAATCATAGACTAGTGGAAGTCTAGACTACACAAATGGTTTATTATACTCGAAAACATTCAGACTTATATTTCTTTTTGAATTATGAACACGCTATAGATGAGCAAGTTATGAACACGTTACTACACGTTTTAGTACGTAGTAGTTTTTACCAGTTATGATTTTAAGAGTCTTTAATTATACTTAGAATTAGTCAGTAATAATATCTAATTTGTTAATATCTAATCAACAGAACGTTCTTATAATCAATATGTAATGTTCCATATGTTTTTTAAGAATGTATTTAAATATTTCTCTAAAAAATTTAATGCTAGCTAGAAAATTTAAAATATATTTAATCATTTTAAAAAGAAATCATTTCATAAATTACTGAAATACTGTGTATTAATAAAACTGAATTAATATTTCCTTACGAGTTTAAAAATCGAAATTTTATTTTCGCTAAGTTTGTCAATTTTAGTTTACTTGATTCTCAAAGCTTACAAATTCTTTTTCAATTTCATATCAACAGAAACCATGTAGTTTGTCTTCGGTAAGAACTCCCCTCGACTCCCCCCGAAGAAAAAAATTCGAACCCGAGACAAAGCCTGTCTTAATCAATGATCCCACACCCCTGCTTAAAATAGTTATACCTCGTTTCCATAGTCACCGCCATGGTTTCAGATGAATGGCTAGGGGAGTTCTTACTTTAGACAAACTATAGTTTAGATTTTAAATGCAACTAAAACTAATTCAAAACTAGCAAAGATGTCATCCCAGTCCTGGGAATTCATTTGTCTGGTAAACATCTAACTTATAAACTAATTATTGATTAAACGATCAAAATATTTCATTCTTCATATTAAATGGTTTCAAAAGAATCTGTATCCTTTCATTTGTTAAATGATTTACAATTACTGATGAACTAATTATGAAGCTAAGAGAAGGACAATCATTTGGGATTTCATAGTTAAAAGAAAAATCGGAATTGCTGCTGTATAGAACAAAGGTTATTAAGTGTCCACGATGTTCATATCTTTCGTACATCATGCGAGATATTATGTAAGAGTGTAAAACATATCTATCATTTCACTGTAAAATAATGGATGCTCGAAGTTAACGAAAATATCTTCGCTTCTGACGAAAAAACCGTTTCCGAAGAAACCGTTTCATGGTATATGCTTCGAGCAACAATTGATGAAATAATTGACGTCAAAGTGACAAAATAACTGTCGTCGCATCTTCAAGGAACAAATTTCACCAAAATTAAAGGTGAATTAAAGGTGAAATATTTCGTCATTTTTCATTTTTTCACAAAAATAATTGTAGCTCCTAATGTAGGTATCTAACTTTTCCAATAATCAATTTATTGTAGGCACCATACAGGTCATCTGAACCACACAAGAATGACAGACAGAATATAGCGATTAATTAGATCCATGCCCGAAATGGGATTCGCACCCGTGATCTTCTTAGAGCGAAGCCACTCCTTGACCACCACGCAGACTGGTTTGCTTGTTCTGTTACTTAATTTTCAAACATTTAGGCTTCATTCTAGTTTTGTCATTCTAATTAACATTCTCCCACACTGCACTACAATGAGGTTTCGGATTGAATAAACATTTTCGTCACATATTTGAGACCTCGCGTTTCGTCACAAATCACATGATTTCATTACGAACTGATTATCAAAATTAACGAAAAGTAGCTCCAAGTTTACTGAATCAGCAAAAGCCAGGATTTGACTTCTGAGAGTGTTTATAAGCCGTGAGTATTCAAAACTATATGTTCCGAAGTAACTACATCAGTGCATTTTGAAAGATTCTGGTTGCCTTAAGTTTGCGCGAAAGCATAACACAAACCTGAAAAATAAAAAAATCTTTTTTTTTTGCTGGCAGAGTTTAGTGCGTTGTGGAAAATACTTAGCAAGCATAATGAAAAAATCATCTTTGAACTAACAATAATTTTTATTAAGCAAGAAAAATTTATAACTAAACTTAAACATCATAAAAGAAAACAATCCTCGAGAGTATTCTACTCTCCATAACATGAGGTAACTAATTTCAATCTATACAACCATGAAAATCTACTAATCTAATCTCGATTTGTCATATATATACAAGCATATTTGTCATCCAATCAAAAAATAACATTTGCATAATGAGGGTCGAAAGCTTACGCATTCAAAAGTAATAATATGCAAATTCTGTCTTTAAATTATTTTTAAGTGTTCGAACTCCATCTTTCAGTGGTTTTTCGAACTCGTGATCCCTAATTCACCGTTCTTCTTACTCGATCTTTGTTCTTTGAAATTCATAATCTGACATTTTTATTGCCCATGGAAAATCAGTCTGGTATATTTTTGTGGAAAGTTCCGTTAGAATTGGCGATTACTTTTGAACACTTAAAGACAGGACATCTAGTATATTTATGAATAATTTTCGCTTAAAATCTAGCCATTAAAAATTTACTATACATGTCTAACTTGATCACTCAATTTAATTAAGAAGCTTTGCAATCCCAGCTACTAGAATATTAAAAACTTCCCTTGATTTAATTCAGCCGTGATAAAATGCGTTTAAAAATTCATTTGTTGCTCATTAAACATCATTATTTCATTATAAACTAATATATTCAAACTGATAAGCCTTTTAAAATGCATGTAAAAAATTTACTGTCTAAGTTATTCATTTCAGTTTTTAAATTTAGCATGGATGACATTAAAAAAAAACTCATGTCATCGTGATTAAACGCAAAAAATATATTCAGTTAAGAGATTAACTTTATCTATAACAACTTTATTTAATGCTTAAGTGCTAAATATTTAGAATTTTTTAATTATTAAATACTCAGCAATTATAATATCTCATTTTTACAAAACATTTATTAGAAAAGATTAAAATATACATGAAGCATTTTATGCGAAAGCTTCATTATTAAATATATTTTTAGATATTATAATCCCTACGCAAGTAAAAATATTTTTTGTTTGCTTCAAGAAAATTCTCACTTTTTATCTGGAGTATTCGGTAAAATATCAGCAATGCTACGAGAGACACATTGCCGAAAAGCAACTAAAAGTAGTCGATGTTGAATCCTTTAATTCCCAATGGCCCAGTAGTAATCAATCCTTTGATCCTATCTAAACAGTTTTGTGCATTAAGTGTAATTCGTCTTTATAGTTAAACTTTTTGTAGAAAAGCAATAATTGTATTATTTGGTTTGAATGTATATATTTGAACACGTTTTCGATGTAATTCCTTTATTCATATGACTATGATTTGATCTGAATAATGTTTTTCTTGTTATAGTAAGAGGAAAAAGTAGAAAATCAAAAATGAAGCTAAGAGGAACACTGTTAGAATATTCCTTCTTAACTTATGGTAAAATAACCGAAAGCATTCTGTCCATCCAATTAACTGTAAAGTTCACGATAAAGAGCATATTTTACCCTTAGGGTTTTGAAACCATTTACAACTGGTATGGTTATAAAACCATAAATGCAAAACTATTCGGTTTTTAAACCATTTACAACTAGGATGGTTTAAATCCGCAAAAAAGTTTAACAGAACGTAAGAACTAGAATTTTTGTTAGATAATGGGCACATATTGAGGAGTGCAGGATCCTGGAAGTTCTTCATTTGTTGAAGAAAATGGAGGAAATATTGAGGGGTCAACGATGCGAATCGAACTCCACTTCTGCCGGTCATCAAGCTGACAGATTAGTCCTCTCGGATTTAATATTAAAGCAGTTGCAGGAAACTAAGGGACTTCATTAGGTCAGCTTTGGATATATAGACATTATTACGTATTCTTTTAATTCTATTCATTTGATTAAAAATGATATTTAAATAAATAATTGTAGAAATATTAGAATTCCAAATAATTCATTTTTTTACATTAAAATTAGAATCATTTCTTGTATTGTATAAATCAACAAAGCAGATATTTTCATCCTTTTAATTCCCAAATCATAAAAATTTAAATTAACATCGCGATTAAGAGGCAAGATTCATTCTTTAGTGTAAATGTTTTTTAGCACCTTAAATGTAACATTATCTTAAAAATTAGAGATAATTAAATCATCAATAAACCTAAAAACAAATTTAATATTAAGAGTATAATTTTTTTCCATAATATTGTAAAAATAAGTTAGCTAAGAGAGATGAAAAATTAGATTCTTGTTGTATTCCATATTCCATCAATTTGAATAAAAATATGTTTTCAATTATACAGATATTAGAGAGACAAAAATTAATTAGAATTTCCCAATAATCAAAATCGCAGAAGAATTAATTTTATTTCGTTTAATAAATTCGAAAATTGGCTATATATATATNTTTGTTTAGAAAAAGGAATTTTTTTAGATTATTTAAAATTTTTGTAAATTAAGATTCCTATAATAATCCAATTAAAGATTTCGTAACTTTAAAATTTTCAGGGCTTAAAATCTAATCACTAAATTATTTTATATATATATATATATTAACGCTTTTATATTAGCGAAAAGAAGAGATTTACTTTTTTTAAATGAATATAAAATTATTAATACTACGCAATCATTTCTACTTAGATTTTTAATTTATTATGTATATTATATATCAGTTATTCCTCTTTTATGTGTAAATTTCTGAAAAAAAAGTTTAAAGTCTTATTTGGGAAGAACCCCTAAACATTATCTCCGCTCTCAAAGAAATTCTTTCTTACAAAAGTATGAATAATTCAGCTTCAGCTATTTTGTTTCGTTCAAATGTTCTGATTTCCAAAATAGTAAATTGATGGCAAGTTGGGTTTAAATCAGATACATTGTTCCCATTTTTCTAAGCACTATCCAGAATCATTAGGCCATAAAGATATCAGTCACACATTTTTTTTCATGCATCTTTTGATTTTAAGCAACTGAAGGAAATATGGGTAATTTACACAAAACGCAGAAAAATTTCAAATATTTTCAAATGCTGATAAAAGAAACCGTTAAAAAAGTTGAACATGTAATAAAAATTCAGCTTTTAAATTTTCTTTAACATGGTATATCAGTAATTGGTATCAGATTTATTTCAGATTTATTTCAGATAATCAAATTTCGAAAAGTAAATTCATTTTTTTATCTGTTTTGACCAGTCAAATTTGAGTGTCTAAGAGCCTTTTCCTTAAGTAAATGGACGATATACTACCTAATTTAGTTTAAATATGGCTATTTAATGAATGCCTTTTGTGTCATGTAGTTGTATTTTCAAATTCATAAACACTATAGCGCATTTTAGTGGTACATCTTTAATCTTTTTTTTAATCTTCAGCGCCATTTAATGAATGCCTTTTTTTTATATAGTTGTATTTTTAAATTAACAAACACTATAGCGCATTATAGTTGTACACCGTTAATCTTTTTTTTTTTAAAAAAAAAAGAGAAGGGAACTTTTGCATAAATTATCATTTCATGAAAAATTTATAAATTGATTTTTGCTGATTTATATCAATGATTTGCTGGCGTCGTAAGGAAATTTTCTGAATACCATATTAGATAACACAATTTTTTTCCTTTCAGTGAAAGAAAAAGACGTCATGATCCAAATTGAATTTACTAACAATATTGAAAAAATAAAGATACGAATAAAAAACAAAAACAAAAAAAAAACAAAAAAAACGAAAGAAAAAATATTAAAAAAACGAATAATAGGGACAAAAGAGCGTTTAGTAATTGAGGGTCTTCTGCACTACTTATATTCGTGCTCAAAAGATATTTTAATTGAATTAAGGAAAAATCTTTCAAAAATTTTCAAATGCAATTGAATACAAAAATGCATTTAATGCTTTTATCTTCGAAAATATGGTTCCTGAATTAGTTTTATAATTATCATCATATACTATGCAATCACTAAGAATTAGATAAAAATCGAATACTTTTTGTTAGCGTATCATTATAGTTTTATTTTTTCTAAATTATTCATTAAAAATAACCTAAAAATAAAGCAATTGTAAAATAACAATGGCGTTTAATTACGTTATTAAATGTAGCATTTACGGTTTAAAAGCTGGAGAACGTTCTATTGGAAATCGCATAATGTATTGAAAAACATTTCAATTCGGAAAAAATTATTTTTAAAGTAGAAATGAATTATACTTATTTACTTACATTTTTACGTTTCCTAACCTTTAAAGCAATCATGAGATGTTGAATAATATATCTAATAGCATGTTTAATAACATGCCTAATAGCATGTCGAATAACATGTTTAATAACATGCTTAATAACAATTAATACAAGTCTTTTTTGTTGAATGCGTGAAACTCCAACTAGGGGGAAGGTAAACAGAAATAAGTATAAAAAAATAAATAATACATCTGTGACGATGGGTAAAGCTACAAATTTAACTGAGTGTAAAAGAATTGTATGTTAGTGAACAATAATATGAAACATGCATTTTACTTTATTATTAAAATAAATTGTAATATAATTCGTTGATTAAATTTCTGCTCTTTTTGTATGTTCTACATGCATTGTTAATAAATTATATATTACTCAACATTTAAAGTTATATAATTCTTACTATATAGTTTTCCTAATTAGACACTAATTTCAATACATAATGCATAAATATATAATATTATCATTAATTGCAATGTGAGGGAACCATGCTAATAATTTAGATAAAGCACTATATTATTTCTAATAAATATACTGTGATCTAAGATTTTCTTAAATTAAATATATAAATTGCAGACAATTCAAAACAAATTTCCTACATGAATTTTTGAAGGCAAATGATTACTTTTTGATTGAAATTAAGGCTAGGGCACTAATTGTTAATAATCAAACTTATTCAAAATCATACATGCACCGACTCGTATAAATTCATTTCAAACAATTAACTCGTTGAAAGTTTCGAATATTCCCTTTTTTGGAAGTATCATCGCAATTTTGGAATTAATCTTGCTGAAATAAAAAAAAGTAAAGTAAAATGAAATATTTGCTTTCCAGAGAAATAAATGCCTTGAGAAAATGGAAGAAAGGCAAATAAATGTATACTGTACCTTTGTAGCGCCTTATTTTGTTTTTCAAAAATTCTAGAGTTTTACTCAGACTGCAATTTTCTCTGGAATTCCCTTTTTCTTCTGGAACTAATCCAAGATTAGAATGTCGACTTTTTTCCAATAATAGTGAGCTGACATTTGTTTATTTCTTGAGTAACGCTGCATGGTAAATAAAGTCTATTACAAGTCGAAATCAGAACATTTTTTAGCTGTTCGTTCAAAGATAATTATTAAGTAAAAAATGGCCATTGTTTTTAATTAAGAATTGTGAGCATTATAAACAATTGTAGTTTTGAGGTTGCAAAAATGCTAAAGACTGGAGTAAATTAATGATTAAGTCAAACTGTCGAGACTTGGATAATATTAGTTAGACTTAGTTAGAAACTTAGTTAATCCCCCATTTTCACACTGCATAAGGATTGAAATAAAAAACTAAATTTAATTCACATTAGAAGAACATTTTGCATTGTATTATTGAAACTTAATTACCACTGACTTTCTTCCGAAATTAAATTTGTTTTTAATTCTTTACATAAGACGTAAAAAATTGCTTGTAACATAAGCATTTTATTTTATTTTATAACCGACATTGAACAGCCGATCCAATTCTGAGTTTATGACTGCCAATGCTCTACTCGGTAGCCTTGTAATTTTGAACCCAATCCAGATGACTAAGGAATTTCTGTATTAGGTATTAGGAGAAATTTGACTTCACGGGGGACATTTTGAGAGAACTCACACGCTTTTGCGTTACTTGGAGCGGAAAACCACGAAAACCTTCCACGGCTAGCCTGTTATCAAGGGGACTCTAACCCATGATCAGGTTAGCACTGACGATAATTTACATTAGCACTGTAGTCAAGGTGTTGTATTTATAGACACGTAGAATTTAAATTTGATACAATTATGTTCCCTAGTATTTTCCAAACATAAATTCAAATCTTAATTGAAATAAATCAAACAGGAGGTAACCAAAATAAACATAACTACATTAATTCAAATTCACATTGGAACAGCGCACAAGGCAGCTAAAACCAAATTCAAATCTTATAAACAAGTAATAATATAAATTTACTCAAAAAAATATATAAATATAATTAAAAGAAAATTAAACAAAGTTGTGTGTTTACAGAGCAGCACTTCATCAGGGGACACACTGTCTGTAAACACACAGGAGCCTTTCTGTTGTTAGTGTCAAAGCCAAAACTAACAGTGCCCCGAGGCCCCTAATGAAAATTCAAGCATAAAGATAATAATTACCACATTAAATAAATATCTACCATAATAACATTCATGAAAAACTTTGCAATAAAATCACCTTTACTGAAACACATATACAAAACATTTAAAAGACATCAAAAAAACCGCCCCCAAAGCACATAAAAACAGTTACAGTTAGTAAAAGTGTAGAAGAATTTCCTTATAAATTCCAAATCAGCTCAAATTTTATATTGTGCTGACACCTAGATAAAAAAAAAACAAATTAAAGATCAATAGAATCCAAGTGCCGCCACCTATCTAAAAAATCCCAACAATTTTGAAAAAGAAAACATATTCCCAATAAATTTTGCAAATGAAGACCAATTCCAAAAATTTCAAGATGAAAATCAAATTGTTCACCGTCTAGGCCTGCTTAGACGGGCTTCAATATCGGCCAAGTTAATAGAATTTGTTTAAAATGTCTTTAATCAAAATTATTAAAGTTGAAAGGAAATTTATTTTTCTTTAAACTTTTCTTTAATACCTCAATAGCCGTCAAAAAATCTATACGGTTATTACAAATGAATTTGAATCTCATTATTTGACCAAATACAATATTCTTGAAAATTTTATAGTAAAGGTTGGAATAAAAATGCGTAAGGTTAATAACATTAAAATTGAAATCCTTCCTTTTATCATAAACCCCAATGAGATTATTGTTATTAGAAATATTTATATCAAGATCTAGAAAAAAAGCACGAGAGTCTTGTGAATTAGTTTTAATTAAACTCAGTTCTTCAGGATAAATATTATTAATCAAGTCAAAATTACAACAATCGAAGATGATTAAATCATCAATAAACCTAAAACCTTTTAAAAAATTATTCTGTAAAAATTTATTCTCATAAAAGTGAAGGAAAATATTAGCGAATGCACTTGAATAACTATTACCCATAGAAATACCTTTAATTTGCCTGTAAAAACTAATACCGTTAAAAAGATAATTTTCAAAAATGTNATGTCTTTTAAATGTTTTGTATATCTGTTTCAGTAAAGGTGATTTTATTACAAAGTTTTTCATGAATGTTATTATGGTAGATATTTATTTAATGTGGTAATTATTATTATTATTATTCTTTATGCTTGAATTTTCATTAGGGGCCTCGGGGCACTGTTAGTTTTGGCTTTGCCACTAACAACAGAAAGGCTCCTGTGTGTTTACAGACAGTGTGTCCCCTGATGAAGTGCTGCTCTGTAAACACACAACTTTATTTAATTTTCTTTTAATTATATTTATATATTTTTTTTTTGAGTAAATTTATATTATTACTTGTTCCCTAGTATTTTCTAATACAGAAGTTACAAAGAAGATATAAAGTTAAGGAAATGAGTTTTATATCAACTTCCTTTGTCTTGTAAAAATGATACATATTTTATTCTTAAGAGAATGTGTTTTACGATAACTGTTATTAAAATGGATTGCTTTGCCGCGTTTCTCTTCTTTTTATAAATTTAATTTGTGAGTTTCGAACACATAGGAAGCACTCTTCCATAAAGGAAAACAAAATCCGCTTCAGCTTTGAAATCTCATCACATTTCCGTTGACTTTAATGGAATAAACTTTACCACTTGAACAGTTTTAAGAGGGAGTTTTACTGAGTGGTTTAAATATTTAAAGAGCTAAAAGTATTTTCACGAAATCTGTTGCTTGATGAAAAGGGATAACAGCTCACGAAATGGCAGGAAATATTGTAAATTGCATTTAGTAAGTTATTGAAACAGGTTGTGCTGATGATAGGTATTTTAGTAAGATGCTTTAGTGTGAAAAGGTATTTTCCAGCAAAAAACTTTCATTTTAAGAACTTTATGAGGTCAGACCACTTGGGAAATATTTAAGAGAAAGAAAGCAATTTTGTTTCTTACTTGGAAATGGATAAGAGTAATATGTTCTCATCGCCATAAAATCAAATTATTTTAAATGGCTAGTGCTAAACTAATAATAAAAGCTAAATACAAATAATTCGAATGGTCGACAAGAGGCATAAATATGTTTAATTAGTAATTAAACAGTATTGTCTGAAATAACCATGCTGGTAATTATAATTCAAATAGTTTTTTTTAACTTTTAGACTATGTATAAAGAGTATTAAGCTATAGTACAGGGGTAGCCAAGCTCCTTAATAGTAGAGCTATTTTTTAAAATTTGAAATTTTTTGAGAGCCGCAATTAAATACGTATTTTAAAGGTATGCAAGAAATTTATAAATTTTTTTATAGAAATTATATTTATTGAAAACATATAAATAATAATACAAAATATATGTATTGAATTTAAATATTTAAAATTCACATTTATTTTACTTCTCTTGATATTTCATTAAACTTTAGTGAATAATTGGTGTCAGCACTTCTCAGTAATTCTTTGAGATGCTGATTAGTTAATACTGATCGGTGCTTGGATTTCACAAATTTTAAAGCGAAATAAAATGATTCACATAAGTAAGTTGTTCCGAATATTGAAATAATTCGACAAGCAGCCTTTTTTAATTCAGAATACTTCGATTCTGGCACGAATTTCCAAAATTCAGTAATCAATGTCGACTAATTAATTGTAGAGCTTGATCTTATTACATCTCTATTAATTCTAATTCTTCAGATGCTTTTTGGGTCATAATTATATTGGAAATAGAAAACTCACATTGAATTATGTTAATTTCAAATGGATTCAGAAAAATATTTAAATATAATAGCACAAAAATGAAAAGGGAACTCGGGTACATTTATAGAGAGTCACAAGTAATCCTTCAAAGAGACGCAGGTTGGCCACCCCTGTTGTAGTAGATCGATGAACACAATTTGAGTAATAAAAAGGTTAATAATACTAGCCGATGACCTAACGAAAAAACTAAATTGATCTTTAAACTTTCAGTGATTCGTTGCGATTTTCTTACGGTGTATCTCAAATTTCATGTACATCCGAATGAAGTATGCTGAATCTGTGATCTTTTGTGTTAATTCCGAATTGTTGCACGCACTGATCCGAAATCAATTATTTGAAAATGTATTTATAAACCATTAAAATGTTTGCCGTTCCCCAGTTTTGCTAGATAAACTTACAACACTAATTGTTCATAATTGTAATAACGCTGTGAATTTTCCATTGTGTATCGAAAGATGATGTCTTGAATGTGTTTATTAAGATGATACGTTAGATTTTGAACTGTAGATTTACTTTATGATTGTTACGTTAAGTTTTAAATATTGCCTTTTCTTTGATAAGAGAATAATGCCTTTTCTTTGATTTCTTTGATTTGCCTTTTCTTAGATTTTTTTTCCAAAATGCTTAGTTATTCCCGTCTAAATTCTTTTCTTAGTTTTACTCATCTATTCCAAGTATTTGACTAAATATCTCCTTTATTATGGGTACTACAAATTAACAGCTAATGAATATAAATTAACAGCTAATTGTCAGAGATACAATCCTGAAATTTTCCTTTTGTTTATCATTGAAATGTGTTTTCAAAACAACTCAAAGAACTTTTTAAATAAAGAATCTCTAATCATTGGTTATCCCGTAAATATTGATGTGCAGATTCTAAAGCAAAAACGTATGAAAATCTTTTTCAATGAGAAAAGAAAGTAAACAAGTGTGAAAAAAGTAAGCATTTGAGCATATTTTAAGAAAAGTTAATTACGTGTACATGAAAAAAAATATATATAATTAATTTTCTAATACGTTTGCATTCTCGGATGATAAACAAGTTTTTAGAAAAAAATTTAAATTTTAAGGAGTTAAGCTTTATGCAAAAGGTAATGTTTATTTTTTGTGAAATTATAACTGATACTTTTATTTTTTTCCGTAATAATTTAATCAACTCTTTACTCAGTTTATTCATTCAGTTTTTCCATACTTTTAGTACTATGATTATTAAGAGTTTCAAAATTTCTTAGTTTAATATTCGAAACATTGTGTTGTATTCATAATCATATAGCATTAAGTGAGCCTCTACTGTTTTTTTACATAATTCTAATGACTTCTGACTTTTTCTTGAATTTCTCATGGCGATGCCTTGGGACTTTTCACGAACAAAACAAATTCTATTTATCAGCTACGAAAGTAGAAGAAGTAAAACACAAAAAAGGAAATAAATCAGTTAAAATAAATGTTATAAACTCTTAACTGAATGAAATAAATGAAATACAATTATAAACAAACAGTTATTTTTCTTTATAATTTATTGTTAAAATAAGATATTTTAGTATAAAAATGTATTTTCTTACGCAAACGGGGTCCTATTTGTTTCAAGATATATTTATTCTAATGTTTCTAATAAATATTTCAATTGAATTAAATTACAGAAATATAATCAACATGCATTATTCTATCGTCTAATTTATGAACTTAAAGTTGTTAATTCATTGTTCAGGTGTATATATTTACTATATATTTTTTTCCGGATTGAACAACAGATATTTTATTGAAATGCATTCTTTAATGTTTAAAATGACACATATAACGCTTTCGTGTACTTTTGCTCAAATATTCTTACAAAATACTTTGCACAAACTAAATATTTGAAACTTAACGGAAATACACTTTTCTGTCTTTAAAACTAGAAATATATAAAACGTTATCCTTAACTAAATCACGTCGAGACTCATAAAGATTTCTTAAACTTTCGCAACAAATTATGGACAAGTTAAAACACCTTATCACTTATTCGTAAAGCTAATCTGTATCGATAAAGAAAATTGTGTCGATCAAAATATAATAATGTGTGAGCGAAAAGATAATTCAAAAGGAGAAAGTCCCAAGAGAATGCGGAAAATATTTATTATCTTGGAACTAAAGGATCTCTTTGAGCATCTACATTCTAATGACTGAGACATAAAAGAGTTTTGTGATGATCTCATTTCGCAGTAGTCTCTTAAGATATCTGAGAAAATGTTTTTATTATACTACTTAATGTAAGAAGATCTATAAAATGCATTTAAGAAAATTACGTGCAAAGAAAGATATGCTCGATTTAAATTATCTCAGCAGAGTTATTTAAAGAGCCAAATTTTATAATTTACAATACAAACACCATTTTAATTTTATTTTGCATATTACTAGACAGCAAATTTTCAAACCGTTTCTGCTACCCAAAAAAATATAGTCAATTCCTTATGAAGTTAGAAATCTGAACACGAATGTGAGACATAAACAACTAAATTGTTTTTTTTTACCATGATATTCATTCTTTACCATGTTATTCATTTCATTCTTTTATTGTTAGTTTTGATTTTATAATTCAAATGAAAAATATCTTCATATATTTCCCAATATACAAACCAAACACCATTTTAAATTTATTTGTATAATTCTGTCACCAAATTTTCAAACTGTTTCTGGTTCTCTGTATAGATATAATCAATTCTCTATGAAGTTTAATTTCTGAGCATGAATATGAGAAGAAAAAAAACTAAATTGGATAAATATTTTTACGTTGGGTAAGTATTTTTACGCTCTTATGTTGTTTAATACTCGTCGTTAATTTTTATTTTATCACTCAAATGTAAAATAAATATCCTAATATATTTCCCAATTTTGTCACAAACCAGTTTTTCTTTTTTTTCGAAGAAAGATACTTTATTTGCTTGAAAAACTGATTAACTTGAGATCTAAAAAAAATATCGTTTTTTAATTTCTGCTATACTTAATCGAAGAAACTTTATTTTGCATGTAAACGTCGGGATATACATCTATGGTTCATTATGTTCTAAATACGAAAGAAAGTTAAATGGTTTAATAATATAATAAATATAATACAACATGCAAATAAGGCAAGAATTGCTTTATATTCGATCACTTTTCTAACACAAAGAACATAAGTATCTCTGCAACTCCAATCAATTAGGCTTTTTTTTCAATATAATAATCGCGTCCCATTGAAAAAGTCGTGTTATGTATGTGTAAAAAGCTAGTATTCCATGTAATCAAATATTTTAGTTTACTAAATCAAATAAAATACCATACAATTTCAATGATTTCATACTCTCTCTCTACTCAAACTCAGCTGCGTGACAGCCCATAGAGGGCCAAGGCCTACTGTGCCCATCTCAGTTTTCTTGACCTATGGTTCTAGGGTGCAGGAGCAGATGTTCCGTTCAGGTGGTCAGCCAAACGCGGAACCCCCAGTGTTTAGTTCCCAAGCATGCTTGGTACTCATTCATTGACCCACTGAAGGGATGAAAGGCTGAGTCAACCTTGCCCGGCCCGAGGATCGAACCAGGGACCCGTGGCACGACAGCGTGAAGCGCTACCGCTCGGACACAGAGCGTCAAACTTTTTATAGATTTCATACTATAAAACGTTTTTATGAAATTAATTATGGTTCGATTTTACGACTTGCATGGCTAATTGATTTTCAGACAAAACAAAAATCAGGAAAGCACCGAACTGTCGCCTTTAGTTCTTTCAGGTATACAAAAATGTATAGTTTTTCTAGTATTAAGAATAAAAAATGGCTTTTATTATAAGTCACACCCACGCAAGAAATACATAATTTGTAACATAATAGTTTCGAAAATAAAATCAATATAATCAGAGATATCAAAACAATTAGTTTGAGCTAAAAAAAATTAATTAGTGGATGAGGAAGTTAAGATAAGCTATCATTAAAAAATTAATTTTGAAATAAAAGTCTTATACTCGTTCTGCAAAGAAAAGAAAAGAAAAAAAAGATTTTTTATGATGAGACCTTAGGTTGGATGTTTACCTAGCGAATAATCCTCTTTAAGATCGACGTATTTTGCTTAATGCAAGCAAAATACAAATGCTCTTTTTTTTGCTTTATTGTTCCATCATGAAGTAGGATTTCTTGACTTCATATGATGCTGACGCAAGCTGAAAGAGTACAAAAGGTTCAAGAATTTACAACACTTAAACTCTCTCGTGAGGATATCTTACTTAGAATAACTATTTTAAATACAATTAAAAACGACTGGTACCTTATAGGAAAACTTTAATAGAGCATCAAATAGAGCATGTTTAAGGAAATTTATTATATATTTTGTTTATCAAACAACAACGGAATATATTTTTCTTTTAAATTATTTTTTTAGATAACATAATTTCTTTAGTTGATAGTTTATTTAGATATTTGACATTAGAAAAATATCTAGTCAAAATTTTTAAATGCTTTTAATCTCCACAATTTTTGAGGTAAAACTTTCGAATACATTTAGGTAAATTTTTTTTATCCCCCATTTATCATTTATATATTCTCAATTTGATTTTTATTAATTAAAACTTTTCATTTGACTCGCATGAAAAGAAGTTTTTAGATATTTATTTTTTTAATAATATTCAACTCGTGTGAAAAAAATTAATCTCCTTTGTCGTAAGAAAGTAATTAAATAAAGAAAGAAATCTGCAAGTATTTTTAAATATATATTAAAAATAAATGTAAAACCCATTCCAGCCACATTTTCTTTAATTAAAGAATGATTTAAAAGAATATTTTTCTTTCTTTATTGTCTCAGCAAATTAAACTCTGATTCTTGTAAATTGCTTAAAAAGTTTTTTTTGAGGAGGGGGGCTTGATGATTCTGGGGATTGAGACAAAAATTCTGACTTCAAAGCAATTATTCTGGTATAAGGTAATTAGGTGTTTAATTTTATTTTATGTGAAGTATAATATCACATAAAATATTTAAAAGGTTTAATTGATCTAAAGAATAATTTATTTTTTAGCAAAGAATAGTGGGATAAATATTTTTTTCATACTTTAAAGCGTCTGTAAAAAAAGAATTTTTTTAATTATTAAGGTTTTGTTCCTTTAAAAAAGTGTTTCTGGAGTTTTTGCTGATTTAGCCATCAGTTTAACGTAATTTATCAACATCACAAAAAATTTATTCCTTTACAATTTAAAAAAAAAAAGTTAATAAAGTATGCGTAGGGTGATTGCAGAGCAGAAGGTTAGTTAGAAATTTTAATTTTATAATGGTTTAGTCACGATTAAAATTTTTTTGCATTTGTTTGAATCAAAATATTTCAATCATAGGCATTCATCTACAAAATATTTTTGACAAATATATAAATTAATTTCTTGAATCCTATGCGGGTCAAATTAAATGAAAGAAAATGGGACTTGCTTTTTTTACAATAAATATTTTTATCATAAAGTACGGAAATTTAATAGATTTTTTTTTCTCCCAATGAAGCCAATTAGTTCAAAACTAAATCTGGAAATGGGTTCATAAGAACAAACAATCATGAGTTACATTGATTTTTGCTGATGTTACTGATAACTCCTATATATTTCCCAAAATGTTTGATTTTCAAGCTAAAGTATCGAAAAGAATCGTTTTAGTTTTTCAACTGTTATTGAAGAAAAGAAACCGCAAAATCCCTTGAGATTGAAAAGTTTTTAGATAAGAAAATACCTTTTGAAAATAAATGCTAAGTTTGAAATTACCTTCCATCAGAACAAACCATTTTCATTTTTTAAATGCTTTTTTCCTTTTTTGCTCTATTTCGAAGTTTTTCTTTGACCAACTCCTTTTATTTGATTCTTTTTCGAGTTTACTATTTGAGATTTTTTTTTATAAATTTCAAATATAAAATGAGTTTAAAGCATCAATATTCCAGCGCAAATCATTCTCTGACTAAACGGCAATTCTACAGTATTGAACTGTTATTTCTTACACTCAATCAAATAATGAATTTAAAACATTAATATTCTAGTAAAAATCAATTTCTGACTAAACGGCAATTCTATAGTATTAAACTATTATTCTTATTAATAGGTAAGTTTTCCGATTATTAATAGATACGTTTTCCGATATTTCAAATTAAAAACATATTGGCAAAATATAACTATTAGCTTTGGTATTTTTAAATCATAATTAACAAGAATAATTTAAATGTCCTAATGTTCATTTTAAATAGTTTATTTAAATAAAATTATTTACAACATTATTTTCTCTATCAAGTTCAGGGCGAAAATATTCTGATAAAATTACCAAACACTATAATAATGACAGTTCTTTAAAAAAAAAAAAATTTATTAAAATTTAAAAAAATTAAATTTTTGGTGATACGTTAATGATTTACCGGAAGTGTTGGTTTTTAAAAATTATGGTTTAGAATAAATAGTTTAAATGTCATTTTACAAGGTATCATTACTAAATTATCAAGTTTTGCACTACTCCCTAAATGTTATCTATTTTTGAAATCATTTATATATATTTTTAATTTTACCAAAAGCATTACTGGTGAGCTTCGTAAAAAATTACCGAGCTTTTTAGGGCTTCTATACACTCAGAAACACTCTAAATGTTGCAATTTTCTGGTAATTTTAACAATACTTTTTCTTTCTCAGTGCACTGACTATGTACTGACTATGTATGCACTGACTCCTCCATAACCTTTAATAATATAATTTTAAGAACTTTCATATGATGTATGGTTCTAAATTTGATCTTATTTTGATCTAAATTTGATCTTGCTGTAGAAAAAAACAACACCCGGGAAATTTTAAACTTTTATAGCACAAGTTTAAAGTAAAAATTATTAATTACCATGAGACCACAACATTAATGTTAACTTCCCTTTAGAAAATATTCAGTTTTAATCTCGTATTTAAGACTTCTGAACTTAATAAACATATTAAGTGCATCTTGTTGCAGCACTAAATCTTTATTCACCACTCTTCATTTTAGATTTATGATTTTTATGTCTCTGTAGACTAGTGTAGAGAATGGAACTAGAGATATTTCAAAGTAAATAAATCTGACTGGCATCGGTTTTAGTTGGCATTTAAATGATCTATAATTAAGGACATTATTTTGAAATACAGCTTCTAACAATCGCTCAGTCATTATATCGTATTTCTAGAAAAAGGTTTGAGCTATTGCACTAAGAAAATTCAAATTATATTTTAGTATTTTAGAGTTTCATTCATATTTAAACATTTAATAAACAGTAATTCTTATAGATCTTGAAGCTACTATCATTTTAATAAAAATAATGAATGAAATCTGATGAGCATTTTAAAAAAATTTAGGCTTGCATTTGAACTTGCAAAAAAGGTATTATTTTTTTCATATCTCTAATACCTCTGATCTGTACCAAAAAAGTTATGTTTTTAACTTTTTTAAGAGCTTAATATTAATTTTTATTTCAAATAATCTAATTTTTAACCAAATAGTTGCTTTATAAGATGGCCATTTTAAGAAAAGAAAATTAAAATAGAAATTGTGCTTAGTTTTCCTGGATTTTTACATAAAATATATCTACGTAGCTATGACAAATTTTATGGAAATATTATGATCTTTAATCAATTTTATACCAATTTATTAAAATCTGATTTTTTTTAACATTAATCTCCTTTAACATTAATCTCCTTTTTTATCATTTAATCTCCAAAAAATTAGATTTTCAAAAATTATTTTTTGAAATTAAATTTTTCAAAATAATTTTTAACTTTATCAAATATCTAATTATATCCATTTTTATATTTATATTTGTTTTAAATTTGCATATTTTTAGAAACAACCATATAGAAGAGAAGAAGCGTACGTACTTCCATATTTTTCCTTAAGGATATTTTTTAATTAAAGCAATGACAAACTTTCTTAGAAAAATAATGTTGATTTTTTTTTAAAAATTTTTGGAATTGCTAAAGATGTTATCTTCTCCTTCATTATCAGATAATTGCGCAATCAAGAAGAAAAAGCTAAAACTCGAGTTTTTGTTTCAGTTCGTTTCCTTTCCAGTTGGAGAATTTTAATTTTCCACTAAATTAGATTTTGTATCTAAACATTCAAGAATTGGGTTTTTTTAATTAAGATAAAAGAAAAGATTTATCAAGTAATTGTTTTTTAAGGAATTCATTGAATAGTATACTAAATGATATTTGGGACGAAAACTATAAACGTAGATCTATGTATACTTCAATTTAAATAATAAACTGGTAAAAGTAAAACAGATTTGTCATTTCAAAAACTATTTTAACTATTATTACTCATTATTGTTACTCATTAAAGACTATTTTAACTATTGTTACGTCTANTTTGGAATTGCTAAAGATGTTATCTTCTCCTTCATTATCAGATAATTGCGCAATCAAGAAGAAAAAGCTAAAACTCGAGTTTTTGTTTCAGTTCGTTTCCTTTCCAGTTGGAGAATTTTAATTTTCCACTAAATTAGATTTTGTATCTAAACATTCAGGAATTGGTTTTTTTTTAATTAAGATGAAAGAAGAGATTTATCAAGTAATTTTTTTTCAAGGAATACATTGAATAGTCTGCTAAATGATATTTGGAAAGAAAACTATAAGCGTAGATCTATGTACACTTCAATTTTAAATAATAAATTGGTAAAAATAAAACAGATTTGTCATTCCAAGAACTATTTTAACTATTGTTACTCATTATGTTACTCATTAAAGACTATTTTAACTATTGTTACACATAGTTCATTTATTAAAAGCTCGTATTAAGTATAAGTATTCCTAAATAATATAATAATATAAGTATAATAATAATATAAGTATATAATTTTAAAATTAAAAAAAAATCATACTTTCGAAATTTCTTATATCGATAATTTTTTGACATAACTAAATTGATATTCCGCAATAATTATCAGAATCGAAAGTTAAAATAAACAAAAAGGAATTAGAAAATGTTTCAGACCAGCATATTTTCTAATTTTTTTGCTTATGCTTATTGAAAACATATATGAGTTCGTTTTTTTAAACTCGATAATTGTCACCTTGCAGATCTAAAACTTATTAGTAATATCTACTGATATCAGAGAATTTTGATATTTCTCACAAACTTTATAGCAATACTCCATATTTCGCATATGGATGGTAAAGTATTAATTGATTCTTGACAATATCAGAATAGATCCAGTATTACAGGTCATGTCCAGCACATGTGAAACATCACGCTATTTCTTTTTCTTATTTATCAGGTATGCAGTTTTTGTAAAAATTGGACGAAAATGATGGTTTCAAACCCCTACAAAGGAAAAATAAAATTCTAAAAATAGTCAAATACTTTCACAAAATTCAGGAATGAACTCGTAAAATGCAAATTGTACTAGAAATAACAAGATTTTTTTCAACAATAACCGATTATTACTTGATCAACAGATTATATTATTAATTAACAGATTAATATTATTTTTTTGTTAAACTGAACAGTTTATTCAATCAGAGCTCTTTATAAATAATTTAACGGTCCTAAATTTCAAGTACATAGATTTAGATCTAGAACAATGTTTAACATGTTTCTGTTAAGTGAGAGAATAGCAATCGATTCAAATCTTAAATAAAGCTATTACGAAACAACTTTGTTAATGTCTTGAAGAATAATCTTCATCTAAGAATAATCTTCATGAAGAATAATCTTCATCTTCTTTTCCACCTATAACAGTAAAGAAATTGTTTTTTCCTTGTATTAATTTATTTCTAATTTATTATATCATAATTTATTTGTAATTATTCATTTATTGTATTAATTTATTTTAGCTTAATTCAGCAAAGAAATTGTCGTTTTTATTATTAATTTATATTAGTTATTATTATTATTATTTATATTTTTTGTATTATTTTATTATAAAGTTATTTAATTTATTTATTATATTAATTTATTATATTAAAATGGTCTAGAATCGTTATTTTATTCATTTATTTATAGTCCAGGACATCATAAATTGTTTATTATTATAAAATCTCGTAAAATATAATTCATTTACAACAAAATCTTGTTTGCACGAGATTTTATCAAATTTTGTTTTGAAATTAAAGTTCATAAATTTTTTTCGGAGATTTTTGATGTTTTTAGCGTAAACTAGATGTCTTATACACTATGGTCTTTGGTTAAATACAGTTTTTTTTTAAATCTGTATTTAAAATCTGTACTGTTAGGATTGTTTTTAAAATTAAATATTTTTCGATACGAAATTTTAAAGAAGAACAAGCTATATTAGATAAAACAATTACTTTTAAAGTTTAGTACGTGATGAACTATTATTCTCGTTCACTGTTAGAAATTTCTGGGAAAAAATGGCTAAATTACAATTTATTTAATTGTTATTTTGCCATATAAATATAAAACAGTCAATAGGACAACCATAAATAAGACAGTACACAAACTGTTAACTGGGTGAAAAACCGCTTATTAACAGCTTTAACCTAATACGGTTAAACACCAATTATTTTATCGCATCAACTAGACCCATCTAATGAAGCCTAGTTCCTTGAAGATGGGTACATAATATAGCCGAAGGGGCTAATTTGTCAATAGTTGAAAGAACGGGGATCCGAGTCCCAGCGTTGACGTAAAATTTTCTCCATTTCGTTCAACGCATGAAGAGATTTTAGTTTCCCGTACTCCCCAATTTTTGACCCTGGGCTGATAGAATACGATGCACTCATTCACGTATAGATGGCAGCACTATAGTTCTATTGATTAACTGTCAGTTGAAGTTATTTTTGTGGTTCGGAAACCATGCTGATTGGAAATAGTAAAAAAAACCCGTATAGTTTCGTATTCATGACTTTTTAACCATACTAGTTGTAAACGGTTTCAAAACCATAAAGGTAAAAATGTTCTTTACAGCAAAGTTATCGGTTAATTGGACGGACTGTTATTTTACAATAATTTTAGAATGAAAATTCAAACAGTATAATTACTCTAATGCAAACAAAATTTTAAATTATCAAATTCTTGCTATTCGTACAGTTAATTTCTATTTGCACTTATCTTTTTAAGTAATCTTTTTTTATACTCCACACTTGGTAATATGTAATCTTTATATAACTTCTAAATTAAAATTTAGCAGCAACAAAATAGATTGACTGGTAAATTTATTTAAAATTTGATAACAGGTTAGCAACTTAGTTTTGATAACTTCTTCTATCTTGCAATCATTTATTTATTGCCCGTTCGATTTCTACTTTGATATTTAATATTATCTTCTGTAAAAGCAAAAGAACTCTAAGGAACCTTTTCAATCCTTTTACTTTGTAGCAATAACTTTTTAAATGCCAAATGAATAAAACTTACCTACTTTATTTGGAAGTTGAGTTTCTACATTTTTTTCATTGAAAATAGTTAAAAGTAGTAAAAATTACAAATTGTTTTGAAGCGAAACTGAATTTACCTAAAAACTGCTGAAAGTATATATATATATATATATATATATATCTTGAACCATCTTATTTTGGAGAAAAATATATCTCTTGATATATATAATGTTCAACTATTTAAAAATATTCGTTTGAAAATTGACTTGTCATAATTTAAATAACCAATAACCATAGCAATTTAAATAACTATTTACCATAATGAATGGAAATGAAAATTCACATCTAAAATGTCCTAATCTACACGTTTACAATGAAGAATAATAAACATTAATGTAGCAGGAAATTTAAATTACTATGAGTTAAAGGGAATGCAATAATGTCAAATACAATGTAAATTACAAAAAATTAACGTTAAACTGTATTGGAAATGTACATTTAAAATATCATGAAATACCTGTTTACAATGCAGAATAATATGCAGTAATGTAAGAGAAAATTTAAATTACTTTGAATTGAAGGTACTATCATTAAAAAAAACCAATGCATATTTTAAATATTTTATAAATTACAATTGATTTATTTCTAACTTATTATGCAACAGGTATGGCATTTGAGCTCATTAGTAAATTCACACACCTGAACGAACCTTTTCATTTGATTATATTTTAAAATACAGAACTAAATCAGTTCATTTTCTTCCATGAAATAAATTTCTTTTTTTAATACGACACTGTTCGTGATTTGACAAAGGGAATTTGGAATACAAATTCAATGTTCCCTACTTTTACTTTAAAATTTGATTTTCCTACCTAATGAGGTTTTAATACGTAAGAAGATGTCTGACTCCTTTTAAAATACGCTTCTCAGAAACCATATAAAAAGAGTAGAAGAAATAAAAAAAGATTTTTTTGACTTTAAAAAGTTTAATAAATAATTAAATAGGAATAAATTATAAAATCAATCAGATTTATTTAAAAAGCATTTCCTCATGTTTATTTCTTTATACATGACATTATTTTACTTTTTACTGAAAATGTAAAAGTATAGGAACAATGAAATAATATGTAAAGTTAAATTTAATAAATGTATTAAGCCTAAAAAATTATTAATAATATAATCCCGAAATTAGATATTATATTAAATTAAAAACATATTATCATTATAAGCATATTTTAGTATAGTAACATAAGATTCTGCTATTAAAATTTAGTATCCTGTTTAAAATTATTCTAAAAACAATTTTTGTTAGATTTCAATTAAAGTTTTTATTCTTACAGAGTTATAAAATTATTCATAATTGATAAAATATTAACTGAGGAGTATTTTTTTTAAATTACTAAATGCTATTTTCTATAACATAAATTATTATCTTAAGTTATCAAGTAAACATACTCTGTTTATTGGAAAATTAGATTTCAATGTTCATTTATGCTTGCATTACAAATTTAATACCCATTAAAATATTTTCATTTGAAAAAGTATAGTTATTGATAAGCTTTTTACCCTAACTATAATTAATAAATGAATATTAATTTCAATTTATACAAGCGATGAGTTTCTAAAATTTGTTTTGAATTTATTAAGAAACTGATAGTTTATTTTGGTTGCTACTAAATGAAATAGTATTTTTTTATTCAAAATTTATTAATAAATACTTTGCTATTATTATATTAGAAAACGATTGAAAAGCAGAAAACAAGAATTAATATTTAATTTTTACATCTATTTCTTTTAAATTTTGAACTGAATAACTTTTAATTTTGCTAATTAAAAAGGATTCAAAATTTAATGTATTTCTTATTATTAATGAACTTATAAATATTTGTCAAGAATATTGAGCAAATGGAAAAGTCAGAAGAGCAAAAAAAATAAATCAATGTTCTTTTTTTTAAATTTACCATCAGGTAGAGTATAAATTTTTATTTGCGTACTGTGTTTATATTGTAGAAATAATAATTTTCATTAAAAAATTTTAATATTTGCTTATTTGAGATTTAGAGTAAATAACAAATATTAGAGGCATAAAAAATAAATCCTTTTTTAATTTTACTGAAAGCTTTTAGCAAATAGATATGTTTTCTAATGTCTGTCACTTTTAAAAACATTTATTTCCAAATTTTTAAATTCAGATAAATTATGCACGTTTAGAAAAAAGCTCCATAGGATTTAGGAAAAAAATATTCTTTAATAATTTTGCTGTTAAAATATATAAATGCTTAAGAGATTTCCACTTTTTCACGCATATAAATTTTAACACAGAGTTTGAACGAACAATAAAAAAATTATTAATCCAATTATTTATAAAATATAAAATCTGAATTTCATAGCTATTTCTGGTATTAGTTTTGATCCTAACATCAAAGCATAATTCTCTTTTTAACTAGACAAGTTTTTGTACCTTTATTTCAATAACTCATCTGAAAAATAACTTAAAGAAATAATCGGAATTTTTCCTCTTTGTTTACATTTTACTACTATTTTTTTGCTTATTTATAATATATTTTTGATAAATTTTTAAATATTTTTGTATATTTATGAAATACTTTTTATATTGTACATTTGTATACATTTATGATGTTATACAATTGTCGATGTAATATAACTTGACATATAATATTGATAAGGTAATATAACTTGTATCTGACCGTTATATGCTACCTTAAAAAATTTGAAGCGTCAGTGTGTTGCAATTGATTTAAATTTATTTAAATTAATTGCTTCTTTTCATACAATAAATTGGTTAGGCTAATACATTTTTGATATCAAGAATAATATCTATAAAGTAATGCTTTATCTCGAAAACAGCAAACGCTAGCCTTGTTGTGAAACATTTGCCTGGTTAAACCTTGTATCTTCTTTTAATAACAAAATCAATTTCTTGAACATCAAATAACCAGTTTAATGCGTTAGCAATTGGGGAGTATGCAGAATTCCATGCTAATGTTCAGTATCATACATTTTATTTTATAACAGTCACTGAACAACCAATCCAATTTTGGTTGCACGACTACCAATGTCAAACTCCATAGCCTTGTATTTTAGAACCCGATCCAGTGGAAAAAGGAACTTCTGAATCAAGTATTGGGAGAAATTCGCCTTTGTGGATAACTTTTTGATGGAACAAACAGCAACCAACCAACGAAAACCTTCCACTGTCAGTCTGACAACTAGGGGGCTGAAACCCTTGATTCATCTATCACTGAGAATATTTTACGTCAGCACTGTGGTCGGTGCAATCCGGATGCGGAATTCGCATCCACCAGCCATCGCTGGGTTTCGATCCGGATTCACCTCATACAAATGTGAACACTTTATCTCCTGGGCCACCAGGGCAAAGTAACATAGATTGGACAAACTAAGATATACCAAATATCGGCTGAAAGAATATCAAGGTTCAAGAGCAAAGAACTCAACGGTTCATTCATTGCTAGACAGATAGCCATTGGTCAGATATTTCTCAACCTCATAACATCCGCAAATGCATTCCATATGTTGGATTTGTGTACTGCATCAAAAAGAAAACTCTATTTTTAACGAACTTACTGCTATGTTTCAATATTTCTAAATCATTAAAGTTTCAATTTTTAAGTGATTTTTAAAATCATTCATTTAAATACCTTTCAAAATTTTTTGTCACTTTATCTTTTAACTTTTCTCTTCTCTTTAGGATGTCTCAACCTATGTTGGATAAAATCATCTCTGTTTTTACCATTTTTTTTCCTGCTGATGAAGGTGTATTATTATGGTAACGTTCATGGATTCGAATTAAGACGCACCTAGATTTTAATGAATTTTCAGAGTTTGTGATTTAAAACGTTGTTTTTAATAAAACCTTAAATATTTAGTGAAATACTTAAGGTATTAAATAAAATTCTTCTTGTTTAATTAGGTCAGAAAACATTAAAAACAATTTTATTGTTGTTTTATAAAAAAAAAAGAGAAAAGGAAGAAGAGAAAGGAAGAAATGAATGTGCGCATTATTCAGTTTACAAAAATCCTTTTTTATCTATTCTTAATCAATTTTAAATTTAATTAGTAATTCTTATTGTTTTATTGGTGAGGAATAAGTGGCTATCTACATTTTAACCATGGTAAGATTTTTTAATATTCCAATTTAGATTGAATTAAGATTTTTTTTTCTTTTTTTCCAAATTAGTAAAAATAACACTTTTTTGCCTTAAGGTGAAGAAATCGTTTTTTTCTTATTCATTTTGGATTGAGTTTTAAATTTTTATTTATAATTAAAAAGTTGATTTTTAATCATTTAACACATGTTGTTTTTTCTTCCTTTTTTGATTTGTTCTGTAGAATAAAAACTTGAATTCCATATAATTGATGTTAATTTGCAAAAACTGAATAACTTTAGGGGATTGTGCCTTTTTTTCCTCTTTAATACACACAATTCAGAAATATTGGCCTTATTTTGTTCTAATCATTGAAGAAGATTAACTACCCCTTCGTCTTCTATGTTTATAGTATTTGTATGCATTATACTAATTAATGATAGATGCAATTTATAAATTTTATTTTAAATAATTATAAAAATTAATATAGTGTATACTTTGATACTTTCATAGCGTCTGCCAAATGTCTAGTCTGATAATGATTAGTCATATTTTCTCCTTGAGATTACTTGAGATCTCAGTTTTCCTCTAATTAATTAAGAATGAAGATAAATGTAAATATTAATAATTATCTAACATGAGTTTAATGAGGAAAAAACATATGATTTACATTTAGTTATAAAGACAAAGAAATTTAAAAATAGCTGTTTTTACGGTAGGTGAAAATAGAAAAAAAACTATATAATACTTTAAGCTGATGGAACATAATAAATTGTTTATAGTTATAAAAATATGCCTATATATTTCCTTGTGTTACTACATTAAGGGTCTTAATTTCTAAACTTCAGATCTAAAATTAAGAGTTGTAAAGTTTCAAATTAGGAAAATTATTTTTAAAATATCGTATTGCATTATTTCTAAAGATTCTTTCTATGTTTCAGCGTTTTAGTTTTAAAAAAATATTGAAGTACGAAAATGAATAAATATTAAACCTTTTTATCTCTTTCATTTAATAAAATAATTATTAAAGCAAAATTTAAGTAAGGAAACAATAAAGAAAATAATTACTAAAATATATTGTTTATTCACAGTAATAATCAAGAAAGTAAGTCAAAAAAATTCATATTTATAATTAATAATTATTTTAATATGAGCAGTTGAAATCAACAAACGAGATTTTTAAATTGAAAAAAACAAAGTGGAAAGTGAAAATAAGAAAGTTTATTAAATCATAGAAATATTCAAAAATCAACCTGATGAAACAATTTTTAACAACAATATGAAATGCTTAACATGTCATCAATAATAGTTGTATTTGAAAAATATATAATACACCATTAAGGTAACATTGCTTTTTTTTCCAATTAAACAATATATCTAGACGGATGATAAAGCACAAATAGTTTTCAGTTAGTTCAAATGGCACTAAAGGTTGGAAATAGCTTAGTTATGTAATTAAAATATAATTGTAGCGTTTTTCAAATCATTTTAAATTATAATATTTATCGTTTAAAAATCCAATAAATTTGATTTCATTAAAAACATTAATATATTGTGATTGTTTCCTCGAAAGTAAAAAGAAACAAAAATATTTTGAAAAGTTACAGTTTTTTTTTCGAAATAAATAGTTTTTTTTTCTGAATTATGAGTGTCCTTTTCAACAATACCTATTTCAAACTATGCCTATTTCAGAAAAAAAACGTTATTAGAAATATATCAAATGCTTGTAAAAACACAAAAATCTGTTTGTTAAAAACATAGAAATGAAAATGTAACGACAGAAAGATTACATTTTTGCAGATAAAACTTTTATAAAACCAGTATTCGATCTACAATCAAATTAAAAACGAAACTAGATCTATAATTTTGGTTACTGCATTTACACATTACAAAACAATGCTTAAAAACTTTTTTATTAGAAAAGAGTAAAAATATTTAAAACGTAAATCTTAATTGAATAAAAAAGTAGAACTTATCTACTATGCAATGTAATTTTCAAACACATTATAAAACGTTTCATTAAAATCCTTAATATTTCGATATGAGTGTGATTTTGTTCCTTGATAGTTAAGAAAACGGAACTATAAAGATAAATTAGCTTTTTTTTTAAATAAATAATTTGTTTTTCTAAATAACGAGTTTCTGCTTCAAAATACTTGTTTGTAAGCGCTTTCAAAGATAAAATCTATAGTCGTTTAACTAAATATAACGAAATTATAAAATCAAATATATTAAGATCTCGTTCTTAAACAAGTAGAAATAAAGCACGCAAAAAAGATGACATTTTTATCACAGAAAGATGAATTTTTTTTTATACATGAAACTATCATTTGTTCTGCAATCAAATAAAAAATTGAACTAACTATATTTAGGGTAACAGCTGTTAAACATTACAACATAATACTTAAAGAATATTTAAAATAGAAACGAGGGTGAAAAAATCTATAAAATGGGAAACTTTATTAAATCAAGGAAAAGAACTACTAATCTGCCATGAGAATTAATTTTCACAAACAATATAAAATGCTGAACATGTCATCAATAATAATTTTCTTTGAAAATTTTAATAATCCCTATAGTCGCATTAAGGCAACTTCTTTTCATTTATTCTAATAAAACAAAATGCGCAGATTGATGATGAAGTAGCTCATTAAGTAGAAGGAAAAGAGCTTGAAATGTCAAAAGACGCACTTAATTTGTCTTCTAACGTCAGTTCACCAACATAGCATCAGTTTATGTTCATAAATAAAAGCAAACGTTGCACTTTAAGATCTTTTATCACTCCTTGGGGTAAAATAAAAGCAAGTATTTTTAGTGAGGTGTCAGTCTACAAGAAATAAGTTAATTTATTTATTTCTTGAAATTGCGTTACGCAAAAATGTATTCTACTTAAAAACAGTCACAGGAATAAATATAACTTAAAGTTAAGTTTTAGAAACAAGGATTTGCCATGTAAGGGCAAACCTCGTAAGCTTTCTGACGAAAAGAAATGTAGCTTAAAAAAGTATCTTATACTTTATAAATAGTATCTTTATAATTTTATTACACTAATTTCATTTTTAAACGGTAGCATATATTGGTATTGATACATTATAACTAGATAACATTGTTTTAAATATAATTAATTTAGCTTCACCAAACAATTTTAATTTTAATATAGCATAGTTCATAGAGTAGAAATAAAAGTTAACATGACGTCTCAAGCGAGCCAATTGCATTAAAGCCAGCAAAATGTAATAAGAGAAGGAATTTTTATCCTTTATTCACACCTGGCGTAACGAAAATCGTAAATAAATATTTGATGTGTTAATTTATTTCATATCAAACACAGATTACGCTGAAGAACAGTTTTCTTTTGTTTTCTGTTGCATGAGAGTTTTTAACAGATTTTTTGCCTCACTGATTTCAAATCTACAATCGTTTTCTCTCACGAAGTTACATCTTTAGTCTATTCTATCTCGACTACGAGTTAGTATTCTTCTTCTTCTCTTCTCATTGGCACGACAGCCCAGGATGGGCCTTGTCCTTCTCAACAAGTCTATGCCAAGACATTCTTCCCTTAAGCAAGGTTCTCCAGTTTATTATCTATAAAATTTGTAGGTCCTTTTCAAGGCAGTCTAAAAATCTTAGGTTTGGTCGTCCTCTTTTTCTTCTACCTGTTGGCCTGACACAGAAAACATTTTTGGTTGTCCTGCTGTCCTCCATTCTTATAAAATAGCCTGCCCATTTAATCCTTTGAATTTTGATAAATTTAATGAGATCAGGTTCTTTATATGCTTTGTAAAGTTCCGTGATTGATCTGCTAAACCAGGTACCGTTTTTACTTATTCCACCAAAAATGCTTCGCAGTATTTTTCTCTCAAATCTAGCTATCATATCCACGGATCATTGTACTACCAGAGTTAATATTACCAGTTTAAAAACGTTGCACATAACAAGAGTTTGCCTAACTATTACAGCAAACTTCTAGAGAAATCAGTGCACATCAACAGGATTAAAATTTAATAGGTACCACGCCCAGAAATTCCATCATACACCGCTTGATGCTCTTCCCTTTGAATAACTGTTTTTTTTCCCTGTGCATAGGTTGCTATGCAGTTTTGATCCTGAAAGTGTGCCGCAACTCCCCTAGAAGTTTCTTGCTACATTTATCAGACTTTCTTATATATATCACATTTTTAAATTTTTAAATTTAGACAAAAAAATATAAAACTGCCATTAAAAAATTTAGCTTTAGAAGAAAAAACTAATTGCAGTTTTGAAAATTCCAAAAATGAATTAGGCAGGATTGTTATTTCAAGATTGTTATGGTTATTTATTGATATGAGTAACAAATAAAGTAATAAAATATATTTTTATCTGAACTCAATATTTATACTTATAACTCAATAAAATAAAAAAAGAATGCATAATGTTTATGCATTCGCTCAATCATTAAAAATAAAAATGGAATCAGGTTCTTTTGATAGATCTTTAATGCACATGTGGAGAAGACATATTTCCCTTTTTTTTAAATTTGTTATCATCAGAGAGTCAATATGTTATTGAGATGTGAAGAATTACAAATATTTTTATTTCTAAACTTTTCAGTTTATTATTAACACAAAAAGCTAAATATAAGAACAATACTGGAGGCTATCGATGCAGGGAACTATAGAGGCAACTTCTAAATCATATATAAAACATTTTGAATAAAATCAGCACTCATTTAATAAACTTTTTATTTTTGATCTATGGAAGTATTTTTTAAAAAACATTGGATACAAGAAAATAAATTCCGTTCTTTTCAGATTTAATACATAAACAACATATATAAACATACAAAAACAACAAACATATATAAACAATATTCACAAAATAAAGTTTATTATAATGAATAAAATAATTTCACATAAAATTTTTAGGAAAAAGTTACATTAAATTTAATTAAATATAATTATTAGACACACAAAGTTTGCGAATTTATATAATTATTGTAATGAAGCTTAAGTCTCATAATGCTTAGCCATAATAGACTTAGCCATTTTAAACGAAGTAATTAGACACTGTTTTACAAGTTTTAATATTCCTACACTTTACTCTACATACTATACAAAAACTTATTTGCCAATCAAATATTTTAAAATATACCTGATAAAGAAACTTAATTTTATTTGTAGATTTTGGTCCTAAATGCAGCCATGTTTAGGAACTAAGTTTTTGTGCTAATTTTATGCGTATTATTTAACTATGATAAGTGAATGTACACAAAAATAGTTTATAGTTTGACGAAAGTTTGCATCGCCTAGTTCTTTCACCTTGCAATCAATTTTTCACCAATTATTTTCCAATTAGTTAGAATGACAAAAACTCTATTTTAGCTCCACGAGAAATGATAATGCAAGTTCCAATGGCTTATTGACTACTGCAAGAAAAATTTACCGTAATTTCGTACTATTAGTTTCAATTGGTACTTGTACCACTTTGAACATAATTTCTTGAAATATTACCTCTAAAAGGAGTTTATCGACAATCCGGTTTCAACCTCTTTCTGACTAGTTAGATGTCAAGCATAAATAAATCTATGTGTAAGTTAAAAAAAAAAGCTCACTTGATTCCTGGATTCCGCAAGCTACATTCATGACAACTTTATCGATAAATATACTTTTTATTCAACCAAAACTTCGAGTACTCTTCAATTAGCTCAATTTATAAATGAAATCTCGAGCCTGATGCCAATGTAGCAAATATATCCTAAGTGGCCAAACAAAGTAATTCATCAATTAAAAATTCCAACACTTTCTGTCTTACACAGGGTAAACTAACATGAAAAGCTTTTAAGACAAACTAAGACAAAAACTATTATTAAACTAATCTTCTTTTTATGAAAAGCAAGACGTGTATCACATTTTTAATACACTTTTTTCTCCTTTCAAATCTGACAAACTTTACATTTCCTTCTAGGTCTGAAAAATTTAGAATTACAGTCGTCTCCACTTAATTGCATATCGGATAATCGAATAACCCGCTTTTACAAATAAATTTTAGCGGAACCAAATCATTATATAAGAATCTAATGTTAAATTTCCTCCGTTAAGTGGATACTTGCTGTTTTTAATCCCCGCTTAATTGCATCAAGGAGAGTTACTGAAAAGAAAGAGAAATGTTTAGTTTTGAGAAATGTTTCACCAGTTAGAATGGAATTTCCATTTTTCTGTTAAGAAGATAAGAATACAATAGGTGGCTACTTTAATAGGGACTTCCTGGTTATTCGTTGCTCTACATAGCTATTATGGGTATAGTGTAAGAATAAATCTGTCCTTGCTGGCAGCTATACATTGAAGTAACTGAAGGAGATGACTTCTTTGACTTACTTCACTCACACATCATTTAGAATGCAAAAAAGATAGAGGGATTTGTTTTGCGGTCAAGACTTGCAGTCCCTTCCGAGTGTGATATTAGTTTTGATAAGAAAAGGTTTCAAAAACCTAACACACTAGTGCACAGTGTATCTTTATCTTAAGTAAAATAATCATTGCTTACTCCAGTGAACTTTAAATGAGATTCATATTTTATGATGCTAACATAGACAGTTTTAATTGAAATTGTTTAGTCAAAAAGTAGAATTTATTTAGTCAAAAATCTACAGTATGCATTAAATGCGATTAAAAGTAGAATTTTTTTTTAAAAAATTATAATTTAAGACTGAATAAAGCACTCCCCTTTTAATTGAATAACCCGCTTAATTGAATAAAGTTGGTTGGAGCCAATGGTATGCCTTTCAGCTGGGTTGACGGTATTTTTTTAATTTGTTTTGTCAATCAGAAAAATATAGTATTTAAAATTTTATTTTGAGAAATGTTGCTCAGAATAAAAATGTTGCTCAGGAATTCCTTTTCTATACAATCGTGTTAAATAATAAAATGTAAGTTCAAGAATGTTTAGAATGAACTATAGAACTATAAGAATGTTTAGAGTACATATTTTCTCACTTTTCATGAGAACAAAAGGTTTTTTCATGCGTTCGAAAATGAAGTATTTTTGGAAAAAATTACTTTTTCTCCGAAGAAATAGTGTAGAAATAATATAACATACATTTAAATTGAATAGTAATGAGTTTCGTCTTACCGTAAGAAATCTCGTAATTTTACGTGTCATTACAGTATTTCAAACATGTTGCTCCAAGTCACGCAACTCTTGTATTTCCTCTGTTCTTATGTACCGAAATTCGTGCTGTGGAGTAATAATGTTAAATCCTGAAGGTGAATTTATGGTAATTTACAAAATTCTTTTTTTTATTTATTCGCTTAATTTTCTAATATTTACAAAATTCAATATTTCTTCATGGATCAATTTGCATTCTAGAATAAGAAAAAAATGTTTTTGAGCTAGAAATAAATATTTTTTTTAGATTTGTTTTAAATGCAATGAAATATCCACATACAGTTTAAAGGGTATTAATGTATTTTAAACTCTTATAAAAGGAAAAAAAAAAGTTTACGCCAATCTCCCCTTACTCGGTAAATATTTTAGCTTCCAAAAACACTTATGTTGGCTCTCTGAAATATCGTCTTAGGACTGTTTACTTTTGAGTACAAGTTAGTCATAGTCATTCCCTTCAAGGCTGCTAGACATTTACTGAAACAAAAGTTCTCATTTAAGTATGTGCGCATTTTCTTAAATGGGTAATATGGATACTTAATATTTAAGTTTTTAAGTCTCTGCAGCTGCATCAAACAATTTTATGACGTACGTATAATTTCTAAGCGCTTCCATTCTGTACTACTTGTAAATCTATTTATCAAATTAATTTTATTGCAAGAAGTAGTGTATACATTCATCCTGAATTAATAATTCGTGCTTCATATTGCCTCAAAATAACTTATTTTGCTGTAATTATAAATATTCATGTTGCTTAAAACCAAATATGGTGGTAGTTACTTTGCATCGAATAATGTAAAGAACAATTTTGGTGTTCCACTATACTTGGCTCTACGCCACTTTGGGATTATAAACAGTTGTCACCACTTTTGGAGAAAAAATTCATCAACATATTTCACATTATAGTCTATATTCTTACATATTTAATTATTGGTGTCCACATATTGTGGCGATTTAATAAATGACTTAAAGACAAACTGAATTCATTTGGACAAATATTGTTATTTAAAATATTTAATGCTTAAACCATTTTTGGGCTTTTATGTAAATTTGTGCAATTATTATACTAAAAGTAAGTTATCATCAACTGACTTAAAACTAGCTCAGCTTATGATTTGAAATTCCAACCAAGTGAAGAAAAGATTATTTTACTAATACCATAGAAATTCAATTTATTATTATTTAATCATTCCATTCCATTTAACAATTATATTATTATTTAATCACTCCATTTATTATTATCTAATCATATTAAATAAAATGAAAACTATCCAGTATCAGACGATTTTAAATTGATAGATTGTAATTACTTACTTTAGGACACTCGTTAAGAAGGATTTAGCGCCTGCAATGTTTTGTTACCGCGCCTTGCGAAAGAATATCCATCAAACGTTTCTGTGACGACAGTTACTAAAGTAATCTTTTAAAAAGTAATTTCCATTGTTTTTGTAGGACCAAAGTGCAAAAGTTCACAGTTTGATCATTTTCTTTTAAATAGAAATGCGTATCCAGCAATATTTTGAAAAAGAGTTGCGATATATTATCTTTCTTAACATAAATATCGTTCCATTAAAAGTGAAAAGGGAAAATAAAAATTGCTCAAAATTTCATAACATTTTCCTAAACTACTTATTCTGCACAAAATAATGTAAACTAAAATTTAGATTTATCTTTAATTTAACAAAAATCATTATTACTCTTAAGAAAAAGTTAAAAATGTCTAAGGTATTTTATTAGCCAATTTTAAAATTTGTTTTATCTTTTTCATTCAATAATTAAACAATGAACTCTTTATATTGATAAAAAACGGTAACAAAACCAATTTAAAATATTTTGCTAGCTATATTTAAAAATCTACGTAATATTTTTTGAGATATTTTTTTGGTGTTTTTTTGCAATTTATTTTGCTAAACTTTGGAAAACTTTGTTGATTACAGTGCATTAATATTAAAGCAACATACAAGAGCTTAAATTTAGAAGAAAATTGCGGTATACAAATGAATGTACTTAATTCTGTCAAAAAAATTTTAGTATACGAACTGTATGTATCACTATTTAAGTGGTAGTTATGAAAAAATAAATATATTTGTTTCCAATATATAATATTTACGATGACTTTTTATGCGGTCGATATAAGTTGAAAAATGACAGAGTAATGTTATGCATTATTATATAAACAAAATTAATGCGTATTTTGGCATGAAATTACTCATTTACGGAAAGAAAAGCTACAAATACAAATAGTTCGGTTCATATTATGAGAACAGCCAGCTGGAAATATTAGCTCAATTCTATCGAGAAAAACTACAATCATGAAGGAAACTTTGTTTATTCAATTGCCACAATCTTGTTGTATTTGGCAATCTGAAACAGATCTTTTTTGCTGATAAATCTGGATGTAATCTCGGAGAAAGGAAACATTATTTCGAGTAGAACAACTTTGTTTTTTCTTGTAATAAAAGAAAATGTCAACGAGACAAAATTAAGCTACAGCTCATAAAATAATGTAAGACATGCAAGCAAACATCAAATATATTGCTTGAGTTATGTATGAACTATTGCAGGAATGTATTTATCTCTAATAAAAAAATTGCCATTGTCGACGACGTATCGTCGCCGCTCTTCAGGATGTTTAGCTTTATGTTATAATTTGTTTTGTTTCTCAAAAAATTCGTGCGTTAAAAATTGAAACATAAAAAAGTGTGTAAAAATGTAACGGGAGAGCGAGGGATTAAAAAAATATACCATTCGGTAATTAGTTTAAGAAATATTATCCGATAAACTTGCAGTAGTTTTTTTGTATATTATTTAGTTACATTTATTAATATCTTACACTAGTTACATTTACTAATATCTTACACTAGTTACATTTATTAATATCTTTATTGGCATTTGTTCTAGAAAGAAATAAAATAGAAATTTACCAAATTTTGAATGCCAGGAAAATGGCATATTAGCTTAGAAGTGTTTAAGAAAACAGTCATTTTAGGCTTATAGTAAGTACCTTAACTAAAGAAACCCGAAAAGACATAGTTGAAAAGTTAATTTTAACTTTTTATGTAAATAAATTCCAAAAGTAATTATTGTGAACAATTTGAACATACCGTTTCTTCACGGTTTCTCGTTATATAATACAACCATACAATATTAAAAAGATTTATCTTCTTTCATACAAAGCACTATCAATTCTTAAAATATTAAAAATAATCTGTATTTCATTCTATAAGACATTAGTAATATAAAACATCGCCTCTTGCCATACATTATTTGAAACATACAGATTTAAAACATAATATAGAATCATAGTACTTAAATTTTCCAGAAATTTTTTCTTGAATAGAACTAAGATATTTCAAAATCCATTTTATAAGAATTAAGTAATCTTGTTAAGCATTGTTAAAAAAATTCTTAAAAAAGAATACGGAAACATAGCATTCTTAATTCCCCAGATTATGTTTTTCAATAAATCAAATGTAAAAAAGAGCTATCTTCTTTAGTACAAAGCACTATTCTTGTAAGGCAGATAAGAATTAAAATGTAATAATTCCTTGCAGACGGAAGTAAACGTGAAGAGCATGACCTACATTCTACTAATTATTGTGAATAAGGTCATTACAAAAAAAACGCATTTTACGCAAATTAATTAAGTTCTTTTGTCGAAAAAGTTTAGATCTTCTTTTATCTCAGGTAATTAGGGTAGTCTTAATGACACAGTCAAAGTAGCTCAGTCTAATTAAAGTAACTGATTTCCATTTGTAAGGGAGCTGGTTTTTTGAAAAACTGGTGTCATCCAAAATTATATAAAATGTTAGCAAAATTTTAACAAGAAAACTTTGTAAGATTTTTTGAAGCTCTTTGATTAAAAGCATATTTTAATCTTCGGTTAAATAGAAGATTTATTTCAAATAAAAAAAGGCGGTCTGTGCTGATTTTTATAGCTTGGGAATTTTTTTTTTTTCATTTTTAATATTAATGAAGTAAGAGGTTTTCTAAAGTAAACTAGTTGTTTAACCTAAATAATATATGTCTTATACATTGTTACATTTTTAAAAATTTTACAGCAACTGTGCAAAATTGTTGTACTTTAGACAAATTGAGTAATGTCAAATAGGTTGACATTTTCTAGAATTGAAATTCATTTTACCTTATATATATATGAATTCCCTTCTTCACAAATTTGAAAATTTGTCATAAGATTTCATGCATTTAATACAAAAAGAATTTCGACAAAAGTTTAATTAATTATTTTCCATCCTTGAATTTAATATAATCAAATTGTAATACATTTTTACTTTTTAAAAAATTTAAAAACACATTTATAACTTCATGCATTTGATTAAGTAAATTCCGACGAAAGGTTTGTTAGTTTCTCTAAACGTGAATTTTACCTATTCAAATTGTATTTTATGCAACAAAAAAAATATTTTTTAGCATGTGCTTTCTTTTTCCGAATACGTTATAACACAGTATCATTTATTTAATACAGTGGTACACTTATTCTGTAAATATAAAGCAAAATAGTTAGAATAACTAATGCCTTTGTGTCTCGTAGTGTTGTTTTTTAACTTTAACTATAATATGAGTATAATGGCATACTAGTGGATACTTCTTTCATAATGATTGGCTGTATTCTTCAGATCATTACGTTACTTAGCATGAATAGTTTTTATTATAATACATTTTGTCATGCGTTTTATTCACAGTTTATGAAAATTTATGAATAAATGAAACAAAGTGCGACCCCTAATTAAATTAAAGGGGTAGTATTCTCGAGAAATTTGTTATTAATTGTAAGCTTTATATAAATCTAAGAAATAAAAATATAGTAATAGCAATATTTCCGGGTACTGCTTCCTGTGCAGTTTTGATCCTGATTATGTGCTCTAACTCCCCTTGAAGTTCATTGCAACATTTCCGTGAACCCTTGATAACATTTTTAAACTTGTTCATTTCGACAAAAAAAACTAAAAATGTCCTTTTAAAATAAAATCTGTAGCTTTAGGAACAAAACTAATCAAATTTGAAATCTCCACTTCAGGAAGAGGCAAGATCAAAAATAGTGTTTGCAGTGTAATCTCGGAAATGATATTGATAAGAACTTTTATCATTTCTATGGGAAAAAAATGCATATTAAAAGCAAAACATTCCCTCAACAGCAGTTAGTTTGACGAATTTGGTCATTAAGGGTCCAAAATTTTGAGACCATCGGCTAAATAATGGTATTGTAGTCAACATAACGCATCTGCTGACCATACTTGTTTACACCAATCTAAAGATGCGGTCAGGCCTCACACCGCAACTGTCATGCATTATGACCCGAGCCTTTTCTATGACAGGTCAGTGCTTTTAACATCTGTCATCGGTTAACTTTAAGTATTACATCTAACGGTAGAACACAATAAATTGCTTAATTAAAAATTTAATTTTTGAACGAAAGAGTTCATTTATATATCGCTCATGGGCTGCAATAGTGGCACAACAACACGCGTTTCGGACTAAGAACAGGTGTAAATATTTTATTTTTTTTATTTTTTTTATGCTGCACAATCGGTCTTGCCGATGAGCAGACCTAATGCGTTCTCCAGAAGTGTTATCCACTCTTTCAGGACCACCACAATGGGTGAGATACCGTTGGTCATGTTAATTTGGACGTCTAGTTTCTGCCACACTAGATGGCAGCACCGAGACTCTATTTGGATGCTAAAGTGTACTAGGAATTTAAGTTTGCCGGAGATGCCAAGAGCCAATAAGGCACTCCAGGGATCTTTTACATGCCGCATAATCATACAAAATGGCCGCTGAGAGTTTTCTGCATCCCGAAAATCCGGAGTCTGGGTCGGGCATCGAACCCGCAGACTTGGGATCAGAAGGCCGACGACACACCCAGACTGCGCCACCCAGCCACGAGGTGTAAATATGAAAACACACATTCTTTCAGCAGAAATACTTGCACAACTCATAATTAAACTTCAAGGTAATCTTCGTTTAAGCAAACAAAAGCATTTCCCGTACATTTTGCTTAGCAATGGAAACTTTAAACCCATTTATCTCTAAACTAGATTTTTTGAGTTGTGCTGCTATTGCAGCCCATGAGCAATATTGTTTTTAAATGTTAGTAAAATGAAATATACCAATGAACTTTCTCATGCCACAAATTACGCTTTTAATTACATACTTGATTGCGTTTTACAGTAAAAAATAAACATTCTACGAACTTTTTCTGATGTATATTATGCTCTAATAAAGAAAAATATCTCTTTTACTTTTTTTTCCATCAAGACTCATTTCATCGAACCGCAAAATAAACTTATATATATATATATATATATAAGCTTTATATTTCTTTGCAATTTATCTGAAAATATGTACAGAAATATTTTATGAGTATAATACCTTTGAGAAAAAAATGATTACTTAAAAAGTAAACTTCAAAATTCACAATTTATATATTGGGTTCTTCGATTATATTTTTATAAAAATGATACAAGTTTGAGATATTTTGAATTTGATAATGAATTTTTAATTACAAAGTGTGTTCCATTATCATCACATTTTCAGATTCCTTTTCAAATATCTGCACCCTAGAATATGTGCCATCGAGTGCTCCAGATTTGAATTTTTGGTTCCTTTCGTTATTCTTTCTTTTTTTTTCAAATTATCTTACACCACTTCAAGATTCATGTTTCTTGGTACGGGTTCCACTATCCGAGGTGCTCTAGTGATCTCTCTTTTTTTCTTTTTACTCACTATTTATTCAGCAATTATTTGCATCAGATTTAGTAAAGAAGCCTACTTTACACAAAACATGTGAAAACAAATAAACCTTTTTAAGCGATAACTGATAAAAAAAAAAACTTTCGTTACTGTATTTTAATAAATTTGCACATTTTTTTTAAGAGACAGAGAAAAAAATATTTTCTATCAATATNCGGCTAGTCATATATATATATATATATATATATTTATTTATTATTATTATTATTATATAAATCAATGCACAGCAGTCCCGCAGTTGAATCGTTAAGACACGGTACCCAGCAGATCACCGAAGTGAAGAATCACTGGCTGCGGTCAGTGTGCGGGTGGGTGATCACTTGGATCAGTCTGCGTAGGGACCAAGGGTGTGCGGTATTGGTCCTCGTTAAACTGCTATACCGTAAAGTGCTTGACATCGCGCGCAGGTCGTCGGGTCAAAATTCTGATGGCATGTCTTCGGATCATCCTCAGGGATGTTTCCCAGACCGTCACCAATAGCCCATTGTGCAGCTCTAGTGCGACGTAAATGAACAAATCATCAACAATGCACAGCATAGCAAATCACTTCAGCAATGCAGTAAGACCGGCACTTTAAAATCCTCTATTTACACTCAATTTGCGTTTTTGTTTTCATATTTTGTTATCAGGCCATCTTGTTGCGAAAATATTTTTCAATCATTCTTGAAAAATTTCCCGTTCATGTAAGTACCTCTGATTTCGCTATTCGTTTTACAGTTTTTGATTTGTTTCATACTGTTTTTTCTTTTAATTTTATTTTATTTTCTGTTTTTACGTGTTGTTTTTACTTATTGTGTTCTATTTTATTTGTTGTAATTTTTGTAAAAAAATTTTTTTGAGTTCTCCTCACACTATTGTATTAATATATTTTGCTTTGGCTATATTGATACAATATCAGAAAGCACTCTTTCTTGCGAATATAATAGTGTGGGCTGATGAAAAGATTATATCTTATTCTTTCTTTTTTTCCGGTTTTTTTAAAAAAATTCATCTTTTTTTTCCCCATCAGTTGTTTGTTGTTTTTTTAATTCTTATTTCCCATCCCCTTTTGCATATGTCTATTATTTTCCTTTGTTTTGTCTTCATTTTGAACTTGCCGAGTGATGTGCCCTTAGGGGCGCTTCCCCTACTATAAATTGTTCTCCGTATGCATCTGAACTTCTCATAATAGGTTAGCGCTAATAACCACGTACAGCAATATTTCCGGGAACGGGTTCCTGTGCAGTTTTGATCCTGATTATGTGCTCTAACTCCCCCAGAAGTTCATTGCAACATTTCCGTGAACCCTTGATAACATTCTTAAACTTGTTGATTTCGACAAAAAAAACTGAAAATGTCCTTTTAAAATAAAATCTGCAGCTTTAGGATCAAATTTGAAATCCCTACTCCTGGAATAGGCAAGATCAAAAATATTGTTTCGAGTGTAATCTCGGAAATGATATTGATAAGAATTTTTAACTTTTCTATGGAAAAAAATGCATATTAAAAGCAAAACATTCCCACCGCAGCAGTTAGTTTGCCAAATTTGGTCATGAAGGATCCACAAATTTTAGACCATCGGCTAAATAATGGTATTGTAGTCAACATTACGCATTTGCTACCCATACTTGTTTACACCAATCTAAAGATACGGTCAGGCCTCACACCGCAACTGTCATGTATTATGACCCGAACCTTTTCTATGACAGCCCAGTGTTTTTAACATCTTACATCGGTTAACCTTAAGTATTATACCTAAGGGTCGAACACAATAAATAGCTTAATTAAAATGTAATTTTTGGAACGAAGGAGTTTATTTATATATATCGCTCATGGGCTGCAATAGTGGCACAACTCAAAAAACCCGCGTTTTGGACTGAAAACCGCGTTTTGGGGTAAATATGAAAACACACATTCTTTCAGCACCAGTACTTGCAGAACTCATAATTCAACTTGAAGGTAATCTTCGTTTAAGCAAACAAAAGACTTTCCTAAGCATTTTGATTAGCAATGAAAACATTTTTTTTAATGGTGGGCACTTGTGATGTATTGTCCCAGTGACTTCGTAAGGCCAGAACTGCTACTCTCTTCTCGTTACCCAGTGGGCACCTGTGGCTAAGCCACGGCGGTGGAGCGGCGCCACCGACGTCACACAACCACAAACTCGTTTAAAGGGAGGGTCACATTCACGCAATCACACAAAGGATAAAGGACATAGAACACAGAGAGAACGAAACATCCATGCCCTGACCAGGGTTCGAACCCTCAACCATCGGCTCCTTTGTCAGGCACGCTAAAAACTCGGTCACCTGGACGGGGCACTGAAAACTTTAAACCAACTTATCTCTAAACTTGATTTTTGGAGTTGTGCTGCTATTGCAGCCCATGAGCGATGTTGTTTTTAAATGTTAGTAAAATGGAATATACCAATGGATTTCCTCATACATTTACTTGCATACTTGATTGCGTTTTACAGTAAAAAATAAACATTCTACGAACTTATTCTGATGTATATTATGTACTAATAAAGATAAAAATATCTTTTACTTTTTTTTTCTATACCGCAATATATTAACATCGGTCTTATACATTGTTACATTTTTAAAAAATTTACAGTAACTGTGCATAATTGCTCTATTTTATGGAAATTGAGCTATGTCAAATTGGTNGTATATATATATATATATATATAATATAATATTCTTGCTGTATAAAATAAGAAGTGCATTTTATGTTCGAGCAACACAGCTTTGAAAGAAATGCTGAAAGAAAAAAATTGTATATGAGGTAAACACAGTGTGAGGGTTCTCAAAATGGTTATGACATGTTGGAACCTGCCGTAAAATCCTTGAGGGGGGATGTCAAAGACGCAATGCTATTAGAAAAATGTTCTTTCTTCTTCCTAAGTTCTACCATCACAATAATAATGATTTCGTGGAAAACATAAAATGAGAAATTCCGTTTTTGATAGAGGAAAGTTTGGATAGTGGTTTAGTAAAGTTGACTGAATTTACTGACAAATATTTGTAAAAATAACTGAAAATTCGAGAACTATTTTCAAATCTAAACTTGTTTGAAGAAATATATATATTTTTAGGAAACATTTATACTCGAAATATACTTCAGATCAATTTTTATTATTGCGATTTATTGACTTAAATAAAATATGTTAATAAATTCACTAAAAATGTTTCACGCAAATTCCTAATTTTGATGAAATTCTAATTTTGCTAATTCTAAATGTCATCATTATAAAAAGTATCAAATTTACATTAGTTAATTAATTAATTAAGTACTTATCAACATCAGCGAAAGATAAAATCTGTTAATTTCATGCTTTCTTATTATGAAATTGTGTCGAATCTACATCAGATATATGATGTTTTGGGTATTTATCTTTTCTTTAAACCCCATTAAGCCAATTTTTAAAAGTATTGTACCAAAAAGTGATTTTCTCCCACCTTTTATGCATTGCTAGGTCATAATACTGATAAAGCTAAATACTACTAATTCTAATTTTACTACAAAATAATTTCAAACTATTAGACACTTTAATCATTTAAAATGCTCCATCCTTTAAAAATGTTTTTGGGATTAGATGATATTACATTCAATTTCAAACCTTTACGTTAAGATACTCTTCGGAAGTTTAAGAGTCTTCTAACTTAGTCGGTAGAGGACGTTCATCTCTCAAGTTATTGAAATTAAATTTCAAAAATTATTTCTTTAAAAATTTATTCTATCAAAAATTTTGCAAAAAAAAAATAACATTCTGCATATTTTCCACGTAGAAGAATTGAGACGATGAGTAAAAACTGAAGAGTTACTTCTATTTCCCAGTAACACACAACTTAGCTTTAAAAAACACACGATGAGTAGAAAAAAGATTAAAGTCATTGTAATAAATTTTGGAGTAATAATCGCATTCTTTCTTATTCGTGATTCAACATTAGTTTCGTAATATGAAAAAAAAACATTTTAGAAAGTTAAGGCAACTTAGCTATAAGAAACATGCGATGAGTAGAAAAAAAATCAAAATCTCTGTAATAAATTTTGGCTTAATAATCGGATTCTTTCTTATTCATGATTCAACATTAGTTTCGTAATTTAAAAAAAAGAACATTTTAGAAAGTTAAGGCAACTTAGCTTCAAAAAGCACAAGATGAGTAGAAAAAAGATCAAAATCCACTGTAATAAATTTTGGCGTAATAATCGAATTCTTTCTTATTCATGATTCAACATTAGTTTCGTAATTTAAAAAGAAAATGATTCAACATTAGTTTTGTAATTTAAAAAAAAACATTTTAGAAAGTTAAGGCAACTTAGCTTTAAAAAACCCACGATGAGTAGAAAAAAGATCAAAGTCACTGTAATAAATTTTGGCTTAATAATCGGATTCTTTCTTATTCTTGATTCAACATTAGTTTCGTAATTTAAAAAAAACATTTTAGAAAGTTAATGCAACTTAGCTTCAAAAGACACACGATAAGTAGAAAAAAGATCAAAGTCACTGTAATAAATTTTGGCTTGAAAATCGGATTCTTTTTTATTCATTATTCAACATTAGTTTCGCAATTTAAAAAAAAAAAAAACATTTTAGAAAGTTAATGCAACTTAGCTTCAAAAAACACGCGATGAGTAGAAAAAAGATTAAAGTCACTGTAATAAATTTTGGCGTAATAATCGGATTCTTTCTTATTCATGGTTCAACATTAGTTTCATAGTTAAAAGAAGAAGAAAAAAACATTTTAGAAAATTAAGGCAACTTAGCTTTGAAAAACACACGATGAGTAGAAAAAAGATCAAAGTCACTGTAATAAAAAAATTAAAAAAAAGCATTTTAGAAAGTTTTTTTTCTCTTTTTTTAATTACAACTATTAATGACTGTACCATGGTGGCTATATGGATAGAATTCGAGACCTGGAAAAGGCTAGCCTAAGCGAATTCTTCCCCCCTCTTCCACTGATCAAAGCGGTGAAGAAAAATATCCTCCATTGTAGATTATGTCATGGAATCCCTTGACCATCGAATTAATCATTGGAAGTATTCTTGCTTTTTCCCTTTTATATCATGCAAATGAGGATTGGTCAAAAAGTCCTCCACGAAAACTAGTTTATCCCAATGCGTAGTCCAAAGGTTTCTTGTTTCTTAAGTTGGGTACAAAATTACAAGTCTGTGAGGCTAAACATTGATTATCATGAATCCCAACAGGAGTCGACGGAAAACCACCGGTCATAAAATACAAAAGTCTCAAAAACTAGGAATTTAAACCTTAATGGTCCACATTGGAAAAAGACTAGCCTTTGTGGAAAGGAACTTGTTGAAAGGACATTACAATACATCATGGTATTTTTTTTACACATTTGTAACTCATTATTCACCTCAATATATTGTGCACGCAATCATAAATTTTGTGAACGTTAAGATAATTATAAACAGGCAATGGATTAAATAAAAATTACAATTTAAATGTAATTAAAAATTATAATTAATTTAAATTTATTTTTATCAAAATTACAATTTATCTCCTTCAAGCAATAAACTAGAAGCAAAACTGTACTAAAATTCCCTGCAACGAAATTTTTCCCATTAAATACCATGAAAAAAAAATTTTTTTTAATGAGAGTTCCAAGCAAATTTGTGACTTAGGTGAGTAGGATTAAAATAAATTCTACATAAAAAATAATAACTATATTTTGCTAGTTCAAAATCAATATTCAATTAATAAATCGAACATTTTATTGTTTTTTATTACACAGCTCATAATGCGAAAGATTTTTTAATTGAACGCTAAAATTTAATATTAATCAGTTGAGCAGCTACTGAAAATAAAAAATAAAAAGTCAAACATAATTGCAATGTGATAAATTTCGAGTAATTTTCTTAAAGAACACAAAATCAACACTGTTTATAAAAATCCACTCCATTTATAACTCTTATTTTGTTGTTTGACATTAAAACAAATATTGAAAAAAAATGAAACATTAATTAATTAATTTAAATACATATATAAATAACACTTCTCAACGATAGCTCATTTAGTGGTGACTTTGACTTCTTCAAATAATTTTAATTGTAATTTCAGTCACATATTTATTGCATTTTATAATAATCTTATTTATTCAAGAAAAAGTATAATATTCATCCTCATTATTTAGAAAAATCAAACATTCTCTATTGTTACAATGAGACATTTTCTCGCAAATTAAATATGTATCTAGTTAAAGTTTAAGCTTCAAAAAATACAAATACATATATTAGAATCTAAATTTTTGATTCTCATTCTAAAGTCTGTTATGAATATCTGCATAATGCAGCATAAAATATTCAACTCAATTATATTCTTTCATTTTGAAGTAAATAATGCATATAAAGAAATCTAACAGAATTTAGTCATCTTAAAAAATAATTGAATTACCAGTTGTTTTGATAATAAATATAAACAAAAGAAATATAATATTGAAATACAAACATAGATCTAGGGACTATGTGTAACTAATTATAAATACTGTTTTCTGTTAAAAATCATTTTAGTTTTTAGCGGATTTATGCAAGTTCCTTTTAATTTATTTTTGAGAAAAGAAATTATTAATTCATATTAACTTTAGTTAAATGAAGGTTACGCAGTAATATCGAGGAATGGTTTGATTAAGAAGGAAGCATTTGAATAAATTCTTTCCTTAAAAAAATAATTTTAAACTGTCTGTGTTATGATTTTTATAAATATTCATTGTAAATTACATTAAAAATATTCAATTCTTAATTCTTTCATATTTAGTCAAGTTATAGAATTAAAGTTATATAAATAGCAACCACTTGATGCAATGATTTTAATTTAATTTTTACGCTGGAAAATGTACATATTTTTTTAACCAAATTAATACAATTTTAATAGTTACATTTTATTTCTTTTAAGGAAAATCAATAATTTTCTTTTTTGTTCAAGACTAAATTAACGATAACCAAACTTTGCTATCATCTTCTCTGTTTCCTATTGTGTAGGTTGAAATTTTTTCTTTACTGTGACACTTTTTTTCTTCCTTTTATTACAAGTGATATTTTTGTACCGTTCATGAATCATCTTGTCAGCAATGATTGATGCAGTACTACTGGCAATAATTTTAACTCAGGGAAATAATTTCTCGTCACTAGTGATTATTAAATATCTTATGTATTGCTTTTAGAAAACTCTTATGTGTTAGCTAATCGTGACTTATAACGTTAATCATTAGGTTTTTCTTTGTTTAAAATCATGCGTTAGAAGTTATTTATTATAATTTTTGCCTGTGTTAAAAAAAAATTAGAATTTCTACCAGTATAATTCTACGTAATAATTTTTCATGAAAATAAATGCATGCGCTTTTGATTTATGTTGATGATTAGTAGGATCAGAATGAATGTAAATACGCTAAACATATTTTGCATTGGTAGAAACTTATTTTTACTACATTTTTGCACAATTTTTTAGTTCTTTAAATCCCTAAGGGGTTTATGGATAACTCTGCATTTACCTATGTTACCAAAATTTAGCATTGCTAATACCAGTTGCACAATCCTTGCATTAGATTTTTTTTAAAGTGAATGCATGCGTTTATGATTTTTGTCAACAATTTGGGAGTATAGAACGTATGTAAATGCTGAACATATTTTACATTTATTGGACACTTGTTCTTCACTTTGTAGTTCTTTAAATATCTAAGGGGATTATGAATAATCCTGCATTGAATAATCTACACAAATATCTACTTTGTCAGAGATATTTCCACTGGAAATTAGGTCGCAAATCATTGAAACAGTAAGCATATTTTTTGAGTACATGCATTTCATAATCATTTATAAAATAAATAAGAGGCATTTTAAAAAATGACAAAATCAAAGTAAAATAAATTTTTTAAATGCTTTTCATATATATATATAATTTTTTAAAAAGATAATAAAATTTTCGGTCACTTCATTAGTTAATAATATTTTGATTATATTGAACATTATCTAATATTTTACTTTATGAAGGATTTATCGGAGACTTTATCAAGCATTTTGGCTTTCTAAATGTAAAGATACATAAAAGTCACCTTTATTTTAACAGAAAATAGATTAATTATGTCCTTTAAATGTATTTATCCAACATAACGGTGTTTTCTTAGTTATTTTCTTCATATTTGGCAACAAATTCACCATTTTCGCCAGTTGCAATTAGTGGAAATTGCGTAACGATCTAGCAATTTTTGTTTCATTAATTTTTAATTTAGGATAATATGATTTCATAACACTCAATGAAGTTATCACATTATTTGAAAGTATATATTTTGTATTTTCCATATTTATTTGAAATTAGTGAATATTTAATACTTATGAAATAAATATTAGGGGGACCAAAAAGTTATGTCGTTTCGTTGCGTTTGATCGTTATCAAGATCTTATTCTTAATCAATAATGTATTCACCCTCGTTAGCAACAACCTTTCAATGCCGGATCTAAAATTAATGAAAATGGATCGAAAAAAATGAATTAGTTTTTAAGACTAACGAATATTTAATGCACCGACGCAACATTACTTTCCTGTCCCCCTAATATTACCAAAAACCAAAATTATAATTGGCTATTCTCTTCTCTAGAACTACCCAGATGCAGTATATTAGCAATGTTATGGAATTACTAATTTAAAATATGGTCGAAGCGAGTATCAGCACACAGCGAGCAAAGTTGGCATGCACATGAATTTGAAAACGTTAATGTTCCAGTGACTCTGTACATTTTGAGGAATCTTCGTATTTAGTGCATACAAGGCAGCAGACTTTCTATTTTTCATGATAGAATAGGGCAAACTTGCATTGAAATAATGCTCCACGCAAACTGTCGTTCGCTTATATTGAAAGTTCATTCACGTGGTTGATGAGCTGTACCACATTCGATACTTCTGTTGATTGTTACTGGGTGGTATATTGAAGAATTGCAAGCAATAAAACCATTCCACATATGAAAACCTGCTGGATTATTACGTAATTACATTTTGATACACTTACCTATCTTATTATTACTGACAGTGTGACATATTTATTGCTACATGACTTGCAAGAGGGTTACGTTTTATTATGTCAGTTCTCGGCTCTCAATTTAAGATACACAATTTTTTGTCCCTGCACTACAAAAAAGTATGGTCAAAACTACCAGAATTAGGTAAAAATGTACTGTTTCTGGTTCCATCGGAACACTAAAAAGCTCAGTAACTTTTAATAAAACACGTTGGTAATAATTTTAGTAAAATAACTTGCGAAATAAAGTTTTATAAGGTGTGTTAAAAGTTGGTAAATGCGGTAAAATTTGGTAATTTCATCGTGATAATTTAGAGCATGGCATACAAACCATTTGAGTTAAATTTACATTTCGAATTTGTATTTTTACTTAATTGTGTGGCAATAAGAGCTATAAATAGAATTTCAGGTAAACCGTAATCATAAGAACGGGGGAAAAATTTCACGTGAATGGTTTAAGTATGATATATTTTGGATGAATTTTATTACCACGACTGTTATGTCTTTAGCAGAAATATCATTACCATACGATAAGGTAGTATTACAAGAATTTTTTTCCCATTTTACTGTGGAGATTATTAGTTTAAGCGACTGTTGAGATTACGAATATCCATTTGAGTAGGAAAGTCTACTTACATATCTTTGAATGCAAAGGTTTACTTAACAATACTAAGTGTGCATATTTGCTCGCATTCAAAGTTCCTCGTACAAAGTGCGAACCAAAGATGCAAAGTTTGAATATTTTTTTAACTGGGTATCTATATCTCATCTCAAGTTAAAGACCTTGAATGATTCTTTGAACTTGATCTTTGTAAACAAAATATTGAGTGAAAACGATTGACATAAATATGCTTAATGTACATTTTCGATACTCGGAAATTTCTTCTAGGTCTAGTTAAAAAATGGTGCAAGAAAGAAGGCTTAAGTCAAATGGTTATTGGTACATGGATTTCTTTTTATAGTCATTTAAAGTATTTAATACTGGATGGTATAAAATGGAGAGCTTATCGTCCTTATTATACAAATTAATAAAAATCAAAATAATCTAAACACATTAGATAGCTTAGTATCTAAATTCTCTTTTCATCTAAAGATAATTGTGTCACACTATTTCGTGCTGTCCAATTGGAAAAAAATTCAAATGACATTATCATTATTAAAAAGTTGTTGCCATCAGCAAAGAGTTAATAAAAAAATATTTATCAGTAAGTTATTTCCTTATACCTTATTAGACGATATTTTCCCATTATATTTATTAATCATGCTTTCGTAATCCAATTTCCTATTACTATACAGTTTTGGATTTTACTTATTATTCAAAATTTAAAACATAAATCAAATATTCCATCTCGTATATTCCATCTTTTTTATATAAGTTAATGACCACTATATTAAATAAAACTGAATGGCAATTAAGAATATTTTGTTAGTTTGCTGTGTGTACTTACTGTTTTATTCACTGTTAAAAAAATCATGTCAAGACATTTTTATTTAATCGTTCTCATTTTGAAGAAAATTACATATGCTTATTTGTTCAGACAATATTATTTCTTTGCAAACTCACTTCGTAAACATACTTGAAAGTAAAAATGAGCGAATAAATATTTATTTAGGATAAATGAAAACCGATTTTTTTTATTTTGAAAATCCATCATCATTAAGGATTGAACTATTAGCTATAATGATGAGTTATTGGAAAATTTAAAAATCAATTTTTCTTACTTCCGTCATTATCGGAAACCATCTGTAGGTCATTACATTATAAATACGAACAATGATAAATTACTTGAATTTTTTTATCAAGAATAAATAAATATTTCAACTTAAATAGAAAATATTTATGATAAACGAGAAATTTATTCAGTTAAAGTGTGCAAAGCTTTATAATGATGAATGAGTGTTGTCTTTTTTGCATTGAAAATTTTATTAATAACACCAGTAGATGCTAACAGTTTATTGAATATTTTTAAAAGAGAAGAATTTTATGTTATGCAGTTTAAAATATATTATTTTCCAAAAGAGTGTTAATAAAGATAATTCATTTCTATATTTTTTGAATAAAAAAATGCTCATTATTGTAAATTTAGTAAAGTTAATGTTCATGCATACTTTATAAGAAGGAAGGGTTAGATAATTCCTTCAAAACAAATACTCCTGCTGCTACCTAACTTTGTACTTTTTAAGTACACCTACTGCTATTTAACTACGCCAAGCGCTATCTAAATTTTAAGTGTGTCCGTGATAACTAGCATTTTAAAACCAAGTCATTGACGTTTAATTCTAAGATATTTAGTTTCAATATTTTCTATGTTCCATAATTTCCACATTGATATTAAATTATAAAATAAAACAATTTAAGTGCTACGCGTAATTATAACAATTATTTGAAATGGAAAACAAAACTACGTCATTTCCATAAAAAAAATAAAACAGTTTAATAAATAAGTTTTTGAGCAATTTATCGTTGTTCAACAAATAATAGCACCTGTATAGAGTTTAAGACTACATAGAGACTACATTTTCTAGTTCCTTTGCCCGACGTTTAATTCAAATTGTACACTGAGAAAGCAAGTATGGCCAAAACTACCAGCATATGGTAAAATTAACCGTGTTTCAGGCTCTTTGGTACATTAAAAAACTCAGTAATTTTTACCGAAGTGCTTTGGTAATAATGTTGGTAAATTTAACAAGATAGTATGGTATTATATTATGTGGTAAAATTAGGTAGATGTGGAAAAATCTCCTAATTTTTATCATGATACCTAAAATATCATGAAAACTGTTCATTTGATTAAATTTACTTTTCTGTTTTGAATTTTGTATTAAATGTTGGGTTTTAAGAACTATAATTTTGAAAATCAGAATTTCTGGTAAACCATTACCATTAGAAAGGAAAAAAATTACCAGATGACTGGTTTAAATACTGCATATTTTGGTCTTTGAACCAATTATTTTTTGTTTAGGTTTACCAGAAATGCTTTTACCAAGCAGTAAGGTAATTTTACCAGAATTTTTTTCGTGTAGTTGCACTACAGATGCACGGCAGGCGACCACTTTCCATGAGAAAGGGAGAGTATTTATGCACGACTATTACTAAAACAAAATTCTGAAAGAGAGCAGAAAAATCTTTGATAAAATGTTATAAATGTGTAACTTATATCAAATGAAAATTTAAAAGCATTAGTTAAGGCATAAGGATAAGTCACATAATTACTTTTCAATTAGCAACTGTCTTTTTAACTGGCTTTATAAAACAACTTTATGGAAACAACAAATGAAAAGATCGAAGGAGTAATTTAATGATAAACATTTGGTGTTTAATAAATACAAGTTTGTAATTAGAAACAAGTCCTTATTTTCATACCAATTCAAAGTACTTCTATTAAATGCCGAACAAGGTCCAAAACTTAAAAATAATAAACGTTACTGTAAAATATCATTCCGTTTTCAGTGATCCTTCAGTAATTAAATTAGCATCTTTCGATAGAGGTGTTTGTTACTCCATAACAACAATCAATTAAAATTAGATTATAATTTCATTCCTGAATGCTTTAGGGAAATCGATTATAATACCTTAAACTATATACTGGGACTTTACTCACAAGATTAATTCCACGGCGTTAAGCTGAACTATACCACATGAACATACCCATATAAAATCGATTTTAAAAACTGTCGTAAATGTTTGTAAAGGGAAACTGATAAGGGAAAGACATAAGTGGCCTTGTTAAAATTGTCAAATAATTTTATATTGGAAAAAGTATTAGCTCGTTTGATAACGTGATTCCATCATGTAATGAAGTATTTCCACTGAATCAATAATTTTAACATATTTACTTAAATAACAAAGTCGGAAATATTCTACACTGCGCAGATGATTTTATATCTCGGTTAAATTTAGAAATAGGCACTTTATTGAAATATGGATAAATGTTTAATTAGATTCATTGCTCTTTATTGTTTGGTATTCTGTTGAAAAAGTATATAAAAAAATATAAAAAGAATAGTTAAAATGTAAATAGATTATTCTGCTGAGAATTGTTTTCCAAACTGTAAATAATATATAGTTATATAACTATAGTTATAATATAGATAGCTATAGTATATATATACATAATAATATATAAATAATATAACTATAGTTTGTGTTATTATATTCCAATCACGTTTTTATAACAATATTTTTTTTTCAATTTAACAAATTTAAATTCGTTGATTTTTTGTTTTCTAGCGTTAAAATTTCATGGAGTAATTTCCCAAAATCTATTTTGTTTGATAAAATATGATGCGTTCATCTTTATCAACACGTAGTTTCTAGTGTGCGTTAAATTTATTTTTTGATTCATCTCAAAAAACACGTGCCTGATTGGCATATTTTAATAATCTAGCAGCAAAAATTAATTATCATGGAGAGAAGTGCGATCTGTAATTCGTTATTTAATTGCTTGTGATAAAGAATATAATTGATTCAATTCTTTTCTGCATAAGATCTTGATAGTTCATCAGAAGGAAGAAAGAAAGGAATCTAACTTATTTTATCTGATTGCAGTTCCTTGTCTTTATCATACTAAAAAGCTGTACGTTTTTCACCTGATCAAAAACGCTTATGGCTTTATTTTGAAAACTACAACATTGTTCCCCTCACTATCAACATTATCTGCTACCGAAGAAGAAGGATACTAGAAGGGACAGGAAGTGATACGACAATTTACGAAACATTAAACCTATTCATATTTGTAAACAAATTTTATAAATGCATCAAATTGAGTAAATGTTTGTTTCCTTGGCATAAAAGGCAAGAACATATATTAACATATTTTCAAATTGCCAGAAGCAAGTGATAACAGGTAGTCAATAGATTACCATCAAAAAATGTAAATTATTAATAGAAAAGTTATTTGTGTATTCAAGAAGTATCTGAAATTTCTACATCAAAACCTAGATGCTTTAGTGTTTTTATGTGTTTCGATATTTTTTTTTTCTTTTGAACGAACTCTTAGAAAAGAATTTTTTGTCTTTAAATGAAATTTTTAATACTCATTTATTTCGAATAACTATTTTACTATCGAAAACACTTGCTTTAACTGTCAGCCGTGAATCTGTTTTGGAGTTGTTACTTTTCCTAATAAATACCGGTTTTTCATAATACTACTCGTCAGAGAAACTTTATCGGATATTGTTTTTTTAATTTGACTTTGTGGCGTGATTGAGACAATTTGATTTTAAAATATCAGTATCTTCTATAAGACTGTTGTTTTTAATTGGTTTTTTTCCTTATCATTTTATTTGTAATAATGCAATGTGACACAATGCTAATATAATAGAAGTACATCCATGCTATATTACAGAAATGTTGAATAGGACCTGAATTACAGTACAATACCTTAACACGGCCATCCCATTTTGGTTAAAATTTGGCACTCCTAACAACAGCAAAGGGAATTCTGAATGAAAAAGTTAGGATAAATTTAATTATTTTGATAAATTTATAATTGTTTTAACAATAATGATTTAAAACGTAAGTGCCTCGTGATTAACTTCACCACTTTAGAAAATATTCACGAAACATTTTCTGGTGTTATTTTAACTTAATTCAATAAATGCAAGCTTTACGCTTCAAGAAATTTAATTTGCTTGTATGCATAGTATTTCACGATTGTGTATTTGTCAAATCAAAGTTTTATACACGTTTTATACGTTAGTTATAACAAAGAGAACAAGAGATATATTTTGATAAATATATTAGGATTTGGTATATACTCAAACAGTTTGGAAAATGAAAAACTAACCCACCTGCCAACAAAACAAGAAAACGTAAGCTTTGTGTGTTCACAGAGCAATAAATCTAATATTAATTTATTAAAAACTTCCTTCGCTTCAAAAATATACGAATTGGAAGTAAAAGTCGACATGGTTTAAACATGTTTAAGTAAAAAATAGATCTCATTCAAGGCTCAATTTCACTTGATAATGAAAGCCTACATTTGATCGCTTGAAACATGTCGACTGTTATTTTCAATTCGTATATTTTCAAAACAAATGAATTTATTAATCTAGTAATATCTTACTGTTTCAGTTTCTAGAAAATTTTTACATAGATCCGACATCATTTTTCATACACAAAGCATGACAAAAAAAAAAACTGTTTTCATCAGAAAATAACCGTATTATAATACAAATTTAATTAACAAAATGATTTCAAAAATTAATTTATTATTTATTATTTAATTGTTACAAAATTAATCAACCCGATATTATTCGCAATCACATCGAATAAGAAGTTACAATATTTTGCACTATTTATTTATTTTAATTTAGAATTCAAAACATGTTCCTCGTAAACTTTATTTTCTTTTACAAAAATATTACTGTTGAAACCTCTGATTTATAAGAAGTCAACTCGATTATTTTTTCACCTTTTTATTATTATTTTCCATCAGGCAGACATATATAGAAAACTAAGGAATTTTGTTAATAAATCAATGATACTGAATGTCAAAGACACCAATTCATGTTCTTATTCGTCTCACGTTTACCTTGGGGTGTGTTTCACAGAGCTTCCTAGTTTTCTTTCTCGGAACAAGATCAAACTAAATTGCTGAGTTGCATCAATTACACTACATTCGTTAAACTCGGCATAGCATACTAACGCAACTCATTTTGTAAATAAGATTTGTGGATACAAGAAAATCCTCAATTATTCAATCAGGATTTAGCACGAGCATTTTACGTTGAAGCAAATAAACTAAGAATATCATACACACTTATCATGCACCTCAGAAAAAAGCGAAATAATAAAGTGAAAAAAAACTGATAAGAAATTTATTCTGAATGATACTGTATTATAGTTCAAATTTATTTAACAAATTGAGTGTAAAATCTAATTCATTATTCAATTGTTGGAGATTTAATTAGCGAAAAATTATTCTCACTCACTTCAAATAAACGAAAATAAAAATTTAAACTATTTTACACAATTTATTCATTTTAATTTCAAATTCAAACCACGTTTCTCGTAATTTTTATTTTCTTTCACGAAAATATTATTGCAAAAACTCTGATTCATAAAAAGCCAACTTGATTATTTTATATGCTTTCTATTATATAAAGGAACATTATATGGAAAACTAAATGAATTTTGTTAATAACTGAATGTGAAATACACCAATTCATGTTCTTATTCATCTCACGTTTACCTTAGGTTGTGTTTTGCAAAGTTTCCTAGTTTTCTTTCTCAGTACAACATCAAACTAAATAGCTGAGTTGCATCAATTATACTGCATTCGTAAAACTCGGCAGAGCATACTAACGCAACTCATTTTGTTAATACGATTTGTGTATTCAGGAATTTAATTAATTATTCAATCAAGATTTAGCACGAAAATTTTCACTGAAAGAAATAAACTCAAAATACAATTAATATCAACTAGTATTTCAGAAAATATTGAAATAGTAAAGTTGAAAACTTATTCTAGATGATATGTTAAACCAGAAGAAATATAAATTTCTAAACATTTAAAAACATTAAATTTTCGAAAGCAATCATGCACAGGTTATAAAAGTAACTTTTTAAAAAGTTATGGAATTCTTAGAAAACTCATTTAATTTTTACCATATCTAAGCTTTCTTCATAATCATATTACCAAAATCAACTAGTTATAATGACTGCTGAGTATAACTATCAAGCTAGCATTGTAACAAGCTAAATTGCTGAGTTTGGAGTTTTAAGAACTAACCTAAAAATCTATTCAAAATTATGCAGGCAGAAAAATCGTTCAAAGGATCATACGAAACGAAACATCAAAATATGAACCTAAAAATGTTTAAATAAATAATAATAATAATAAATCCTGGGAAGTAAAGGCAATATTTGAGTTGACTATTGCACAAAATATTAGTGTTGTGTTGTGACGTGCAATAAATAAATATAAAATATGAAGAAGAAAAATTAAAATTCTCATGTAATTTTAGTATATTTTTTTTCAAAATAATCAAAAAATGTAAAATCATTGAAAATATTTGTTATATACTCAAAGGGCTTTAATTTCTAAACACTATTATATAATCTGAATTTCTTTACTCTTAATTGTTAGTATAATAATTTATTTGCTTAAAATTAGGAAAAAAACAACTATACTGCAATAACACTTATACCATAAGAAAAAAATCAATGCTCAGAACTTCCAAAATATGGAAACATTTACCGTATTTTGGTTTTATAATGTGTGATAAATTTGATAAATTTGGCACCATTTGGTAATTTTATCATGATACCTTTGAGAGTGGCATAAGAGTTATTCATTAAATTCGATTAAATTCGATTTATTTCAATTCTTTTCAGTTTTGCATTTTTTACTAAGTATAGTTACCTGGTTATATAGTTATAGTTACCCTTAAGTTATATAGTAACTTCGCCCGAAAGGACTTATCTTCAAACAAAACATCGTATAATTTCCACTTAAATCAAATTCCATAGAGAGCTCTGTGTTGTATGATAATGGAACTTAACATTATTTTCAAAATAGTGCAAGGATAATTTATTGTATAAAATTTAATTTTCCAAAATAATAATTAATAATTTTAATTAGTAATTCTCCTAAAAGTACTTGACGCAGAATGATAGTAAGGGGATTGAAAACTATACGAAAGACATGGAGAGAGATAAAATATCTTTCCGCAAATAGAGTGAGGTTTAAAAATATGATAGAAGCCCTTTTGCTGCAATTCGTCTTAAAGAGAAATATGCATGCGATTAAAATTATGGGAAAAATTCTGCATAAAGACCTTAACAGGCACAAAATTGAAAAAATTAAACTTCTAATAACCTTTCTTTAATGGACTTGGAATAATAAAATAAGTTTATTTTCGGCAAACTTAAATTGAAGGGCATGGGATGCGTTAATTTCATAATAAACTTCTATCACCACCAAAAATTCACGTTTTTCAAAAATAATGCATATTAGCGTTTACGTATGTGTATTAACCAATGATTGAATGCGTACCCTAACTGTCAAAAATAAAGACATTTTCTTACTGTTTATATACCATCAGTTTTACAGTATAATCATAAACAGTAGTTATAAAAAAGCAGATTTTGGAAAAGTAATAAGATAATAGGAATTAAATTTAAACTTTTTACCATTAATTCTCTGCAATTATTCGATAAATTTACATTTTCTGTAGCAATAAATTTGCAAATAATACAAAAACTAATTATACAAACACGCATTCTAATAAATTCTACGAAATGATAAATATGTAGTTAGTATTGTAACCTATATCAGAACCATTAGTTGCTTTATTCATGCTCGAAGAACTGTAACTTTTAGATAAAGATGAATTTTTTTGAATTAACCCTAATGACAGCTAATGTAGTGGAATAATGATGCGAAACAAAAGTTTATTAAAAGCAATCATTAATGGTAAAAAAATACCCACAAAAGCAGGATATGCTCACCAAGATACTTTCTCATTAAGTCTCATAAACTAACGACTTTTTTACTAATTAGAGAGCTACTAACGAGGTTAGAACGAAAGCATAGAACATGGTAGGGAAAAAAATGTTTAAAAAAATTCGAAGAAATATAATGTTTTAATTGGCAGGACTTTTTGTACAACTAATTGTTTCCGCTCTATTACTGACTTTAAATAATATTGGTTTCAGAAATAAAAGATTTTAGGAAATGCGTATTAATCGACAGCGCATTAGCTAATATTTTCCAAGAATTGATAGCGATATTGTAAAAACTAACAATTCATGCATTTAATCACAGTTAAATACAAGTTCATATAACAAAATTGATATTTTATTTTTCAAAAAGACGTACTTAATTGCTTTTTAGTGACATTTAAACCAATTTTGTTTACCTTCACAGTATATTTTACATCTTAATTAAAACAAACGTTCACAACTTTATAACCGTCATTGTACAGCTGACCTAATTTTTAGTTTACGACTATCAATATTGAACTCCTTAGTTTCTTGAAATTTTCAGTCCAATCCAGAAGACAAGTGAATTCCTGGATCAAGTACCAGGAGAGATTTGCCATCGTGGAGGATTTTTTAATGAACGCATTTGTATCCTCATTTGAGATACATGGATAGGAAGAGCACGAAAACCTCCTACGGTTAGCTTGACGGCACGTGAACTCTAATCCATGATCCATCATTGAGGATATTTTATGTCAGCACTGTGGTTGGTGCGAGCCGAGTGTGGAATTTATTTCGACTGGGATTCGGTTCACCTCATTGGACAGCAAGTGCCCTATTCCCTGAAACAAACGATTCTTAAACATATTTTGCGTACTTTCACAGTATTTTTTATGTCTTAATAACAAACAAACGCTTACTACGTATTACTATATCTTTCCAGTATAGGTCAAAAGTAACGGTCACTACCAGTTACACGATGAATAAATACAGCAAATAATATGAATAAATACAACAAACGTAATTGTTTGATTTTAAAACTTATATAGTGTGCAGCAAATATAAATTACTCAATCTTACAAATTTTTAAATCTTCTTACAAAGATTTAAAATGAAATGTGGACCAATACTTTTTATTCAGTTTTGAGATCGGAACTAGCGTTTAATTGAGCATAAATGTAACTACATATATACTAAACTCATTGCGATCGATGGAAATTCAAAGGTTGTAAACCCTAATTAAAACCCTCTTCATCCTTATGACTCCAGTCAATTTTGAAATGCCTTTAAGCCATGGGAATTTCTCTACAACTTAACAAGATTATTTAACTAAATTGGTAAACAATCACTTTGGACATCACTGTGAATGAGTAGCTACAAAGAGAAATTGGAAATGCTTTAGTTATACCTTATCTATTAAATAAAATTCATACTTTACATGTATTTTTAAGTTTAAATTAATGTGAATAGCAATTTAGTTTTTAAACTTTATATGAAAGCAGTATTTAACTTTATTGTATTATTGTTTACGATATACAATACAATTCCTCGGATTATTTATGTAATTAAAATAAAATGCATCATCCTATAATACAAAAAATATTCATAAATTACCACAGTCAGAGACAAATTAATTAATTTATCTTGAATCTTAAGCCAACCGGCCTGTGTAGGGGCTAGGGAACTGCCCTTGCATCAGAAAGATTCTGGGTTCGTATCCCGGGCAAGGCATGGATGCTCTTTCATTCACTGTACTATCTGTCCTTACTGTGGGAGCAACGTTGGCCCACCTAATATGGTGCCCCTGAAAGAGTGGTCAACAAATCTGCCCTTCAGATGCTTATATGACATAAGTCATTCTCCAGGTGGGCATTGGGAAAAAAAATCTTGAATCTTAAACTTGCGAAAAAAACTAGTTTTTATAAAATGGAAAATACAAAATGGAAAGTATAAAATGGAAAGTAAAATGGAATATACTAAATGTACTATTCTAATTAAAGTTTTTCATAACCAATTAAATTTAAATCCCCCAATGACAATCACGTTTAAAGTTAAGAATTTATTTTTTTAAAAGAATATATCTATTATTTATATGCATTTTAAATATGTGCATTTCTTTTGATATTCATTGCAGCATCATGAATAGTAAAATATATAAATATTAACAAAATATACGCATTACCTAATATATTAGCAATAATGTGAAACTTTGGAGTTTCGCATCATTAATTTAATAATTATAAATTTTCTTTCTGTCACTAATAAGCAAATTATTTTAAATTATATAAAAAAATTGATGGACATATTTCATCATATAAAATAATCTTTGTTAATATTAGTATTGTAATTATACTTTGGCAGCTGTATTATTTAAAAGAAGTATTACATTTATACTCCCTGTTTTATGTTAGCTATTTGTATGTCTACAATTTAACTTTGTTTCACTTTTTAAGGGTACTAATTAAATATTTTGTTAGAAATTGCAACACTATAAAGAGAAATTTAATTTTCGAATTAATATTTTTTTAAAAAAAAATTGGATATAAGGTTTATTATTATGCAAGATTGTTTAATACTTTTACACACATAAAACGATCTTTGCTACTTTCTTTATTAGAACCTGTTAATTGCGTACCATAATGTTTTAAAAATTATTCAATTCTAAATAAATAATGCATTTATAAATAATTTCTTATGCTAATCATACCTAAGCCTACATTCCAAACAACTACAAAATACGTTAAAAATGCTGATTAATTATTATTTCAGATATTTCTATGCTATAAAGAAAGCTACATTTTTGAATTACCGCATTTACAATAATAATCTAATTTTTGACTATGCACGATTTATCATCACATTTAATTGCAAAAAATTATCTTTGTTAGTTCCTTTAAAAATATCTGTTATTGTATGACGGACTTCTCTAAAAATTTTATTTTTTCAAAATAAGTATTACTTCGATTTCTGTATTCCTAAAGTTAACAACACCTAAGAATACATTCAAAATAGCTACATACAAAAGACCTACATAAAACACTGATTAATGATTGCTTTAGACATTGCTATTGTATAAAATAAAAAAAGACTATAAATTAAAGTATAGACTATAAGGAAAACTACTTGTTTAAATTACAACATTTACAATTATAATCTAATTTGTTATTATGCATGATTTATCATCATGTTTAACCATAAAAATTGATCCCCATTAATTTTTTTCAGAAATACCTGTTATTGTATGACCTAATTCTTCGAAAATTATATTTTTTCAAAAGAATTATTATACCTATTCCTTTATGTTTAATGTTAACAATACCTACATCCTAAATAGCTACAAAAGACCTACATAGGATACTGATTAATGATTGCTTTAGATATTGCAGTCTTATAAAAGAAGAAAAAAAAGAGCACTATCAACGAATACCCAAAGAAAATCCTCGCTATATTTTGCCTTAAATTTAAACAGCGCAATATCTGAGCAGCGCATAATTTATCACTTTTAAGATAAAAACCGAAACAGACATTTGAAAGGGAAATAAGCTTTTCTGGAACAAAGCAATTTTTGTGAAACTAAAGGAATCGAGCCACAAATGGAGCAGTGATGCATGGCCAAAGTAAAATTGATGGTTCATGTTTTTGCCTTAATGAATACATTTCGTTCAAATTTGTGAAAGAAGGAAATGTCTGCAAAATGCCGGGTTTTAAAATATGAACCTTATGTTTTCGGCAGTAACATCTTTCCGTTAAAAGGAAATGCAAATTACGAAACTTTTTTGCATTTGCGGAACGTTTGATTTTGTATTTTAGACTTTACACATTTTCAAAAGATAAAAAATAGTGCGGTCTTTAAAATTTAGAATATAGGAAATTCCGAATTTATATTATGTGTGATCAGTATTTCATGCATTTTTTAAAAGAAAATCCTGTTTTTAAGTAACGTAATAAAGTGAAAAATGCAATTTAAAATAAAAGTGAGTTAAAATGCAATTAAGTTTTGACTATTATGCATTTTTAACTTAGTTTACGCTAAAAATATTACACAAATTGTTATCAAAAGTAGGGTCATATTAACTTTTTATTCTATAAAAAATGCAATATCAATTTAAACAGTACAGGGACTCAAGGTGCTTATACCTTTTACCATAAAATCCATTTTATAGGGACTTGTTACATATAGAGAATCATATGAACCGTAATTTCTTTAGTAATAATTACCATAAATTCACTGAATCATTCGAATTAAAAAAATATTACGGTAGAATATTTGACGGTAAAATTAAATTTTATGGTAAATTACGAATGATGCACAAAAATGCCGGTACTTTATACCTTAATTTCATCCGAAATTTTTACAATGTAGGCAGATATAACATTGCGGCTATAAAACCAATCAGTTGATAAATCATTCCCATAATACTGGATATATTTATTTATTATAAAGGGCAAGAGTTAATTTATATTATCGCACAAGTAATAAAATAATTAATAAAATTTAAATTGGCACAATAAAATGTTTAAACAATAGCTTTAGAACTACCTGTATTCCTTTATACAAAATAACGCATGAAGCAGCATTCAAAACTCTTCAACAAATACTGTCTGTTCTTTTGGTTCTAAAGCCAGCCAACTTTGCCTTTCCATCACAGAAATGAATTAAACAAATTTAACTGCGTGAAACATAATACGTAGATAAAATTATAATAGAGACTTTTATTGAAAGATTTCTAGAAAACAATTTTAGCATACATTGATACAAAATTTAAATCTGAAATCAAATTGTCCCCAGTTGTTCCTCATCCGAGGGTCAATTTTCCTAAACTATTTAAGTTGACAAAATGTAAACTATTCTTTTGCACAAAATAAAATTTATGTTCGCTTATATACACACATGGATTGTGCAAAATTTAGAGCAGTTTGTCTGGAGCAGGTCATTACTCTTTGTATCCTACTAGACAAAATCCTCTGTTAGTTTTTTTTCTGCTTACTATGAAAACACAATTCTTGAAAACACAATACTTAAAATGTATTCTTCAATTCTTGAAAACACAATACTATGAAAACACAATACTTAAAATGTATCTGTTTATGATAGTGGCTGTTGTTAATAGCAGTACTTATAAACTATACTCACAGTGCTCAAAATATTATTTTTAGTAAAATTTAGTAGTGCATCTTTAGTAGTGTATTCCATTATGTTTTACATATTTAGAAATTATATATCTCGTCTTTTAGATTCAGAACTAGATGCAATCCAAGTTGTTAAGATTAAATATTGGTAAGATTAAAATTTGATTAAATACGAAACGAAAAGGAAAATGTAACCAAATAAATGGTATTTCTGCCATGCTCTAGGGTATCATGGTAAAAGTTCCAAATTTAACCGCATTTACCAAATTTTATCACATTTTACAAAACCACTGCAAATTTTACCAAAATTATTACTAAAGCAATTCAGTAAGAATTACCGATGTTCTCGGTGATCCCATAGAGCTAAAAACGCTGTAAATTTTATCGTATTCTTGTTTTTTTTACCATACTTTTTTACTCAGAGTGTCAGTGAAATAATTTCTTTTGTTTCAGTGAATAATACAATGCTAATATTGTGATGGGTTTATTGGTGTTATAATACTGACTTTTAAAGTACGTGTCATAACACTAAGAGTAAAATGTGTAATATTTCTTAATATTCACCTCCAATAAATAACATATGTTAAAAATGTAAGAAAATTAATTGTATAAGTAAAATAGATATATAAGTTTTTATTATTGATGCTACCACTATTTACGAATGATATGTTCATGACTATTAATTAGGCTATTTAACTTCTAAGCTTCATTAAATTCCGCTTAAGGAATGAAACAGATTCAAAACCTCTACAAACAAAAGTTTCGATAACTATCCGCGACACGAACGTGACTTTTGACATGTGACTGGCAGAGCAGTTTGAAGGCCTTTCTCTACGCCTGGTAAAATTGTTTAGACAATTTACTTTTACCGTCTATTTCTTAATAAAATAATATTTAATTAGGTTATTTCAATAACCTGACATTTTTGGTATGATGGATAAAATAATTACTATCAGAAGATAGCTAGAGATATATATCTAATATTATGTAAGTTATGGTAATATGGGGAGAAATTTATTACTATCATCTTTACTAATGGCGAAATTAAATTGCATTTCTCCATAAAATAATCCATTCTTATGAAGTACCACTTAAGATTCTGGAAACTGATATTTGAGAAGTAATTGATATTTTGAAGCATCTGTTATTTTAAATAGCGTTTTATATTCGTTGGCATAATTCATCTTTATCGTCAGTATACTATTTCGAGATCAAATTAAAATATAAATGGCATTTAAAGACTTTATATTAAGGTAATAGGTGATAATTTATCACGTTAAAAAAATTTAATACATTTATCGTATTTCTCAAGAAAAAAAATATCGAAATATTTCATTAAAAGTAAAAGTTTAAATGCTAGTACATATCAGCGTCAAATTCAACGATATATAATAATTTAAGAATGGATTAATTTGTTTTCAGACACAAAATCAACAGAGAAAGAAATTACCAATTTTATCTTCATTTCATTTCTTGTAACTTCGCATCTGTAATTGTAGTCTAGAATCAAGGAGAACTGAGTTTACAATGTTTTGCAGGTTTTCTACTTAACCCTTGAGTTGTTTTTTATTTGAAAAAGAAAACAATTTAAATCAGTATAAGTCTCATTAAAGGCTAAAATGCATCACACCATTTATTTCCTTCTCATAAAGCATACGTAGCTTACGTAACTCATGAATATAGACGACACAATGCAAACTAAAGGAACCAAAATAGCCGTGGTGCCTCAGGGGATGGAGCACCCGCCTTACTATGAGGTGAACCGGGTTCGAATCCCTGTAATGGCGATTCGAATTCTTCACCTGACCTTAGTGCTGACGTAATGATATCCACAATGGAGCACGGATCACAGGTTAGAGCCCCCTTGTTATTTCGCTAACTGTGGGAGATTTTCGTGGTTTTCCTCTCCATGTAACGCAAATGCGGGTTAGCTCCATCAAAATGACTTCCACGAAAGCCAATTTTTCCCAATACTTGATGGAGAAGCACCCTTGTCTTCTGGATTGGGCTCAAAATTACAAGGCTAAGGTGTTTAACATTGGTAGTCGTGAACCTAAAATTAGGTTGGTTGTTCAACGACGTTCAAAATGAAATAAGATTAAAAAAAGAACAAGATTTTTATCCATTGAACGTCAAAAATAAAAATGCCACGTTTTGTACTTCTAAAGTGGTGCCTCTTTATCAGATCCTTTTCCGTAGCAAGTAAGGCTATTAACAATTAGATAAGGCAATTAATCAATCTGGTAAGGCTATCGTTAAAAAAAGGCTGTTAATTATTAGATGTTACCACGAAGTCAAAATTTGACCACTCCGCATTTCAAACTAAACCTTCAAGTTCATGTTATTTTTAATTTTAGGGTTAATCCGTACTTAAAAAAATCATCCTAAATTATCACATACTCATCTTTCATAAATCTCAACTGAAGAATGAATAATAATAATCTATCATCAATAATTATATATCTATAATACATCTATAATAAATAATCTATCATCAAAGGTCTACATTTAAAAAGCTTCCCTAAGCCATTAGGAACGGAATAAAGTAAATTACTTCCGCAAAAAAGAAGTTTATTATTATATCCGCCATATTCTGTCACAAAAGGAATGAGTGAATTTCAATTATTCAAATATTAAAAATCAGGTTCAGTTCATAACTTGATTCTTATTTGTTTTGTTTTTTTCATTAAATAAGGTCTAACACGCAGGTTGCTGCAGTTATTCTGAAATTAAAGCCAAATTATCTGTGACATTATAAAACTTGATTTTTAAAATTAAAAAAAAATGTAAATGGACAGTTCCATATCATTTTTAAGTGACCACTCCCATATGATTTTTAAGTGAACATTTCCATATCATTTTTAAGTGGCCAGTCCCATATCATTTTTAAGTGAACATTTCCATATCAGTTTTAAATTGAGAATTCCATATCATTTTTAAATTTCATATAATTTTTCATGTCATTTTGGCAAGGATGCGCGATGAAATTTTCTCTGTAACAGATAAAGGGAATTTAATTTATTTTTGATTTCAGAATTTGAAAATCAAAAATGAAATACTAACTTTCTAGTAAAAAAATGCATTTGAAAACATTTTGAGTTTGTAAGACTTTGTATTAGGTTTTATTTCTTGTTATTTTCATTTATTTCTCTTCAGTAGTAGTGATAATTTCTTGGGGCTAATGTATCTATGAATTTCACGTAATTTAGATTAGAAAAAAGTCATCGTAGAGAATACCTAGCTCTTAACGGCTGTTAAACCTAAAATAACAGTTTAAGGAATACTGGACAAGTGCCACTTTACCTAAAAATACAACAGCGGCAGGAATTCGCAGTATTTTTCACCTTTCTAAAACTTTACAAAAAAGGCAGCAATCTACTCGCCATTGAGAAACAGCTTGGAATTGAAGTAACAACTCTGTGCACGTGTTATTTTATAATCTCGCACCCCGGCCTCTAACTTCATCCAATCCATTAACTTAATCAGTCTGTAACTCTGCATGCATTTGTCTTTTCCATGTCCTTCTAGGTCTTTATTTCTTTTATCTTGCCATTGAAAGCTCAGGAGAGAAAAATGTTTACCGGTTTTTCTCTTGGCATGCTAAACAAATGTCTTGACTTTCACTATCTTCTTTTTATTTTATTTTATAACCGTCGTTGAATAGCCATCCCAATTTCAAATTTACGACTACCAATGTTCAACTCTGTAGCCATGTAGTTTTGAACCCAATCCAGAATGCAGGAGAACTCCTGGATCAAGTATTGGGAGAAATTTGCCTTCGTGAAGGACTTTTTTTTGATGGAACTGACCCGCATTTAAGTTTCATACAGAGGAAAACCACGAAATCCTTCCACTGTTAGCCTAACGGTAAGGGAACTCTAACTTACGACCCATTTTCCAATGAAGATATTTTACGTTAGCACCATGGTCGGTGCGAGCCGGGTGCAGAATTCGTATCGTCCATCAATAGCTGTAATTCGTACCAGGTTCACCTCCTCGAAAAGTGAATGCTCTCTAACTTCATTTGCTAATTTTTCATCAATTTAAGTGAGATAATGCTATTATAATGAGACAATATAACAAACATTTATTAACTGTTTAATTTACTAGACCAAAGACATTTCAAAATTTTTCTGAAAAAAACTTTAGGATAACTTAAAATTTTTTTTATTTCTGATTTTCTTAAGCACCGTGTAACAGTATTGCTCATAGATATATATTTTTGCGTCCTAGATATATATTTTTGCTCAGTTTTTAATACTAACAATCTTGATGTTTACTCTGAATACTTGTTGCCAATCAGAACGTTTTAAGGCTTCTAAAAAATTTTTATAATTTGGATGACTTTACTTCTAATATCTGTCACAATTTTTATATTGTTACCAATCAATTTTTAAATATGTATAAGATAAATGCAAGTGAAAGCGAAAGTTTAATGCTATTATCTCAGACTCAATTTTGACATCTGCTCGACTTTAAATTTTTCAATGATAATTTGTTTATAGCATATTTCTCCATTTAAAGATAAGCTTTTCTAACTCAGAATCTTAATAATAATTTTGTCTCATTTGTTTGATATAAATATAATGATATAAGTTATTAACTTTTAAATATACAGGAGACTAAGAATTTATTACTCTTTATGTGGATTACTATTAATTATTCTATGTTTGTATGCTTCAAATGTAAAGAAATTTAATTTCACTTTTTTTGCATCAAATCTACTTTTTACTAGAAAAAAATTTTTTTTATGTGTGATTAACTATACTTTTGGGGGAAAAGGACGGGGTTTTGTTTCAATTTAAATTTCAACTTTAGTATTTGATATTCTTTTGGTTATTTTAAATAAATTATTTACCAGTTCGTTTTTTGTTTTAACAAAACTGTGTATTTTTGTGAAAGTAAATGATGTAAATTTTCTTTAATATTTATTACATCTACTTCAAACAGTTTTAGCCTATAACGTAAAAAAGAATATCATGAAACTACTTAACATTAAATAAGTATAAACTGTAATTGAAGTTTGCTAAGGATTGCTAAAAAAATGTTTTTTTTTCAATGTTAAGTAAGTTTTGTTTCAATATATAATAAACTCAAAAGTTCTAAATTACATCAACATGTTTCTTAATAAGTCAATAGCTTAATTGTTTTACAAAAACAAAACATTAATTTCCCAAATTCATCCTAATAGTACCATTTACAAAAGAATACAAAAAAATGTACTTTTTGAATACCATTTAAAAGAATTTCAAATTAATTCTGGGAAATGAAACAAAAGTTTCAAGTATCTTTCAGAACATACTATAATTGGAACACGGATAATAACTAATAAAACGAAATATCGTGTGATACTTAAAACTTGCGTTTAGATGTTCGGTTTTATTTAATGAGTTTTAAGATTCTAAAATAAGTAAAGAAATTTATTGGAGTTGAATTCCCATGATGTAATCACGCACCCAAGATTTCAATCTTTAATTGGATTCCAAGTTAGCATTAGAATTTGTAAAAAAAAAATACATTTTAAAGGAGAAAAAAAATATCAGAACTTGGAATTAACAGTTTTAAAGAAAATCATTTCATTTCAGCGGCTAATGAATATCAAAAGAAGACAAAATATTTTAAATTAATATTTTCATTCTAATGCTAAAGAAAATTAGCATTAAACTTCTTTTAGTAAACAATAAAATAAATGCTTTAAGATACTTTCACTTGCTTACTTTTTTATTTTAAAGAATATAATCTATTCACTGTTATTAAACCTATTCACTGTTGCTTTTAATTTTATTTATATAACGTTTCGATTATGTACATTGTAGATTTTTGGCACATTCTTGTGTTTAACAAAACTTTAAGAAGGTAGAAACACTTCACAAATCAATTATATTTCTGCTACTTTTTATGGTCCACACTTATTCGAAATATAAATTATTAAGCAGTCTCCTCCACGTACATAATTTATCATAGTAACATACAACATAATTTGTCACGTAGTATCAATTTCACACAGCACTTTGGCAATTAATCATAAAAGATTAATAGCTTTTATCTCTCGTAACGTTTGAGTAAAATACAGACACATGGATGAAGTTTTCAATTTTGCAATTTTTGCAGTTAACAAATAAAAAAAGATCAATAATTCAAAAATGCATTGAAAAGGAACATCATATCAGATTAATACATGAATTATAGCTGGTTATGAGGTTTAGTTTAATTTATTTATTTAAGTAACTAAAACTAAACAAATCCTGCGTTAATTTCATTTGCTTTCGCAATTTTAGAAGTTAATTTCCAATTTTGAGGTCTTTACTTTTTGAATATTTAACACACGAGCAATAAAAATGGTCTTTTCAACAGAAGGCTAGCTTTGAGAACAGCTATTTTTTAAAAAAACAAAACAAAACTGGACTTCCATGACATTTGTTTACTTTTTTAAAGTCTTCAAATGCATTACAGAAAAATTTTATCAGACTATATAGTAAGCGTATAAATATAAGTACTTAAAACAAAAATAGCGATTAAAAAGACCATTTGAAAAATTTGGCAGTATAATTTGGAAATATGCATTCTTTCGCCTCCGTTATATATATANTGGTTCTGGTTCTATTATAATATATTATATATATAGAGAGAGAGAGAGAGAGAGAGAGACTCGGCTAGTTCCTCCTTTACCATGAGATTCGTCTGCTGTTCGATATTGCTCTTCAATATCCAATACTGCATACGTAGTTCTTTTAAGATCGTTTCGCGATACGAACGTGAGTATTGGCTTAAGAATTTTAATTTCCTTTCTTTTGAGAAATGGTACAATTTTGTGAAAACTTTTAATTTTAATTTAAATTTCAGAACAAGATGAATAATCCCAATAAATATGGATTTGGTTGACCATAGAATTTGATATAAAAACGTTTTGAATGGCTTTGTGTATCTAAGAAAAGTTGTGCATTGAAGAAGAAATAGACAACCATGTGAACATGCCTTTAAGAAAACAAGGGATCCGTTTTCTATTAAGAAATGAAATGCCATCGATCATTTTATACATCTCAAAAGCTTCGCAATTTGCATGGACAAAAAGACTTGCTGATAATATAGAGCTAAATCGTTGAAAAAAATGTAAAGTTTCACTTAATATAGAGTTTTTATCATTAGACTATATAAACGAACGATATTTCTGGTTCTTGAGTACAATATATGGACGTATTAACAAAAAAAAATGTACCGGGGCCTGAAATTCAAACAGTAAAACTTTCTAAAACGTAAAAAGGACCGTCACTCAGGGTGCCAGTACTCTTTACCGTAAAATTCATTTTTACCGGAACATATTAAGGGGCGAAAATTTTATATACCATAATTATTGTAGTGCCGGCCAGGTGGCCGAGCGGTTAGCGTGCCTGACTGCGAAGCCAATGGCTGCGGGTTCGAATCCCGCTCTGGGCATGGATATTTCTCTCTGTGTTGTCCTCTGTTGTGTGTGATGTGTGAATGCGGCCCGCCCTATGAACGGGTTTGTGGCAGTGTGGCGTGGGTAATGTTGCTCGCCTCCGTGACTTAGGTTCACAGGTGCCCACTGGGTAACGCTAAATGAGCAACACTTCCGGCATCTTCCGAGGTGAAGAACGAGAGTTCAAGTGCCTGCCGTTATTTAAAAAAAATAAATAAATAAAAAAATAATTATTGTAGTTACATTTACTGTAATATTACTGAATCAGTGTAATTAAAAAATATTTCTGTAAACTTTAGGGTAATAAAGGATTTGACGAATGCTCTAACTAATTTTAATACAATTAATTTCAGTGGCGTTTTACCCATAGTTTCGCTGTAAGTTCTACATTATTTGTCTGATATGTTTTGATTATAAGTCCGCTATAAGACACCACCAATATGTTGGGGTAAATCTGTCCAATCCACTTTGTAATACAGTATGTTGGGGTAATGTTTTACCCATTATAATCATTCTGACTGTTGGGACTTGATTTCTAATTTTAGTTTTGTATATTTATTATTATACCAGTAGTCAATGTGGATTTGCTAAGGTCAACTTGATACAGATTCTTTTAATAAACGCCATGGATGGTGGTCCAGCTGGGTCACTTGACCGCTCTGCTGGACCCGAATTTCCTCATTGTAGATCTATAATTGTGATCTATCTATTGTGAACTTCAATAAATTTATACTTTAAAAATGAATTTTAAATTGCATGGAATTTTCCATAAAAATGAAAACAAATATTACTCTTTTAGAAACTATCTACTCGTTTAGAAACAATAATAAAATTATATAAAAGTGAACTTTCTTAAGTAAAATTGCGTGATAAGAATTTGAGTCATATTTGCTTCAATGTATTAATATTTTATCGCAAAAAAAGCTAATTTAAAACATAAAAAGAATCAGAATAAAAGGATGTAACTATACTGGTTATTGAATAGTTAACGCATTAAATATATAGAGATTTTTAGATTTAGTTTTATTTTAACAGAAAGGTAATTTTCTGCGTGAAATTTAATTTTAAACTATTGAAATATCAATGCAAGTTTCGTGGACTTCTCTTTCACTCCTAAACTTAGCTTAATGCCACATGTAATGGAATTACTGGCATAAATGTTCAAGGAATCGATGGCAACTAATTGCATAGTTTCGATAAGTTAATAGCGCAAGTAAACACATTAAATGTTTTGGGAATATGCGGAAAAATATTTCCATCTATTTAGAAACTATTGATGTTAAAATGAAATTTGTAGCAATGAATCAAAATTAATGAAACGGCTTTTAAGTATTAATAGAAACGTAGACAATAATAATTTTAATTAAATATCGAATTGATATAATATTGAATTGATTTAATTAAATATTGAATTGATATAATATTGAACTGATTTAATTAAATATTGATTCAGTTAAAAAAAAAAAATTCCTATTTGAAAAATATGTTCTTAAAATTCTGTAGCTTCATTAAGCGCTTATATTTTTTATAGATTATTAATCATTAGCAAAACTAAAATATAATCCTAATTTATTATGTTACCTTTCGCAAATTTAAAATTAAAACAAAAATGCAACAAAGTCTGTTTGTGTGTAAACAGTAAAACCTTTAATGTAATACCAATATGAATTTGAAGTTGAAAACTCCAAAAATGGCGTAAATGATTATTTCATTTCAAATTAACACCAAATCTTATACATTTTAAAGAGTATGGTTAAATCTTAATGCCATTAATTGATAAATCTAAAACAAATCTGAAACTTGGTGAAGAAAGTAGTGTTTTTCAAAGTTCCGTTATTTTGACGAATGATTATTGTTTGTTTAAACTAGTTATTTCTGTCTGAAATAGTTCTCGAAATGATTATACATAGCAGTTCTAAATTTTTTTTGTATTGTATTTTGTATGTATTTTGCAAATAAGCTGCCTATGCCACAATAAAGTTGTGATATTAAAACCGGTATGATAATTCTTGAATTATTACTTCCATGAGATAGAATTATTTACCCTAGTTAACTAAATTCTTGTGTAAAATGATGATCGGACATGTGTTAAACCTATATCAAATGCTTTTGAATCATTATTAGAAGTTTAAAATTGAACAATTCTGCAATTTCAACATAATGGAAATATGGCAGCTCGTTTAGGAAAAATGTACAGGCAAACACTACGTGTTCTTCTTTTTAGTTTTAATTGATATACCTGTCATAGCCTATTTAATACCAAGTCAATTTCAATCTTCTTTTCCGATTGATAAGATATATTCGTTATGGTCGGTTATTTTCCAAGCAATTCCAACATTCTTGTTGGATTGATTTGGAAAACTACTCATGTAAATTGTTATAAATTGCATGTATGTCTTTAATCGTATAACAGAAAATATTTATGTTCTCATATTTACTCTACTCAGTCTATTACGTCGGATTATTTTATAATATTTAACTTATATTCACCTCAATTTTTTTTCGAATTCATGTTAATATTCTGTCTAAACTGTGTGTATGATTAAAAAAAATTATTTTAAGTCGCATTGTATATATGCATCACGATTCTGTGATTTTTGCTGTAGATTGTATCGTAAAAGTAAGTTTTGCTGATTCATATGAGTATCATATCTTACAGCAATTTAAACTTAAGTTTTACTGAATAACAAGCATGATGGCGACTACTTCATTCTATGCGTAAAATAATATTCTTGTTGCTTCATTACACCTGGAAGTATCTTTGATTTTTGCTTAGTGGAACACCTTGTGAAACACCACTATGGTATGGGAACACCACTGCAATCTCTTTTGCCGTTCAGATACGTGAAAATGATAGACTGTGTTTCAACAAACAATTATTTAACTATTTAAATTTTTTATTTCTTGATCTGTAGTTAAATTTGAGTCAGCTCTTTGTGGATAACGCGAAAAAAGAAACTTCATCTCTTTTGAGATCATACATAAGCGTTTTTAATAAGGACAATCCACATTAATATTTCTTAATGACAAAATATTAAATAACAAAACAGAGAATATAAAATAATAAATAAATCCGTAAACGTATACCTGAATTTTTTTAAAACAATTGCTTTGCAGAAGTATTAAAACATACAATAACTCTTAAATACCATAATTAATAGCAGCTGACAGTGTGATAAATGGTGAACACATGTTTCTGCCTTCAATATGTTTCCAAATATGATTCATTAACTGCATATCATTCCTGCGTTATTACTACTCAAATGTTAAATTGTAAGTTTGTCTACAATGGAACACTAGTATGAGTTCACTTGAAATCAAACGTAAGCTTTTATGTTCATTAAAATTGCAGTGAATACACACTAATTCTCTAATTCAGAATTTTGCTCGGAGATAATACATAGTTCCTCGCTTTTGCCGTCAAGAGTTCCTCTTAAGATATTCCGTATACGGATTCAGAATAGAGAATTCGAGCTCATGATGAACAGTTTTGAAAATGGAATGGAGTATTCTAATAATGAATTTAAATTTTTAACAGAAAGAAGTTATGATTATTTGAATTTATAAGTACGTTTACTTTCTGAGCGTTTCAATATATATATTAATCTGGGGAAACTTTTTTTCTGTTGCATTAGAATGTATAAGAAATCTTGGATACATTCGTGTTGTTGATTTCAAATCTGTAATCGGTTACTCTCTCCAAGTTTTTATTTTGTTATATATTTTTTTATTATATATATTTTTTTATTATATATATTTTTTTGTTATATATATTTTTTTATTATATACATTTTTTATTCCATATATTTTTTTATATATATATATTTTTTTATTATATATACATTTTATTATGTATATATATTTTTTCTTATTCTGTATATTTTATTTTTATTTTAACACTCACGTTAAACAGCCAACCCAATTCTTAGTTTATGACTATCAATGCTTTATAATTTTAAACCCAACCCAAAAAACAAGGAAACGTTTTGTCAAACTAGTGATGGCGTAATCGTCGTGGAATTCGTGATGGCGCTAACTCACATTCACGTTAAATGAAGGATAAAACCGTGAAATATCCAATGATTAACCTAACGGCAAGGGGATTATAAACCATGATCCTTCTATAGCTGAGGATTTACGTCAGCACCCGTGGTTGGTGATAGCCGGGAGTAGAATTAATATCAACAAGCCACCTTTGGAATACGAACCATGGTCAGATCATGGAAAGGCGAAGGCTCTATCCCCGAAGCCACCACAGCCTATTCAATCTGTGATTTTTTAAGTGACAGTTTTGTCAATTTTTTGTTGAAATGTATAAATTAAAAAACGTTATATATAACAGGGGTCACATAAATGTTGCGACAAACGTCTAGGATTGTTAGAACATCGTTAGAATTAAAACGACATAGGAACATATACCAGGAAATGTCGTTCAAGCCTCAAGGGACACTTCCCTGTTGGGAACTGTTTTTTACTTCTGAACAGGTCACTATAGAGAAACGCCCCTAACCGTTTGCGATCACATTTTCGGGCATGGGTCCACGTGCTATTTCAATCTTGATGATGTGCCCAAACACCGTAGAAGTATGTTGAGGGTATATTTAGGCGCCCCCAGTTTTATATAGTGTTTTTAAACTTGTAGATTTGGACAAAAAATTGCATAAATGTGTCACTTCAAAAAATCAACAGCCTTAGGAGCAAAACTATTTTCAGATTTGAAATACCTCTACCCGGATTTGGCAATACCAAATTTTCGTGTAAATGCAACAAAAACTTGTTTCCCAGAGTCACTGGCATACAAATAACTACTTGTTTTACCAGGTGGCTCATATTTTTCATTACTTCTGTGTTCCCAGTTCATAGGAAAACTAATTGCCTTTGAATTCACAGAAATCATTTTATTTCTTATCGGTTCACTTACGTCCATAATGATGTTTTGTTAGAAAAAAGTCCATTTATTTAAATTTGAGCAAATTATGGGCTACGCAACAATGCAGTTTTCTTGAACAGTCTAATTTGTAATAATTTTATCATTATAAGCCTCATTTATGAGATGAGAAATTTGGTATCGGATAATAGTTAAACAAGAGCTAATGTTCATCAGTTTTTAAACAGTTTCGGTGCAGCATATCTTGGAGGGTCTTGACGAGAGTGTCTGAACAACTTGCTCAATATTTAAATTCAATACTATGATTTAATATGTTCCAAGACAATTTATCAATAAATTAGTAACAATTGATGGATGAATTTTAATAGTGTACACTCAAATATTATTTTTTGTAAATAAATATTTACGCAACTATGAAGAGTCTTACAAGAAACTTATAATTGATTTTAAAAAAGATAAATATTAATTAGATAAAAGCATTTGTAATTTGGTAAAACCCTAATTTAGAGAAACTCACATGGATCTATTACTGTCGAAAATAAACTAATTTAATTATTGTATTTCTTAAGAATTCGTAGTATTGCCTTTTTGGAAATTCATCGTTTCCTTGAAATTTAAAAATTTCTCCTAATCACCTTTATTGAGTTAATGCATAGTTTATTTACATAAAAAATTATCAAATTTAGTTACTACGTGTGCAAAATAAAAAAAAGGTCCCCCTTGAATAACTTTGATCTTATGAATGGATCTTTAAGTTTTAGGACTCAATCTTAAGGGCTTGAGGTTCATATATTTAAAATTCGAGTTCTAATGAAGAATTCTACCAATTTCAAATTTTGTGATTTGCCATTTAAAATTGCATTATTTTAAATGACGTCAAACCTTTCTACCTTGGAACTCAACGTTTCTTCAGGTTTTATAAATGAAATACTAAAAATTAATAAACATTTACTAAAATTACAGTTTGCATGCAATTATGTTTGGATAAGCGAGTTTTATAATCATATGCAAAATTTCTTTTAGTCGCTTAGAAAGTTCTTTAGGAGGTAGGTCAGAAATTCCGATCATCTGTAAAACGAAATGTTTTTTTTAGAGTTAGTACGTTACTGTGTTAGATTTCTTAACTTGGAATATAGTCAGTACTAATTAACATATTTGAGATCACCTCCTTGAACCATTAAGAATGAGTCCTAGATTATGAAGAATTGAACATTAGATTATAAATTGCTTAGAGTAGACCATTCTTTTTCTTTCTTTTTTTGCGCATTGTAAATTTTAATGCGAATTCATACTCGAAAATTATTTTTTGTTTCCTTGTTACATAGTTTTAGTTTTATTTTTCTAAGTATTAATGTCTTTTCACCAAAAGATTCAAATAGTTGATTTGCTTACAATACAGGTATTTGTTTTTAACAAAGATTTTTACTCTTGAAAAGTTTTTTTTAAAAGTAACTGATCGAACTGGACACTAATCTTTCCAGAAGCCATTCTTCAAGTACTGCGAAATTGTGTTTATATTTTGATCGATGGATACGACAGTTTCAAATAGGTACACAGTGTCTGAGTCGTTTAAAATTGATTAAGTCTTGACAAATAATACTTTTTCGGATCTAAGAAGAACTATCTAGCATTCTTTAGACAGACTGATAAGGGAATAATAATCATTTTTAGGTACATAGCTATTGTTATTTATAATAATACACTTTCTTTATGAATATTACCAAAATTTATACCACTGTATACTGTAAATTATGTTTAAAAAATCGACTCTTATTGTGCCGGTACTTTTTACCGAAGAATATATTTTTACCGGAGCATGTTGCGAAACAAAAAATCTGCTTACCGTAATTTTTACATTAATTACCACCATACAAATTTTGGTATAACAGATTTTTTTTATCTCCCTAATTAAATAAATATTGCTGTAAAGATTATGGCAGAATATTTTACGGTAAAAATGGATTTTACGGTAATATGGATTTTGCGGAAGAAGCATTCAAGGTACCTGTACTTTATACTATAACTTAATGGAGGATTTCTTACAGTGTAAAGATAGTTCTTAAAACTTATGTATAAGACATGAAAATTTTCTCAGTTTTGACCAATCAAAGTAAGATGAATCTCTTATGATACTCCAGTACCACAGTCATTTAAATTCATATTATTTATTTCCCATGTTGCAATTCAAATAAAAATAACTCTTTTTAACATCTTTTTCGTATTTATTGTGGTTTTTAGAACTAATTTTTAAATTATAGAAACACGTTATTTGATAAATTCAAGAGATATTTTAAATTAATAATTAGATTTTAAAACATAGAGCTGTGTGTAAAGTCCAACCGTTTCATCCAACACATTCCTAAACTTGTTAAACATAATATACATAGCGTTGAATATTTCAAGTAAATTTTAAATTAGATTCCAAATCAAATCGTGAATGAATTTTAACATGAATTAGCTGCGAGTGTTGTGAATGACAAATGAATGCTTCATGAAATTTCTCCTATTCCATATGTGTATTCAGCTTAATAGCAATATGCCAGGAAGTGAAGGCAAGCCAAGAAGTGACTGATTCCCTTTCGAACACATCGTCTGCAAGCACTTTATAAGAGATTTATCTCAAGCAGATTTAAGTGGTGTGTTTCGATCGTTTAGTAGAGTATCGTTGCCTTTAGCGAAATAAGATTTTACGCCAATTCTATTGGATTTCCAAGAATCACAAACATCGAGAATTCCAATTAACAAATTTCTTTCAACTATGCATAATTATGTTTAGATAAACTTAAGAGAGCATAATTAATAACTTTTAAAGGAAATATTCTTTAATTTAAATTAAGAATCTGACGATTGAATGGATAATATCGGAAAATTTATTGCATCTGAACCGATCGTTTTCGTGCATGTACATTCGATAGTTTAGTTAATATTTTTTAATAATTATTATTGATAACTAATTTGTAATAATTATTTATAATTATTGTCAGTCGCAATTTAGTTTATTGCTTAGTAATCCGATCGTTTAGTATGGTATCATTGCATTTTATTAAATAGGATTTTATTCCAATTTTATTGAATTTTCAGGAACTGTAAATATAACCGGTTAATAAATTTTAAGTGGATCATTTAAGATGTATCATTTTAAAAGAAAATATTCTCAAAATTTAATTAAAAACGTTTAAGAACCTATCGATTGAATTAGTGACATAAAAAATACATTAAATGTAGACAAATTAATTTACTAATGCTATACCATAGTTAAGATTAATTAGAAATTAAAATCAATTTTAAGCGAAATCAATTATGCATATCTTTAAAAAAACAATAATAGCACAGAAATTTTTATTTTTGATATTAAATGTTGTGTCTAGTATCATCGCTGTTTGTTAATTTCGTCATAAATATTTCTGAATTTTAAGATTTTTCTCTTTTACAACAATTTGATGCATACTTATGAATCCATATGAACTGTAGCATAAAATTCAATAATAGTTTGCTTACTGTTAAAAAAATCACATCATATTCACATTAATCATATAGTTAAAATATCATATTTGTATACATGATGAAATAACTACAAAACGGATATAATTTAATTAACTTCTTTTTATTCTATGAAATGTAGTGCCTGCTACTGCAAAAAAAATTTTAAGTAAATAATGCTGTGTAATGTTCATACGACTTAATATTATAATATTTTTTCTTAAAATGTTTTCATGAGGTCACAATGATTCTATATGATTAATTTTCGGAATTTTTTTATTATATTTATAATTTATTTCTTAGATTTATTTTTGTTTTATAGTTAAAATTATTATAAGCTTTTCAAAATAAATATGAAACTAAAGCAAAGATTGTGTTTACTTTATAAAGATTATTACTTGATAATACCATATTATAATTAAATGAGTTATAAATTTTAAATTTTGCTTAAAAATGATAAGATAGAAAGCATTATTCCACTGGAAAAATCTTATTGCTTGAAAGATCGATTTTCTTTTCATTTTATATCCTTGGCAGAAAATTTCAACTTTAAAAAATATCGAATTAGCATGTCAAAAAGAGTTTAGAATTTATGCATTTTGATATTGTAATTTTCAATAGTTAACAGTTACGATTAATTTCATAAGCACGAGTCAAACTTTAATTTTCTAAATGTTTCAAATACCACGAGAGGAATTGATAAATTTTTGGACATTTTTATTTCAGAAACAAGCCTTTTAATGGCATCTTATAATTATAAAACAAGTTCGCAAATACAAGTCATATTTGTATTTGGCAGAACAATAATTTTTAATATACTAGGCTTTTTATTTTCACTTCATGCAATGTAAAACATCAACAACATTCAGAATTTATTCCCACATTTTACTAATGTTTGAATTTAAAATGATTTACATTTTCTCATTGTTGAAAGTAAATTTCATGTTTTTGTGCACACTTTAAAAATGTAGTTATTATTTTTCAATGATTTTACATACATAAGAAAATAATTGAGAAATTGATTAAAGACTGAAAAATATTTTGCTGATAATTAATGGCTATTTTGCAATTATTTATTTAAAAGTATTTGAAAGTTATAATTATCTCAATTAGTTTTTTTTTTGACGTATTTTACTATATAAGCAACGATTTTAAGCCATTTTATCAATAGTAAATATTTATGTTTAAAAAAAAAACATTTTAATACAGATACTAAAATTTACTCTGAGTATTTACAAATTCAAAGTTATATTCGCCATTTCTTAGTTTAAAAGTAAATCATTAAAACATTTCGCATGAGGGAATTATTTGCATGAGGGGATTTCAAATATTTCGAACTACTTCCATTTCAGTACAATTTAAAATCTTGTCCTTCCCCTTTTATTCTGAAGATATTTTAATTTTATTGAAACTACAGTCATTCGGTGTGGATGAGTGGTCGTAATTAAATATCACGTGTTTTTATTTCAATATTCACGTGTTTTAATTTCCCAAGACAACAAATGGGGAAGACATGCTTTTCCGTGCACATCGTTTACATATATTTTCAGTTAATCTATAACCCTCGATAACTTATTTTCAACGTTTCCCATAAATATTACTATCCTGTATCTTAGAATTTGTATTTTAATTTGATTTTTGAGTCATCATCAAATTATACAATTTTAAACAATACTCACTGGAGAGGGCCCAACTTAAGGACCTGGTTTCTTAGGACAGGTCGGCGTTACAAAACGTCAGCTTGCAGCGAGCGCTGACCCCTGATTGGTCAAAATATGATTTAGACAGCTCATCTCGTCATCAAACACTCATCTTGAACGACGACTGACGTCCGAATCAACAGCACTGGATTACAACTTAACGTTAACGACAGAAGCAATCGTGGACAACATACAACAGAGCATTGAAATCAGCCAAGGTTTTGATTTTAACGTTAAACATAGCTTCTTTTAACTCTTCTTCTTCATTTAGCTAAGCTATAATGTGTTTTTTTTGTACAAAGTCATTATTTGTTCTCTAAAGCACTGATTGACAATAACAAAATCAATACAAATTTTAAATAAATATTTGTTTACGTTATTAACGCATGCGCAATGCGAGATAATGTCTGCGGTGGACCGACTGCTCATGCTGAGCTAACAAAACAGTATTTTGTTAGCGTCAGCGGTACGTCAACTTCCCGCTGACGCCCAGAGAAGGCTCTTGTCTTAAGAAACCAGGCCTTAAAGTCGTGCCACTAGATGTCGGTGAGCCAGATCTTTGGGTTTCTACTAGCTTCTCTCAAGCGAAAAATTTTCGATAGCCTACTAAGAGCGAGTTTTCATAGGGGGCCATCATCTGGTGCAGAAACGTAAAGGAATATTTCCGAAACAAGCTAGATAGTGTTTAGAGAAAATTTCTCCTACACATTGCAGGTGCATACCAAACGGCCACAAACAACTCTTTACTGATACTAACTACTCTCTTTTCTCTATATATCATACTTCATCAAGAAACATTAAAAATCTATCTGCAGAAAATGAGTAGCAACTATTCTTCATGCAATTAATATCATCGAAAATGAAAAATTTATTTTAAATTCAAAATGAGCTCCATACACCCATCATTGTGCAAACTATGCGAGAGTAAGTTAATCCATTAAAAATAACCTTGGAAAGCCTCCCATCGATGTAAAACTTTCACCAAGTCTTCCTGATCAATTAAACATCTACACAGACAGCTCTCGTATGGATAAGGGCACATGTGCATCTCCAGTTATGTTTTATATTGATAACACATCCTCCAGCAAAATCTAAAGCTGAAAAAAGAAAACACCGGAATCTGTGGCCATTCTTGAAGTCAAGAAATATACAATCGAAAATTCAAACGGAAATGTCAGTATATTAACAACAATTTGGTCCAATACTCTCTCACCAGTCACTACAATCAAAAACTGTAATTCAAGACATCAACTAATTCAAGAAATTCAACTCATACTGAATAGTGGAAACAATATTCCTATTAACTGGGATTAATGCTCAGACAGTAAACCAAGGGAACGTGTTGAGAAATCCATCAACCCAAGATGCTACAGACTCAGAAGAACCAATTAAAATCAATTTATCCATTTCTAACCTGAAAACTATTTCAAAATCTAACATTGTAACTGACTGACAACAATACTGGCATCTTCACAAACCTGATTCAAGTGAAAAGATAAGGGACATTCTGTCGAGAGTATCACTAGTCTGACAAACCTGGGCAAGAAAAATGGTACTGTTTTTGAAAGAACTCGTGTCATTTAGAACTTATTTAAAAAGTTTTATTCATCTAACAGAAGCGAGTGGGTCCGTATTTAAACATGCATAGTCTTTCGTTATATCATCAACTGTTCACTAACTGAGTTGACTACTTTTGAACTTCTTCCCAAGATAAAATCATTGATTTGAAAAGATCAATTCTCGACAACAAGATGATGAAATGGAGAGTCAAAGATTTTATCATCATCATGAAAATTGACGAAGACTTACTTAAACCACAACGTGATGCAGATAAATTTATAAATAAGTATAGATATATGCAAATATGTATACATACGAAAGAAAAAAAAGAAAAACATAAGCGATTTAATCTCCTTAATTTTTATAACAGTAACTCAAATAGCGTAATTTCTTTTAATTATAACCAAACATTTAACGTGAGATGTTGCAAATCTAATATTCACTTGAAATCAACAACATTTGTTCACGACAAATCTGAAGAACTCTATATTGCAAGTGTAAACTGCAATAATTGCAATTATAACAAATATTCAATTTAATGTTCTAATTGTGATGTATCTTTCTTTTCTTGCAGCTGTTGGTTCTTTGTAGCTCTGTTAAAGGATATTTGGGGTGCTTATCAGTCGTAGTCTCCACCCTGGAGATGCTTGATCTGTTGGGGTTAGGAGTTCCGCGAAACCTCCATCTTTACCAAAGAATTATGTGTTTTTATTGTCGCAATTATCTTAAACCATAAATGTTACATCATGTGTTGTTTTTTTTTTCTCAATATTTTATGTTATGAAGAAACAAAGAAGTAAAAGAACGTCTTCGAAGTAAAAGAAGTAAAAGAAAGTTCTTCGTTGTAAAAATGGTTTACTTTGATATTCCAATAGCATATTTTATAAATCATAATACTTCCGAAAGAAACAATAATTTCTTCATCATTCAACGGATCATCTTGGTTGTATTCATATCATAATTTTTCAGTTGATTTTCTGTTTACGGCAAGTATTAAATAAATGATGCAAAACAACATGTGACTTAATAATACCAACATTTATTGTATCTTTATTTTATCTCTTTTTTACTAACTGCTAAAAATACATGAAAATAATTTTCATTACGATTAAATGTGGGGTTGACCTTGTTTGCCAGAGTTTAATGTAGAACTAATTAGTTCTACAATTCGGACAATTAGTTTAGGTTTTGACTTAATAGAAAACAAAATATTATAGTAAATAATGACTGAGCATTTACTTTCCAAATTTCCTTGCATTCCCAGGAATTCAACATACAACGATAGATTTTGGCGTGTCAGATGAAACGTGTTATACGTTAGATAAAACATCTTAGATAAAACGTTAGATAAACGTCTGTTAGATAAAACGTTAGATAAAACATCTTTAACCTGTTAGATAAAATCTTTTGAATCAAAATGAACTTATGTCAGAGAACAACTTTTCAATTGTTGTCAAAAATAAGGGGTAAGCTTATGAAGAAAGTTTATATGTGCCTTTATTCGATATTATGTGCTTGTCAGGCAAAATTAAAGGCAATAAATAACGTAAACAAAAATCAAAAACGTATGCGATCAAACTCATAACTTCAAAATGAATTATATACCAATTATGCTTTTTAGGATATTATCCCAAAAACAAAATTTCATCTTGATCTTACAGTATGCAAGGTGTTCCGCAAAGACCACCCTACTCATTTTTAACTGTATATTTCTAAATCCTTTCAGAAATGTTAACAAAAAGGAATTCACATTAGGAATTCAGATTCAATAAATTAAATACAGTTTACATAAGACACGAAAAATTAAAACCATCCTGAAATCCAGAGATTACTAACCTAAAAAGACAGAATTAAAAAACCTAAAAACTAGCTCGAATGAGAGAGAAAATACAGTCGAGTTGAAGAAGAATATTCAAAAGACCTAAAAATAAAAAAATACTTTAAAAATCTTTGTAATATTGATGATTTCTGAGACATTGAATATAAATTTAGTTAAAAAAGAAATTTTTAATAAATTTATTAATTATTATAATATACAATGTTCCCTCATTGGTTTGATATAGAATTTAAATACATGAATTGGACATCAACTGTTTTTTACTAAATTTTGAAAGAGTTCGTCTATTTGTTTTCTCGATAAATAATAAATATTACTACATTTCATTTATTTCTATATATATATATATATATATATATATTTAGTAGATTTTTACNAATCTTTATTGCGACCCAATTTACGACCCATTTTTTTCAAAATTTTGTCATATTTTAAGAGACAGGATTATATATATATATATATATACTATTTGAAAAGTAAAGAAGTTTTCAACTTACAAATTTTATTTTAATTAGTCAAATCATTGCATAGTTAAAATTTAACACTTTTTTATTGCCCTATTAATTAGGACCTGTCAGATTATATTATTAGTTTTAAATTACAAAATAATTTAGATACTCAGATAATAATTATACACTTAGGAAAACAATTGTGGTATGCTTATGATTTAGTAAGTAAATGGTATTTTTGATTAAAAAAGAATTACAATATATATATAGGTAGATCATTCATTCAATGGCCTCTAATCCATGATTTTTGCTATAAGAATATCGGCAAGTGTAACGCAAAAAAAGTAAAATAATCTTGACCTCAAAAACTACTTTCAAGATAAAATCAGAATATTTTTTTAAATTTCTATACCGAAAATAATGAAGCTTGCAGATTGCTGTGCTTATTGTAAATAACTAAATCCTTACGCCACCATTAGAAGCGGTCATGAAAATATTGGTATACTTTGGCTTTATTAAAACAAATTAAAATTTTAATATTAATTTGCAGTAAAATTATTCCACTAACTGAAATTACTTGTTTTTTAAAATTACTATGCACAAAAGAAATAAAATTCTTCGGAATTTACTTAAGTGGAACAAAAAATACCTTCAATGTAGGATTTTTTGAGCTACTTTTAATACTGAAGACTTTAACTTATTTAGGTATCATGTATGTCTTTTAATGCTAAAAAAAATCCGACATTTTTGAATTTCAAAATATTCACTCGTTCGCGCTTTATTCACTGAAGCGAGAAAAATCTTATCAGCGAAATAAGATTTTCTTTGACAGGCGGAATTTTCATCTAAACCGTAACATCGTGTTTCACTTTAACATGTTGTCAGAGAATATTATCTCATTGAGGCATTTTTTCCTTTAGAAATTTAAAAAATATTGCTATGTTTACATTACTTACTAGGCATAAAATAAATATTTTAAACAATTTTAATTTTAGGCATATTTTAATGCCTAAAAATACACATATTTAGCCATAAGTTTAATACACAAAACTTAAGGTTACAAAAGTAATGTTTGAAAAAGTCAAGCGCCATCAATAAACTTAAGTAAGGAGATAATAAATTTTGATATTACAATAATACAAAATAAATTATATGTTTGTATATTTAGCATTGGTAAAATTAAAAAACTACAATATTGAAAGTTTATAATAGTTTCCAAAATTAATTACATATAATAATACTATTACAATAATAAAACAAAAAAAAGAAAGAAAGCTCTATATTGTATTTAATAATATATTTCAATAGTAACTATCAGGCAATACAATAATAGAAATATTTTTCATGATACTCTTAGATAAATTGCATAATGTTTAATTTTAATGATTTAAATAAATTAAATAATGTGTTATTTTATTTGCGGATACAGATTTTTTTTTAAATTTATTGTTATATTCTGTGATAAATTAAAATGAATTCGAATGATATTAGAACTATTTATTTCTCTTTGCTTCGAATTTTTACATTAATTAATGTTTTTTTTACGTGAACTTAATATTTATAGTTCTGCGAACAAAAGACGTTGTAATTGTAAAGTAAACCAATTTATTACCAATAGTTTCACTTTAAAAGGGTGAGAACATGTAACTAAATTAATCTGCTCAAAATAAAAATAAAAAGGCTTTGAAAGCTTAAGTAAAATCATTTCGATACAGATTTTGAGTTTAAAATGTGTTACATATGTGTTTTGGTAATAATAACTTTTCTTACGTGTTTATTTCCTATATGCTTTCGAGAAAAATCAATTTTCATAAGTTTTGCTTAAAAGCCAAAAATAATGTTAAAAAATGCCAATTTATCATCAATTTTCCATACATGAATTTTGCATTCTTTTTTAATTTAATCTAGCACCTTCAAACAATCATGCTTGATTTATTAACATGAACATGATATAAATATTCAATAATATAATAAAATAATTTATTACATTTACAAGTATTTTTACTTACAATTTGCTTCCAGGCTCCTATGTATAGAAAGATATCTCATATGCGGTAAAAGGATAAGTTCTTCTAAGTTAGCGAAGTTGATGATGTTCTCTCCATATTCTACTGAATAAAACATAAGTGTGTCAACATTTTTCTCTACAGATATGAATTCGTGATGATATCATTAATATGTATTCTGACATAAGCAAAATATATGACCCAATAAAAATAATCGATTATAGCTTTCTGGGTGAATTTAGTATACAAGTTGTTTAAATGTTTCTTGAAGTGTATTCACTTTTCATTCGGTGATATTCGTTCATACATTTTAAACCGTTTAACTCGTTCATACATTTTAAACCGTTTATCCCGTTCATACACTTTAAACCACCATTTTTCCCCTTCTCTTAATATTATACTAACTTTAGCTCTTCTGGAGTTTTCAGTTTTATATCTTTGCGGCTGTGTTTCCATTTTAAGCCATTATTATTTTCTTCATCTTAACATCATGCTAATCATAGCTCTTCTGCAATTTTCAGTTTTATTTCTCAGCATTTTAATCAACTATATTTCTTTCTTTTTTATATACACTTTGTAGAACTTTTTTTCGGTCTAGACTTTACACTAATATTTATAAACTAAATATACATTCGCTTACTACAAATAGGTTCTCTGATAACGAAAATAATTATCAATTGTTTAAAAAAATGCTATTTACTTCTGTTAATGTGTGAAATTAGTAAGTTCTATTCCATAAATAATATTGGCTATTAAAAGAAATACTGTTTCTACGAATGAATATGATCTTCTTTTTGATCTAGTGGTGATTTTTATCGATTTAAAACATATTATTTCGATTGAAATAACTAAGGTGTAGATATTGTATATATTTTATTTCTTGTTCAAAATATGTATGGAAAATTACAAGTAGGAAAAATATTGGAAATAAGAACAGTTATTTTTGTTCCTTCGAAGCGGGATTTTTTCTTCCAATCCATGAGATGGAAAGCAAAAGATGATTTGGCACCTCATCATCAAAGCCAAGCAGCTGCTTTTCATTCAGTTTCTTTTGAAAACGTTTTTTATGCCGTTTACTTACTCTGCTTGGCACATCTTTCACCCATTCACTATATTCTACGAATAAATGTTTTGTTGTATATAAAATTATTTTTCACACTTTTGCGTTTCATTCCTTGTCTTGTGTTTCAAATTGTTTCCGTGAAATACTTTTAGCATGAATAATTCTAAACTTGAAACATAAGTTTAAAAGTATTCAGAAAAAGTAATACCATTTTTTTCCTAAAAGGAAGAAGATCATTTTTAAACATAGAAAGTAATCTGTGTGATACATAGCTTCACTAGATAACTATTAAAAATAAATTAAATCTATCCATGACTTTGATAAGAAAAAAAAACTTATATATGTACTAAAAAGTATGCTTTAAATTTAACTTTCAAACGGAATATAACAGCTGACTATTAAAATTCAATAATTTATTTACCCTAGTAAGTTACAAAAGAGCTTTTTTTTCAATATATGAACGGATACCTGCACTTACAAATGACGTAATCGTGGATAAGCTGTTTGCCGTTGCTGATTGAGAAACCAGTCAGATTTAACACGGACGCGAAACGTCATGCTTACAAGTAACCAATTAAATTTGATTTAAATCATATAATTAGGGAAAACCACTTCACTTATTCTAAAGTTTCAAGCACTCAATTAAAATATTTTCAATATTGAATAAAAAATATGGAATAGTTTAATGACGAAATTCGTTGAGTTCGATTAACTTATTTTTCTATTTTTCCTATATTCTACATTGTTTTAACAATAACAAATATTTAATAGTTTTATATTATTTTTATTTTCCTTGTTTTATAAATAGAAAAAAAAATATATAATTTTAGTAATAAAAAAATATTAACATTAAACAAGCAATAAATTTCAATTAGAGTTTATTCATAAAGTTGCATTTTACGATAACACACCTAGTAAAAATACCCATTTAACTTCATATTAAGTTACTGCAACAGACACCGAGAAAAAAATAAAAGTATACTAAAAACTATCAAAATATGGAAAAACTTACAATGCTTCTTGCTCTATGGAAACACCTGAAACATGGTAATTCTTACCGAAATAATTTGGAAATGATTTCAGTAAAATATACAATGAAATATTCTTTTTTAATGCGAGTTAAAATTTGGTAAAATATTTTAATTTTATGCTAATACCTTAAAGCATAGCCTAACTTTTAAGTTTTGTAATTTTGATAAATTTTTGGAAATAAGAACTACAGTTTTGAAAACCAGAATTTATGGTACTTTTACCATATGAACAGAATAAATTACCAATCTTAATGTAAAAGTGAATGGCTTAAATATTGCTTAGATTAGTTAGATTACCAGAATTATGTTGTTGTTTTTTTTTACCGGAAATTTATTTTCCATTCAAAACGGTAATTTCACCAGATTTTTTTTCACCGTGTATAAATCAGGTTGCTTCGACATAAATTAATGTAAAAAGCAGTATAAAAATAATGTAAAAATTCTAAAAACTTGAAAAAAGTTAATTTAAATTAATTAAATACATACGTGATAATTAAAACATTAAATTTACTATTGCACTGTTAGTAATATTTTACATAAATCATTTTAAATCTGGTATCCTGCAATATTACTTAAAAAATTTATAATACCAAATACCTAATATAAATTCAAATGTAGCACATATACTTAACATAAATCTAAACAACCTTATTTTGAAAAGATTCGTTTTTCACATGAACTCAACTGAATTTTAACTAAGAGATTAAAAAAATATTTTTAGCATATTCTGGGCCCTTATGTCAAATAAAATACAGTCATTTTAAGCTGTGGAAGGTATTTATAAAGTTATACCCATCTAATGCATTATTTGTAAGCATTTTCAAGGATCTTCCTTTTAAATATTCAAAATGTTAAAGTGCATGAAAAATGCATGAGTTAACGTTCTTATTATACAGTCAAACTAGAAAAGTTAAAAGTGTTAAGAAATTTAATAAATAGATTCAATTCTGATTGGATAATATTAATTCATTTAAATTTCAAGAATGTTTAAATTCATTCACTAAAAAAAATCTCCATGTTCATCTTTACTTAAAATTTGAGCTAGGTATGTATCATTTTATCGCAAATCATTATTTTCTTACAAATATATTTTAAATATTCAAGTATATTAGATTTATTCCATACGTCTTAACAATAAATTAAATGGTATAAAAGTATAATTAACGAAATAGTACTTACTAAGTTCTATGTGAGTTAAAATTAATGACAGAATTTCCATTATGATTATTGACACAACAAATTACAAGCAAACAAATAATACGTAAGATAAAGTAATTATTAATTTTTGCTTATTATTCGGTACAAAAGTTAAAAGTTTATTTTGAAATTACTAAATTTGCTTGTTAACAAGGGGTACTTATTTTGCATCGATAATTATATACTATTCAATATGAGTTGTATACAATACATTTTACACTTAATATGATTAAAATTTATGCTTCAATTAAAAAAATTATACTTTACTTAGTAAATAGATGAATTTTAATTACACAAAAATAAAGATTTTCCGAACTAAATATTACATAACTGAAATTTCTGAGAAAATTGATAAAAATTTATCGCAAATTTATTCCCTTGTAATGTTCTAAGTATCAAAAACATTACAATAAAAGTAACAAAAGATAAAAAAAACTTCTGTTGAATAAGTATTGTATGGCATTCGTTACCATTTACTAAGTTAAAACAGATTTAGAAAAATTAAATTATGAATTTAATACTTTTAAAGATTTTTTTTTTAGTTTGAAATCGCCTATGAAAAGGTTCAGCAATTAAACTCTTGTTATAACTATTTTGTCAACCTTTTCATATATTCTTCTATTGAGCCAAATATAAGGCTATCAATCAGATCATTATCAAACTAATGTTGTAGTAAGGAAAAAAGGTAAATTATTTAAACACAGATCATGTTCAAAAGTACAGTTGTAAAATAACGAAATATGTCTTTCGATTATGATAGCTAGATTACGTTTGACCCAGGACCAATCAATATGGAGGTTTCGGTGGGGGAATGCCACCACAGGCAAGACGTTGCAATGTGACTCAACTTACTTCAACCACCTTGACATCAATCGGCGACTTTTCTGGTGGTATGGATTTTTCCTCCATCTGCTGCTTTTTTTTTTTGCTTTTTTTTGTCAGATTTTAAAATGAAGATATGATAACTTATTTAACCTATAAAGCTTACGTAATAAATCTGGTTAAGTTTAAAAAAATTATTTAACAAAATTAATTTATTAAATTTGTTTTAAGTCCATTATGAAGATTTTCAGAAAAATACTTTTAATTTTTTCGGTTGTTTCGTTAGCTTCCTAATTGCATAATGTTTCATAAAAAATGCATTTTTCTCCCCTTATCAACTTTATCATAGTTGCACTTTTAAATATTCATCATTTAAATATTCTTATTATTTTCCAGAGGAGATTAAACAGGAAACTTTCACAGCTGTGTTAGAATGGTCATAGCCAGTTTTAGTTTGCCTTTTTTTTTAAAAATTCTTCTGGTTAAGTATAAGTCATTTTGTTTAATTTTAAAATAGATTTNCAGCAATCAAACGCTTGTTATAACTATTTTGTCAACCTTTTCATGTATTCTTCTATTGAGCCAAATATTAGGCTATCAGTCAGATCATTATCAAACTAATGTAAGGAAAAAAGGGTGAATTATTTTAGCACAGATCATGTTCAAAAGTACAGTTGTAAAATAACGAAATAAGTCTTTCGATTATGATAGCTAAATTATGTTTGACCCAGGACAAATCAATATGGAGGTTTCGGTGGGGGAATGTCACCACACACGCAAGACGTTGCAATGTGACTCGTTTTACTTCAACTTCCTTGACATCAATCGACGACTTTTCTGATGGTATGGATTTTTCATCCATCTGTTGCTTTTTCTTTCTTTTTTTCTTTGTCAGATTTTAAAATGAAACTATGATGACTTATTTAACCTATAAAGCTTACGTTATAAATCTGGTTAAGTTTAAACGAAATATTTAACAAAATTAATTCATTAAATTAATTTTAAGTCCATTATAAAAGTTTTCAGGAAAATACTTTTAATTTTATTCGGTTGTTTCGTTAGCTTCCTAATTGCATAACGTTTCATAAAAAATTCTTTTTTCCCCTTTATCCACTTTATCGTAGTTACACATTTAAATATTCATCATTTAAATATTCTTATTATTTTCCAGAAGAGATTAAACAGGAAACTTTCACAGCTGTATTAGAATGGTCATAGCCAGTTTTAGTTTGCCTTTTTTTTAAATTCTTCTGGTTAAGTATAAGTCATTTTGTTTAATTTTGAAATAGATTTATATTTTTAAAAAATACTCAGTTCTGTCTATTAACGTTTTCAAATGTGGTACTTGAATTTCTTATTGACGTTAACTATCTGACTTTTAATGAAAAACTTGAGTGAGTTCGAAAAAAATGCCCTTATTGCTCGTTGGCAGAATTCTTTTTGAAACCGTTTTACGTGAAAGAACAAGTTAAGTAGTAAAGTGCATTACTGTACTCAAAAGCGTCATGAAAAAAATCAATAGAATGCTTTTCACTAATTACTGTTCCTAATAAGTACATTCTTGCTTTGTTGTTTACCGCTGCATTTTTAAGCTCTTAAGTACGCACACATTTTACACATTTGTCACCCTAAAGTGGCTTTTCTTTGATGTATTTTTTTTTCTGAAACAAATTGAAAAAGATTTTAACGACTTTTTTATGAAAAGACCATTAATCTCATGTAATCACTAAGGTTTGTTCGTTGAAATTTTTAAACATTTTAAGGAAATTTTTTTATGTAGACTCTAATTTCCTATTATTTCCTTTAATTTCTTCAGTTTTACTTTCCTTTTTAAAATAATGTGTTTTCTTCCTTTAAATGGAGAATTTCGTTGATAAAAAAAAGATTTTAAAACTAGATGCTTAAACAAGAAAGTTGGGTTGAAGCTGAATATATACAAAATATATCGTCACAAACTAAATTACTTATAATGAGATGTACTATATGATTAGCATTATATAATTTTATCACATAATCTTACAATCAATTTAATTTTTTTAACTTAACTAATTTTAAAGAATTATCTATATAAATAATTTGAAAGTGTGTACAGAATTGAAAATTTTCATATAATATATATCTAACTTGAAATAGTTATCAGATATTAATGCATCAAGAAAATCAGTACATAAAATCTAATGAATAAAGGATCATATAACTAACAATATGATGTGATGAGAATATGATACAAATAAGAATAAAATAAAAATATGACGTAAATAAGAATTTATGACGAATAGAGATGCAATATAAATAAAAATATAATATTTTTAAAATATCATGTAAGCAAAATTATGAATCGAAAAAAAATGTGATAGAAATAAAAGTTTATGTAAATAAAAATAGAAAAAAAACGAAGAATCGAAAATAATGATTGTGTTTTTTACTCAAAAGTTTCTTATGATAATATGATATAGATAAGAATAGGATGTAAATAAGGACATGAAGCAAATAAGAATATGATATAAATAAAAAAAAATATGACGTAAATAAGAAAAAGAAATGAAGAAAAATATGACAAAAAAATTATGATTTTCTTATTGTAGGCACTCTACATTTTTGTATGGGAATGTAATATAAACAATAAAATGATAAATAAATATGAATTTAATATACTTAAGAATATGATGTAGCTTTATATACGATAAAAAAAGAATAATATACATGTAAGAAAATAAAGGGAAGAGGATAAAAAAATATATATATAATCTTTAGATTGCGAGAGCCCACAAATCCAATTAGACGGAAAATAGGTACGTTTAGTTATCAAATATACAAACTATATTCAATGTAATAAGCTAAACAAGAGTTCGAATAAAATAGTTAGCAAATCTGAGGTGCAACAATTTTGAACCATGTTCACCCTGATACGAAAGATAGATTTTTGATGAATTAAAACTTCATTAAAAATGTATTTTTTACTTACTATACTGCATTTTAGACACGGATTCTAGTGATATTATAAAACAATAATCACGAATTAGATGATTAGAAGAAGTAAAGAAAATATCAAGCAAAAGAGCAGGAGCTCCAATTTTTTGAAAAACATTGAAGATCTTCATCTACCATTGAATTGATAATAATTGAAGGTGGTAATCATTAATTCATAGTCTATAAAAAAATTCCGAATAAAATTAAGGTAAGAAGAATCAGCTCTAAGGGGGCTGATACATTTTATCGCAATATCCATTTTTTCGGGATTTGTAACGGAGCAAACATGTCTAATATACAATAATTTTTACAACACTAATTATCGCAAAATCACTAAATCGCTGCAATTAAATAAATATTACTGTAAAAAATATGGTTTAAGATTTTAAAAACTGATTTTACAGTAAAATGTATTTTACGGATGGAAGCACCAAAAGTGCTGGTACTTTATATCCTAATTTGATCCGGCATTTTTCCGGCAAATATCATGACCAAATAATGATATTTTATTAGAAACTCTTTAGAGAAGGACTAACGTTCTAGATATTTCAATATAAGATAATTAGATAATATAAGATAATAGATATATAATTAGATATATAATAGATATTAGACAATGTAAGATAATATATAATTCGTTCTAGATATTAACGAATTTCTAGATATTTCAACCAAGCAGTTTAAATTTCAATTGAAAAATTGAAATTTTTAATTTAAAGTAAAAATACTTAAGAGATAAGTATATTTTTTTTAAAGTAAATCTTCTATATTTTTTTGCGATTGAATCTCCATTTTATTTAGCGCTGATAATCGAAAATCAGTTTCCATTCAAACATGAATTTTTATTCAAATCATACAAGTGCTTGAAGCTTGATAAGCCACCTTTATTTTTATCTTTAAATCACTTTTTCCAAGTTTCGAAGGTATTTTATACTATAAAGAATTTCTTATCCTAAAAAAGAAGAACTATCAAGGGAGTAAGAAGAAGAAATTTAGAAGCAAATAAATAGACACTCCGAGGTAGTAGAACATCGATTTACTTTTGCTTCCATCTCACGTTTATCTGCAGGGGTGTATTTTACCTTCTATCGAATAAACCCCAAGTTCAAAATGTCGAGTCATTCTCAATAATAGAACATTTGTTATTGCTTCTCTTTCCCACAAACGTGATCTTGCTAGCAAGACATATTATGATTTGGAATTGACATTTTATTTCATGTTATGTTATGATGAGCATGCAACAAGAATCACGGTTTAATTTAAAATGTTTTTATAGGATACTATCTAGTTTATGAAGTCTAGAATCCGTATCCTGCTCGCTTTTCTCATAAACCCCGAAAATTGCTTCGTAATCTTTTTGGCCATTTTAAACAGATGGTTGCTTAGAAATGTATAAATCATTCAATAAAAAATATAATACGTATTTGGTTCCACAGATTTAGTTTCTGGTAGTAAAGGATTTTGTTCAATTAACATAGCAACTTAATCCACAAACGTTCTTTGAATTTAATCTTAGTCTACACAAAACTAGTCAAATATTTTTTGCCAAAGAGATCTTTTAACAATAATTTGGAAATTAATTAGGAACATCATTTTAGAATTTTAACTTTGTGTTTTGGTTTCATTATTTTAAAAACAAACATTGATTCGCACCAAGTTTTTGTAAAATTTATTTTAAAACTAAATATTACCTAATAAAAAAGAGAGAAGGACATTTTCCGCTTAATAGTTGAGAAATTATGTCTAAATATCTTTGCCATAAATGTTAAATAATGAAGTAGTATTACAATATAATTCCGGCTCAAAACTTCTATTTTTATTCAGTAATTTTGAGCAAATAATGGAAATCCAAAATGCATCAATAATAGTTAGAAATATATATAAATTATGTTTAACATTAATATTACTCTTAAAAACCTGTGTTAATTAGGAATAAATAAATAATTTGCAGGCAAACACTATTAAGACTTTAAACAACCCGATGATACCAAAAATATATGGATCTTCTTTGTATACTTAACACCATATTATGATTTTTTCCCAATGATAATGCACGAAATGACTAAGTAAATACCAACATGTTATATCCTAATGTATATTTGCTTCAATTACCACAGCAATTAAATTCATTAGATAAGAGGTCACTGTACGTATGTATGGCGTTTAACAATACTTCACATTTTGGTTTCAAAGTCAATTTTAGACCTGTTGAAAGAATTAAATTCAAGTTCCGTAAAGATTTTACAAAATAGACTAGAACATTTAAGACATACCTTGCTAATGAAGCTTAGGCTATATCGGACAAATTTGATGGTCTTTAAAATTTAGAGAACAAGACCAATACGTCCGTAATCATTAATTAAATAATGTATAGTTTGCTAACACATTATTGGAAATTTAGGAAAATAACTTTGACGACAAATTATTAATCCCCCTGTTATAACATAACATCTCTTTCTGTCAATCAAGAGATTGGCACACTACCCCGCTCGGCTATATTATGTACCCAGCTGCAAGTAACTAAGTGGCTTCAGTACGTGGGTCTAGCTGCTGCTATAAAATTCGATTGTTTAAGTGTATTAGGTGAAAGCAGCTAATTAACAATTTTTCTCATAGTTAACAGATTGAATACCATCTTATTCATGGTTATTTGACTTTTTGTTTGAATATAATAAAATAACAATTAAACAAATTGTTATTTAACCATTTTTTCCGAGAAGTTTCTAACAGTGTAGTTTTGGATATTTGATATTTTATTCGAAACATCATAATTTTTCTATCATTATATTGGAATTTTTTTGTAACTGAATGAACTGAATATAATTGAATTAAATCTAACTGAATTTGATTTTTTTTGTTTCATAATTTATATTTTCAAACCAATTTTGTTATAATATGTAACTGAATTTATACTAGTTATTATTATTTTTTTTTCTGCTTTTACAGATTAAACTCAAAACTTCAATATTTAGTTTGGAACATCTCCAACTTATAATTCTTAATTTTTGATAGGGTCATAAATCATGAGCTTATGCCAAAATATTTCAAAGGCTAAAGAGTGGAGAAAAAAATTATTTCAATTTTTTTTTTATAAAGTTCTGAAGAAAGGGACTCCACGGTTGCGGAAGAACGATTGAAAAAAAGATTGTTTATAAGTCCGATAAATAAATATCATGGTAAAAGACCTGAAGAGTGAATAAAATATGATCCATCACATTTTGACATTCCATTAACACGAGGCGAGGCACAATATTTAGTCCTATCGGAATTTGTTCCAGAAAATAATTTTTTTAATATCTTTTAGAGTGACAGCTTCAATGTTAGATGACTTCAAGGAGCAGAAAAAATAACCCGGATGGAGTAAAAAAACAGAGCTCTAAACCAATACCTTTATTTAGTCTTGGGGATCAGTGACACATTTTGCCACCTAAAAGACAATTTAAAATCTCTATTTTTTAAAGTCTCATAGGTTTTCGGGTTTGTGTGTTGCAATTGAAAATCTTCAACTTCAATTTTATCGTGCAATCTTAATATTAAACAAAAATATATATTATTTTTCCTCACGGAATTTATTTTCTTCCTGGCCAGATTCAACCCTTTCCAGGAAAGTAAACGGTGAGGAAAAATATTAAATAGCATTTTAATCATTTTTATTTCATTTTTCAAATAAACCGATGTAGGTATTTACTGTCTTTTTCAGCATTTCAGGTATTTACAGCAGTCTTTTTCTTAACATACACTGAGAAAAAAGGTATGGTTAAAAGAAACGAGACATAGTAAACTCGTTCTGTTTTTATGGAAACACCAAAAAGTTCGCCATTTTTTATCGAAGCACTTTGATTAGATTTTCAATAAAAAATAATTTCATTATGTGCTATGAAAATTTGGCAAATGTCTTAAAATTTGGTAATTTTATCATGATACCTTAGAAATTGACATAAAAACAATTTATTCGATTAAATGTACTTATCAGTTTTGATTTCTTTGCTAATTTTGTCGTAATCAGCACTTAAATTTTGAAAACAGGCAGCATATTTTCCAAAAAAAAAGTTTAATTAGTTACGACACTTCTGACCAGTTCAAAAAGAACATTTAAGCTACATGGGACGTTTCAACTTCAATGTTTGTTGATCTACACAATATTCCATCGAATAAACACAAAACATCTTACTATCAAATTACGTAAATATCTAGTATTCGCTTCTAGTTGACAAATTTTGAGTTATCATCCAAAGATTTGAAAATACTACTTCAAACGTTGACAAATATAGTTTTTCCTAAAATGACCATAAAAGTACAATACGCATTGAGTACACGATCCCTACTTTTATTTAGAACGATAGCTTTCTGGGTTGACCTAGACAAACATACAAGAAAACGACTTCAGAAACCTTATAATAGATCTGTGGTCTTTATATTTAAGAATCCCTTCCCGATAAGACATATTTTGATCCAAATTTCGTCTTTTCCTTGAATATCTTTGTATGAATACACGAAAATATCCTCTTGCAGAAAAAAAAAAGATTTTATCGTTTTTTTTATATTTCATATATTTTTCAAAGATATTTCTTTTCAACTCAATAAAATATCTCTTTTAAGAAGAGTCTACGCAAAATCAAAAATCATTTTACTAGCTTAATAGAATTTCTGCTGTTGAATTATCATTCGAGGTACGAATAGAATTCTAACTCTAAAAAAATTACTTTACTCATCAAAAAATAATAAATTGCTTTTAATAAAAAAAAAGAACCTATAAAGAGATTAAGCCTATAAGAGAACGTATAAAGTAGAAAATAATATCAATGTTTGAAAATTTAAAAAAAAAAGTGTTAGATTTTAGCTTAACTATTTAAAAAAAGTTTATTTCTAAATGATAATGCTGACTATAATTAATTACTGAGGTCCCCGTCCTATGATCTAAGAAAAAAATAAATGGATGAAAAATAATTTGCCCTTAGCGAAACCGAAAAAAATATTCCCAATTCAATATCATGCAACTCACCATCAGACTTCATAACCAATTGAATTCGGTCAGCAAGTATGTTGAAATGGTTTTACAGGTACTGAACTATATAGTTTAAGCCACTCACCGAAGAGATTTAATGACACAAATCCTTGAAATTGCTTTTAGATAATATATTTTTAGAAGCGCCATCTTGGCAACGCAGAATTCATTTTATTCAAAAAATGTTTATTCTTCTAAATCAAAAAAAAAAAAAAAATAGCAATTTGTTGCAAGATAACTACCATGAGAGTATTATCTATAAATTGTATATCAAGAAAAAATACAGAATTTTTATATAACTTAGAAGGCAAGTGTCACCTTCGCATTAGCTTGTAAAATGAATGGTCACATGACCATCATATTCTGATATCACACCTAAATATTTACGTTGCCTCTAATTAATTTTATATTTTGTAGCAGTTGTTGAACAGCCAACCCAATTTTTGGATTTACGACTACTAATGTTCAACTCCATAGTCTAGTAATCTTGAACCCTATCCAAGAGACAAGAGAACTCCTGGATCAAGTATTATGAAAAATTCGCCTTCTTGGAGGACTCTTTGTTGGGACTAACCCGCACTTGCGTAACATGAAGAGAAGAACCACGAGAACTTCACACTGTTAGCCTGACGTTAAGGGGACTCTAACACATGACCCGTCTACCACTGAGGATATTTTTCGTCAACACTGTGATCGGTGCGAAAAGGGTGCCGAATTCGTATAGACCAGCTATCACTGGGATTCGAACCAAGTTCACCTCATTGGAAGGAGAACTCTCTATTCCCTGTGCCATCACGGCTCTCTCTGATAAATTGAATGAAATCTATCTATACATATAATAATACATAAAAAAATGTGTATGCGCGTATACCTGAATCCCAGATTACGGATATACTGTAGGCACTAAAAAAAAGCATTCAACCAGAAGCTAAATGAGTACAATTTTAAGCAAATTCCGAAGCCTAATTTTCAATTTTTTTAATTATATCTTTTATTCAAAGGAATTTAAAAATCGGATTTTTCTCATTGGTTTATTGGGAGCCATTGCTTCAAATTAAACACTATAAGCGATTCAATTTTGTCTAATATTTTAAAGGTAACATCAATAATGCTTGCTAGCCTATATTTATAACCAAACAGTTGAGAGTTACGTTATACCTAATTATTTTTTATTTGTTATGTCAGATAATCCAAATTGTTAATGTAATCGTGGTGTCATACCAACTACGTGGTAGCGTAACAACAAATGTTTGATTTACTACGCCACTAAATTAGTATTTCTTAAGATACGTGAAACAAAGTGTTTATAATTATGCTTTGAAAAGTGCTGGCATGAAACTTAATTATTTAAAATCGACGGTAATCCAAATGAATAAAATAAGTTTTATACTGACAAACAAAATTAATTGAGATACTGTACCACTCCATTGAAAAAAGGAAGGTAAAAAATAAAAATCAATGAAACTAAAAAAGAAATCAATTCCGATATTATTATTGGCATGAATGATTATTAATTTTGGCAATAGTTACTAATTGAAATAATAAGTAAGTTATATACTAAAAAGCAGAATTAATGGTGAATTGATACGAATTTGTTTCAGATAACGTAAAAAAATTGGCAAACTATTATATTTTTGGCTATAGGTACTGCGAAGATATCAGTACAAGATAAAGTACATAGTTTGATTGTGCTAAATTTGAAATATCATGAGTTGCCTCAAACATCATTATGCCAAATGATACTGAATTCAATTAATAATTATTTTCACGGGATCATCAACTAAACACTTGCGTTGTTTAATCTGATAACATAAAGCTACCAGGAAGGGCAACAAATAATAATAAGTAATAAAAGGTTATTTAAATTAGCTTCATTAATTGTATAGGGGTATCAGTTTTGTGCCTGTTTTTGTAGTGCTGTTCAGCACTTTTTTGTTGATTAGTTTTTCACCCTCAAAGATTAACAGTTTATTCAGCTAGTACATATAAAATACAGTTGCTCATTTTGACCCTTTATACGCTATTCATACATGTCTAACTGATTTACTATGGAGGTCAAGTCAGAAAATTTTGCAGTGAAATCTAGACAGAATATGATGTATGAGCGCTCATAAGATCATTCAAATATTCTTTCAATGTAGCATTGCGTCCTTTAATATTCATCTTGAAACGTCAGCACCTCTCAACATCTTAAAAATCAACAGCTTACTCAACACAGAAGTGTTGATTGAAGGGTCACACCTGATGTTACAGAAGGTTAAAATAATCATGCTGGTGCATGGTGGATCCCGAGTGAACATCACAATCTAGATAATTTGAAGAAAAAAAAGGTTATATGCAATTTAATTATGTTTTTATAATTCCTCAGGTGGCTAGTTTTTCTCATGGTAAATTTTCATTTTTTTTACAAATAATATAATAAAATCTAATGAATTCAAGGTAACGATAAAAAATAAAAACAAATAAGCGTTTCTAAAAATTCTGGAAAATGGTAGTTGCGAGACTGATATAATATTTTTTGGGGATATTATTTTAGATCTAATTATGAACTTGCTGATAACTTTTATGGGAGGAAGTAACAGCCTTGCTTAATTGCACTGTGATTGCATATCATTTTATGTAACTTTTTGCTTTGTGCTTCTAGCTTATGTATTAATTAACATCTATGTTACATATTAGTCAAGTTATTTTAATTAATTAGTTGGAAAAAAGAATAAATGTAACAAACTAAAGTGTCTTGACCAGATTTTGCTGAGAATTTCACACTTGAAAATTGTCATATCTTTTTATTTATTTATTTTTCGGACTAAGCTAAAAACGATTGGCTAAATTTAAGAATATTTTATTTTTTTGAATACACCAATTCACAAGGCATTAATACTTCGATAAAACATTTATTGACCCTCAAAAATAAAATTAATATAGATTAATAAATGTTTCTCTTTTTCTTAAAACTCCGGAATCTTTCATAAACATCCTGAAATTCTGACAGTGGATGAAAGGGGTAATGTTAGATTGATCCTGAAAGCTGTTCAAACGCTTCAGTTAGATCGTTCATGAAAGACGTTTGAAGTTTCTGTTTCTTCCAAAGTCAATGAGGTTTGTAAGTTTATAGCTCCCATTAATAAAACAAGAGTTTTTTGCTTAATATCTAATAGTTTTATGTTTATAATATCCACTCTAATGCTAGAGCATATAAAAAGACAGCGTGTTTTTTTATGGATGCCCGCCAAAATGGCAACAATCAGGACTAAACGGTTTTAGACCCACGCTACGACAAAGAACTTAACTACCAATTAAATTGTTGAATTTAATAGTTTATCTTATCCGTTTAGTATTAATCGTATTTAAAATGTTCTTCATAATCATTTGATAATTTGGTTTAATTTAGATTTATGAAATGCTTAAATGTTAAATCAATAAGAATGCTCAATATCTAATTATTTAGATCAAATAAACTCAATTATTAACGTGAACGTGGAGACACAAAAGGACTAAGTTACAGAATTAATATTCCTAAAATTATATCAAACCACGTGTTTATTTTGTTTATAATTATTCCCAAAAAGGTAACTTAATAAACTTAATAATTTTGAATCAATGTTTTAGAATAAGTAGTAAGAATAAGTAGCTTAGGGGGTAAGAATTAGTAGTTAATGTACTAAAAAGCAAAATTAAGGTAGAAATTGTTTTAATTCATCTAGGAAAAAATCCTCATATCGTTAATGATGCCGATGATACTTAATTAGTTTTAGTTATAGGCACTACTGGTATTGTAGTAAGTGGTACAGTTTTAATAGGTTTCAAATATACTAATATGTGAAAAATGTATGATTTATTATATCAGTATATTTTGCCTTTAATGCAGATACTGTTTAGTTTTTACACAGATAATGTTGAAAGAGACTTTTTGCGATCCCCTGAAAGGGAACGTACCGGAAAAAAATTCTTTGAGTGTTGCAAATTGAGTTAACTTCGAATGACAGCATCATACCAAATGAATGTAGTTAATCTTTATTTTGATAGGATAAACTACTAAAAACGTGTATTTGGTAACATAAGAGCTTAAATTGACCATGAAAAACAAAACATTACCATATTACATAAATAAATGGAATTTGTTTAGCTTTATGATTGTATTTGTATATGTCTTTCAGTTTTGTGCACGATTTTGCATTGTTGTTCAAATCTGATTATTTATTTTTTTCCCTCATACAAAGAACTAGTTAATAAGCCACAAATTAATTGATATTAATGACTAATCTATGCAAAAAAATCCCTAAGACATAGTTTTGTTCATTCCTTAATGTTTATAAATTATGTTGAGTATTGATATTTATTGCTAATGATAAATTCAGAATAACAATTTATATCAAAATAGAAGTTTATAGTATCAGTACCATGTACATAGTGAGTTGAAATTACTATCCATTTAAAAATATTATATATTCATGTTATTTTCACATAATACATACTTAAATCCTTAAAAACAAAACCTAATTTTGATGTTTATAATATATCAAAATCATAAGCAATATTCCTTTTGTTCATTTATTTGTATCCTAATAATTTATACACATAAAAAAATTAATGAATAACTTGGTGAATCATCACTCCAATTTCTTGAAAATCATAAAGCATTCTAAAGAGTTAAAGAAAAATGTACATACATAAAAAAAATTTCAAAGTAATTATTTTCAAGGAGTTGAAATACGACTAAGGGATGTGAGTAAGTGGGTAATTCTTGAGTTGTATAAAAGTGAATAGGGAGCCATTTATGGTAATAGCAATAGCCATGAATAGTAGAGAAAATCTGGGAAGCATATATAGTTGAATAAGGCATTTCGGGAAGTGATCCAAGCAATATGTACGCATTAGATAGCGCTCTTTGTAGGACCCTAAACGGGGATAATTATATGGCATGATAAATGAGTGTGCCTTGAGATCACGAGGTCGTACTTTATCGTACTTATTACGTGAGGGGAATAATATCAGGCCATGGAATTAAACGTTGAATTAAATGCATTTTAGAAAATATATTTGGGAAATGAATGCAAGAGTAAATGGGAGTAAAAAGTGATTCCTCCTACAATAAGTTAAGCAGAAAATAAATTGTTTAAAAGCAAACATATTTTTTAGCAAACTCCCAAAAGAAAAAACAAACAAATCAGGACATTATACAAAGTTTAAAGTCCCGTTTAGTCTAGATTTGTCTTTATCTCGTTTAGTCTTCAGTGTAGATTTTTTTTTGTAAAATTCAATAAGAACTAAGACGACATTCTGAAAATGTTCAGATGAATACGAATAGGGTATATATATTGGAAATTGTCTGACTAAAACGTTTGAACTTAAATATGTAGTTAATCCAAGCATTGCGAAGTATGCATTAAAAAGCACACTTAGTAAAATATCAAATACACTGTAAAAAAATTCCGGGTCAAATTACGACAAAAAAGTACCAACCCTGAAGATGCTGGTACTTTTATAGTAAAATCCATTTTTACCGTAATAATATATCAGATAAACCATCATTTTTGCAGTAATGATTACCGTAAAATTAAATAAATCTCTCGAATTAAACTAATATTACTGTAAGAACTACGGTTTAATATATTACGGTAAAAATAGATTTTACGATTAAACGAACTTAACGGATGATGCGACCAAAGTGATGGTACTTTATACCATAATTTGATCCGAAATATTTTACAGAGTAGGGCTAACTATATCAGTGTGCCTTAAGCTCACAAAGTCGTACTTTATCCCACTCTATTACGATAATGAAGTAAAATCGCAGCTAATTGTAAAATGGTAAATTTATTGTATTTTATAGAATATTTTATAATAAAAACTTTATAGTTTAGTCAAGCGAGCAATTAAAAGTTTGGACCGCTTAATGCAAATTTTATTTTTTAAGTACATCGCCATACCTCGAAAACTTTTCAAACGATCTGAAAAATGTTTGCACAAAATTATGAAACTCGTTTATCCAAAGATATTTTTAAGCAAAAAATAACTTCTAGCAAATATTTAGTATTTTTTATAATCTTCTTTATTAACTGTCGAAAAAATTTCGATCTGTAAGGTATACAATATTTAGAGTCATTTTAAAGTGTGTAATATTTCATGACAAAATACAAAATTTTAAAGAAATCAGTCATATAGTAGTCTGAGAAGTTGAATTTTAAATAAGTTGTAAATTTAATATTTAGATATATATTACTTAAGGTGGTTTGAGTGATTTAATGGCTGCTTGAAAGATTTTAAATTATCACTTAAATTCAATTGACCGGGATAACTGGTTCGGTAGGACGCTGGGCCCATGTCCGAGAGTTCGTGGGTTCAAACCCAGGCTTCCGAAGACTCCCTGTGTAGTAAATGTTAACTGATGCAAATTAAATCTGTCAAGTCGCAAAGTTCTCCATGTTCCCATAACAAATTAATACCTCTAGGGGTTCTGAATTGGAGATTGATTGTTCTCTGATGCAGGTCTAAATTACGAGCTGCGAATGAATGAATGGATGTATGAATGGGTCTGCCCTATAAACGGGAGGGACGTATGGGTGTAGCAGAAGTCGAATTCATGGCCAATCATGGAGGCCACTGGAAAACAAGAACCCTCGCACCCCTCTGCCTTAACAGGCATGCGCAATAACAACTTAAATTCAATGAACTTTGAAAATACCACGGACATGTCTTGAAAATAGTTAAAATTAAAGTACTATCGTGTGGGCAAAGCCGCAGATAACAGCTAGGCGGTGAAAACAAATCATTAATATATTGCTTAAAAGTATTTAAGATTTTAGGATTGCTGGAAGGTTTGAGGAATGAGATTATCTAATTACAGTTCTGATGTGCATTCAGCTTGGTTACTATTAAAATTTATATATTGAACAATATAATTTTAAAAGGTGGTCAAGCTAGCTTTGAAAGATTTCCAAAGATGGCTTGTATAAATATAAATTCATTTAAAGGACTGTTGCGTGTGATGGATCCAGATGGAAGAAACCGATTGGACCTTGGCTTGAAAAAAAGTCTAATGGGGAAGAAAATTATGATAAACATAACTACATTACTTGAGCCATTACTTTCATTACATTACTTTCTCTAATTAAAAAAAAACAACGTTTCTTTTAATCTTCCTCTCAATAAATGTAAATTATTAATAGCTTTTCTTTCAGCAACCTAGGCATGAACGCAGAAATCTGTTTTATTATTAGATTAATTACTTTTTATGTCTATGTTAATCATTTACATAAATGCGATTTTGTAAATTGCTGTTATTACTTAGCAAAACTTATAAATTCATATCGAGGAGAAAAACGCCTTTGGCAGTAAGTTGTAGCAGTTCAGAATCAAAAATTGGTAATAACCACTTCTTACATTTACTTGGATGGTTTAAGGTTTTGGTTTTAGGGTTTTAATTGAGAAGGTTGCGTATTGCTGAGCCCTTCACGTCTGTAGCACTTTCCTATTGATATTCTAAATTTGAATTTTCGAAACATACCGTTTGACTTGTAAAGTGCATTTTGTACTTTCTACCATTCTACATTAAAATATAATGGAGAAAAAATTATTCAGATTATCCAGATCTTACTTCATCAACTCACTTCTTATACAATCTATTTTATTTTTAACATATATTATATGAAACTTAATTTCATTTAAAGCATCATCCTCCCGATTCCATCCTGAACAGTGATGATTGAAATTAAATTATCCGAGAATTTTGTTTCCCTTTTAAATTCTGGATTTACATCATCTGCAAATGATATTACCATTCTCAAATAAGGATTCAATACTGTTAGAATTTTCTTTCTAAAATTATGATAAAATAACCAACAAAAGTTTGGCCTCTCAATTAATAGTAAAGTGTAAGTTCAGAAGTATTTCTTTACCTTTGCGGGTTTAAAACCGTACAATTTGTATGGTTAAAGAACCATAAATGTAAAACTAATGATTTGCAAATAGACCTTAAAAAATTAAAATTAACTTAACATTAAAGTTAGATTATGTTAGTTTTTTTTTTTTTTAATAATAGACATTGGACTTAGTGGTTCAGTTGTGTTTTAATAATTGAACCATAGAATGTGACTAAATTAGTTTATCTAGTGGTGCCATCTATCGTGGAAAAGGGAAAATATTAGACACTTGTGTGTGTTGAACAACTCTAAAAGCTAACATATGTGGGTGGATGAGAGCTTTTCATTTTTATATTCTAAAATCTCTAATCTAATCAAAATATTGTGTCAAAAACTGTAGGAGGTATTGTGATGTCAACATATTCGAACCCCATTCATCAGGCTAAAATGTTTCACCAGCTACAAAGAACTAAGGGGCTTCATAAAGTTTTCATCACATACTTATTACTGTTAGGTTGATAGGCATCCGCTCTTGTATTAGGCATCCAATGATGGAAACTATAAACATAAATTCGTTAATCCTTACAATATGGCTCTATTTCCAGCTTAAGAAGAACATGAGCTGAATTCTCATTGGCTGTCGGTCTAGTTAGTGTGGGGAAAATTCTGGTTGCTTAACCGTATTTGGTGAAAGCATTCAATTAACGAATGTTTTCAATTAACAGTTTAAATACTATCTTTGTTATGGTTTTTTGCTGTTTTGTTTGAGTATGGTAAATAAGCAATTAAATAACTCGTTTTTGACAATTTTGTAAGAAAATTTTCTAACTGTGTATAAAGATTTCTCCTATGCACCAAACACTTGCATGCATTATAGTTACACTTCGAAAAACAAATTATAATGTAGTATTAAAAGCATCAGAATCAACTATGTTTTATCCTAATTCTTCCTTTACAAAAAGTTCGTTTATAAAAGTTTTTATAATTTTAAACCCAATTTTTATTTCATATCTCTTACGATCAATGTGGATTTAAAATGTAGTTTGACTATATTAAAAAAATACAGCAATCCAATTAAACCAAGCATTTTCTAATTATTATTATATTTTGATTTCAGATATAGCCCTTCATCTATTCACGATCTAATATTATATAGAACTCCGTATTTTGAGATTGCCCCAGTTAGAACAGAACATAGTTGTAAATTATTTTATGATTATCGTCCGAATTAGCATCTATAATTTAATATAACTAGTGTCGTCACATAATGTTTATATAATGCCTTCATAATAATAGAATTCATTACGCATACAATGAATTATTGTATTCTGTAAGATAAAACAAGGGATTAGTGTGGATTAAATTTGTATTGCATTATGTAATTCTAGATTACTCAGATGTATAATTTAGGATTTAATAATTTATATATTTATGACAGCAAAAAACATATTTCACATAATTGATACATATTTCTTAAAATAGCCACTGTGACACTATTGTTTTCTTCTAATGTACTTTAGACTTTGTTAGCGTGTATGATATGATTCATAAAATTAATGTTGTATATTGAATCTATTATTTTTTAACTTAAGCAGCAAGTTAAAAGTTGTTCGATATTGAACGTAAAACAGATTATCCTAAAATCAGACTTTAAAACTGTATTTATGTAAAAAAAAAGTTTCAACTACATTAAAAGTTCCAGCATTCCAATAAAAATACATAATTTACAGTGCGTAAAAAACGAGTAATCTTTCCGAGTAATTTTTGGTCTAATGACGCGCGTACTAAGTTCACGCACTATAATCAATCTCAAAGGTTTGAAATGGCAACCTCAAATATACTAATGTGTTAGTATAGACAATATTGTAATTTATAAATCAAATACAAAAACGTATTTTCTTTGAATAAACATTTTTTTTTTAGGGATTATGATTTCCAACCCCTAAAATATAGTTAATAGCCCCATCTTAGGAAACATGGTCTCAGTGATTTGGTCATGAAAATGCATGGTCGAAAGTTAGTGCCCCCGTAATGGTAGTTTTACTTTTTACGCATTTCGCCATATATCAAGAACTTTTTCAGCGAATTGAAACATTTTTACACACAATTGTAAAAGTCCCTTATTAGAAAATAATTCCATGCAAAAAATAACTATTAGTAAATATTTATTATTCATTATATTTTTTATATATTTATATAGTTTTGTATGTTTCTGTATATTATATTTTTATAATATATTTTTCAAAAAAGTTATTAAAAGTGCGCAGACAAATCAATAATTATTAAAATAATTTTGGTGTTTCCTCACTTGAGAATTATGACTGTTATCACTAGAAGAATGAAACAATTGAAAATATTTAATATGACCAAAAATATGTTTATTTTACCATGATTATATTAACTTGCCTTCTTGTATGTTTGTTCGGGGCGAATTTTGAAATCGATTTTAAACTAACTTCCCGACTAGCTATAGACTTCAAATTAGGCACATAGTTCAGAATTGGTTGACAATGCACGAAAATGAAGAGAAAGAAGACATACAAAGTAAAATAAATTAAAATTAAAGAAAAATTAATATTTTTGCGATTGTGGTCGATTCGATTACTTCAAATTAGTGTCACATGTCAGTTGAAAAGTTTTATGTACAGTGAGTGTAAAAATTGAGATTTTGGAAATGAGTGCAAAAAAAAAATCAAAATAAGAAATAATATTTTTAAAAATCATGTTTTTCTGTTGGAGAATAAAAATTAAAAAATAAAAATTTGAGAAACGAAAAACGTGGGGCGCATGAAATACATAACAGTACATATACACATTTTCTTACTCATACACATGCACAGCCACATACGCATTTTCTTACTCATACACATGCACAGCCACATACACATACACATATACATCCACATACACATGCATATACAGAAACATATTCTACATTCACATGAAGACACAATTACAATTACAGATATACATACGCATATTCTCATGAGTACACACACTAATATGACATTACTGTTATGTATTTCATGCTCCCACGTTTTTTGTTTTTCAAATTTTCATTTTTTAATTATTATTCTCCACTACAAAAAGGGGGATTTTAAAAATATTATTTTTAATTTTGATTTTTTTTTTATGAAAAAAAGCATCAAAACACAAACATTTTTGTTTTTTTTTTCTCTTTTTTTTTCTTTTTTTTTTAAGTATTAGTAGATTGAAGCAATTTTGCCCCATTAAGTTTATATGATGTAAACAATAATTATTTATCCTACCAGGAAAAAATAAACTTTTTGATCAGTTATTAATAATTAATTCGCTAAAACTAATAATTTTAATAATAAAGATTTTGCAACTATAAGTGGTAAAACCCATTGTTACAAGCACCATTTCTCTGAAAGTTTGAGACCAACTGCGATTTATTTTTGCTTAATTCATATAAAATTACAAAATTATTTGACTTTAGACTTTTCGTAAATCCATGTGTTGTTCTCCTCGAAAAATAATTGGTAAATCCGCAGTAAAGTTTTAGTGTAGTTTTTTGAGTGAGTGTGCTAAGTAAATTACAATTTATTTAATTTCTCTTCATTTTTTCTTGTTCTTATATTTATTTTAATGTTGAATTTAATACGTTTTTTTAACAAGTATGAGATGCACTTTAAACCCTTTTAAACTAATGGAATAAATACTGAAAATCATTATTTATGTACATTTTTCTCAATGTTTATAATAGAATTTCTTATTCGAAAAGAAGAAATAAAGTGGAGTTGACAAAAATAGAAAATAAATAAAATAAAAGATTCGGAGCTTGATGAGAAGTGCACAATAGGAAAATACTTTTTTAAAAAAAACTAACATAAATTCACACAATTTAATCTTAATTCAATAATTTTAATTGAAATAAAGCAGAAATTTTCAACTTTAAAACAATAAATCACAAAAACTTATTATTTACTTCTGCGAGAATTATAATCATACAGAAATCAAAAATCTATGACGAAGACCCTACAGAATATACCAAAGATTGTCAATTATTCACACTTATTGAACCAACTAACCATTCCCGTTGGTATCGCTAGAGGGCACTGGAGGACAGACGTCAGAAATGCTGTGAAAAATATTGCCACCACGAATTACATTTCTACATAATGATCACAGAGAAATATAGAAAGAGTTTCCATTCTATTGCTATAGCATATAAAACGACAAGGTGTTTTTTTTTTATGGATGCCAGCCAAAATGGCAACAGTCTGGACCAAATGGTTCTTGCACCAAGCTGCGACAAAGAGTTTAATCATTAATTAAATTGTTGAATTAAATATTTTATCGTTTTCGCTTAATTGTAATCGTATTTATAATGTCCGTCATAATCGTTTGATCGTTTGTTTTATTTTAGATCTATGAAATCCTTAGATGTTAAATCGTTAAGGATGTCATTTGCTAATGAAGACAAAAAATACATATTTTGCGAACCAAATTACGATTTATTTTAAATATCAAGGAAAATTAGGAAGTTTTCATGAAATTTATATTTTGTTTCTAGATGAAATTTATATTTTGTTGAAGAGGTTTGATTAGCGTATACCATAAGTTGGAGATGTTACTGAGTTCAAGTTAGTTTCGATTCCATTATTTTAAGAAGCTGTTGATTAGTGTAGTAGTCCATATGTTATTCCTGTCTGATGTAAGCAATCAATTATTTACTTGCTTAATAAAGAATCAGATTATAATAAATAAAAATGCTTTCCTTTTGAAATTTAAGTGGAATCACATGGATCTCCAAAGTAAAAAGAAATCATGCACAATAGTTAATAAATTTTTAAAATGGCAGAGGTAGTGCGGCTGCAGGGCTAAGCCCCACAAGGCACCTCCGTCCATCAAGAAATCAAAAATGAAAGTGCAATGTGTACGTTGAAATGGTTTTCGCGTATTAAAGTTAAGGAATTCATGTATTGGCTATTAATTGATTAAATTTGATGCCAAGGCTCTTTTTCTTAGCCTTTCTCATTCAAATGTGTTGGTGAAAAGGAAAGCGCGAGAAATCATAACGAATTTTAATAAAATCAAAACATTAGCAACCGTATAACGGTTTTCGAATTCTATGCTAATGTGTTAGCCAGAAGTAGAGGGATTCTCTAAAACTAAATATTATTCTGCACTCAATTCCAGGTTGAAGTAAAAAAAGATTACTGATTTATATTACTGATTTTTATTTATTGAAAAAGGATTTTTTAAATGATAGGAAATATATAATGCATATTTCAGCAGAAGTACAAAAAAAATATGACCAACACTACATATTACACAGCAGAGCTTTAGCTATTCACATCTATTGAACCAATTGATTATTTCTGCTAAGTTTTATTCGAAGGCGCAGTTAGTAGTTGAGTCAGGAGAAACTTATCAAAAAATGCGTCATGATGACTTCAGATCGAATCGTTCGCATTCCAGTTCATTAAAGCAGGTTCAAAACCCAGCAGTGGCTGATTGATACTAATTCTACTGCCATCTGTCACAGACCGCAATGCTGAAGAAAAATATCCTCAGTGATAAATGAATCGTGAGTTAGAATCCCCTTGTCCATCGGGCTAACCGTCGGAGGTTTTCTCTGTTTTCCTCCCCATGTAACACAAGAAGGCTAGTTTATCCCAATACTTCAAGATTTCCCTTTTCTTCTGGGTTGGGTTCAAAATTAAAAGGTCATGAAAATGAACATTATAAGTCGTAAACTCAGAATTGGGTCTGCTGTTCAACGCCGGTTATAAAATTAAATGTAAAATGACCCTGAATTGAACTCAAATGATCAAAACTTTTTCAACTAAAGCAATTTTTTTTTCGAAATATATTCCTCGAAGATTTGAAATAATTTTTTTAGTAATTTCATTATTAACTTTATTTTTTTAAATACTCTTAAATAAAATAATGCATAATTTGTTTCTTAAACGTAATGCTAAATTTTCCCAAACTTCTGTTATATAAATAAATATGCAATTTGAATGCAAAAATAATATATGCATATTTTATAACTATCCGAAGGCAATAAACACCCAAAATAAAACGAATCTCCAATTCTCAGATAAACTATAAAGACGGTTACACTTTTGCTAACAATATTCATGTTTCTCATTATTTAATATTAGAGACAAACTCCTAATTAGGGAAACTTTTTTTTTATATTTCTTTGACCAGAACGAGGAAAAAAGTTTTAATGCGATGTGTTCCGTTTGCTCTTCTAAACTTATGGTCTTAACTCTCGTTAATATTCCGCTATTCGAAGCTTTAATGTTATTACTACTCTCACGCAATGCATCACGGGAAAGGAAGGTCTTAACGCTGTGAAGATTGATGTGTTTTAATGTATGCATGGATGTAGAATAGTGGAATATGTAGCAAAATAGTGAGGTGTGGGAAGCATTCGTGGTCATTAATTTCGAGAATATTGCACATAAGGAATTACTCTTCTTGGGTTAATTTCATTTTGAAAATATGAATAAGAGAAAGAGTAAAAACTGTTATATATTTAGCTGTGTGTGAAACAAATATTTTCACAATATCAATAAAGTAGGTTTAGTTAAGCGTCCCTTATGTATTACCAGTAAAAATTGTACAGTGCTTTAGTGATTGCGAAAAATGAAATAAACAACCAATTTATAAATATATTTAAAATGATTTTGATTTTTTTGCGATTACTGTAAAAATAAAATTACATACCTAAATTTTAGAAAAATCAGCAAATGCTATGAACAACGGGTTTTTTCTTCGAAATTTTAAGTTGTTTTTGTTTTGTGTTTATTGCAAAAGTGGTACATATCTATCTTTTTATAAATGATATCACATCAACAGTTAATTTGGATTTAGAAATTGTTCTCATTTTTCTTACAACTATTGTTTTTTTAATGTTTCAACTAAGCATAATAAATCATAATCATCGTCATTCGTTAAATATTTCATTTCGGTAACTATTTTAAAGGGCATTATTATATAGCTTTAAAAACACTTTCTTTATCAGCAACAAATAAAGAAAATTAATCCGAATAAAGAGTTTTAAATATATACATTTATCCATAAGGCATATAAATTCACGTTTAAATTTAAATCAATGAACGTAAACAAAAGCTGTTGTACAGTTTATTATAAAAAAAAGCGTTGAACTTCATTTAAAAACACATTATTAATTTAAACAAATTATTTTGCGAAACTTGAAATATATCAAATAAAATTTGCGAGCTGTGATAGCTCAGAGGATAGACTGCTCGCCTCTTAAAGAAGTGATTCAGGTTCGAAACTCAGCGTTGACTGGTCTATACGATTTCTACTTCTGGCTCCTACCGACCACAGCACTGATATAAAATATTCTCAGTGGTAAACGGATCATAAGTTAGAATCCCCTTGTCGTCGAGCTAACTGTGAGAGATTTTCGTGTTTTTCTTCACCATATAACGCAAATGCCGATTAGTTCTTCTAAGAAGGCTAGTTTGTTCCAATGCTTGGTCCAGGAGGTTGTCTTCCGGATTTGGTTCAAACTACGGAATTACTACCTTCATAGTCGTTAATTCAGAATTGGATCGGCTGCTCAACAACACTTAAAGTCTGTATAAAATCTAATTTAATACATTCCTCTGTGCCTCTTTTTTATCAATGTTTCAGCTTATTTTACACCAAAACACAACAATAGACAAAAGCATTTTCATGTTCTGAGAATAAACTTAGGAAAATTAAAAATTAAATTTTAGTTTATTTACTATTAGCATGCTACCGATATTATATTTGAAGCCTTTGGAATTTCTCCCGATATTTTCGTCCTATTTTCTTTTCTATTACTCAGAAAACATGCAACAGATTGGTTGGAAACATGTTTTATTGGAACTGGAAATGTATCAAGATTGTGGCAATTAAATAAACGAGTTATGTGTACGTTTGGTGATTATGGCTTTTTCTGATGGATATGGGCAAATATCCTCACTATTAACTGTCGTATGATAGACTAAAGGATTAAATGCACAATAGTTAATNGTCTAACCTCTTGCCATTTATTAGTTTTTTTCTTTACGTTATCTAAGTAGTACAGGTACATAAAACGATGTTTTTCAGTTTAATCGTGCTACGTAATACTTCAGGAGAAGTTAATAGGCAGTTGGCTTTCTAAAGAAGTTATAGGCAGTTGGCCCCTTTTTTTAGAACGACTCCATCTATAAAATTAGTGTCTAGATGTAGAATAAGGTTTATTTTCAACAGAATTGATGTACCTACTGCCCTATTTCTAGAAAGAAAATGCTGCGAAATGATGAAAATCAACTACCCCCTTATTGCATATGGGCCTCATATGAAGAAACACATATTTTTGCTTCGTAATGATATTCAGATTCGTAATTGTGCTGAATTTTGCACGTAGTACTATTTAGAGACTCCATTCCATCCAGGCTCTTGGAAATCACACAAGGACGCAGGTCATTCAAGGTAGTTAAAAGATTATGAACTCTTTGGAAGTAGATGGAAGGCTTAAGAAAGAAGCGAAAATCAGATATTTTGCTTACTTATTTTGGAAGACAAATTACGTTACCGAAAAGGTGGTATTATTTAATATCTTCTTATACCTTATAATACCTACAACCTAATAAATGATGTTTAAATATTTAGTTTTTCAATGATTAATATTATATTGATAAAATGTACCACAAAATGATATGTTCTTACTTGGACAGGAGGTCACCAATTTTTGGCTATACAGAGCAAACATTTCCAGAACTAAATTACTTCACCAGAATCCTTAGATACTAAATGGGTTTGTAGCAATGGGTATATATTTAAATATTTTTTATAACACATATGAGAAAATCATACAAGAGATGGTTAACAAAGGTGAAGTGTAAATTTGTAACAGAAACAACAACAATGGAGGAGTCAATGTTAATAAAAAAACACTTATACCGTTTTTGTTTTGATACGCCGTGATGTGACAAAACACTCCTAGGAAGTAGGGAAAAACAGCATCAGCTGACTCAATATACCTTTATTTTCAATGCCTAACGTTTTTTTACGCTTTGCACATAGAAAATAAAGTTATATTGTAATAATTATTATTAAAGATCGCTTTACCAAGTTATAGGGCAATATATCATGGATAAACAAATGTGATTCTTAAGCTTTCTTTTTCAGCGTTAATTTTCATAATTCAAGATAGATCATGCATCGATATTTCACATTTTATATCTCATAAGATTTCTGGACCGAAACACTAATTTCTCAGTTTTGTGCCAAGCTGTTTCTTTGAAAAATCAAAGCTGTTTTATTGTACTGAGACCCTACTTTTATAACTATAACTGCATCCGTAAGAAATTTAAGATGGCGTATAAGGACCTTCAGGGCACCCTTTATGTTATAGCCATATTAAAATATATGTAATATAGTTATGTCTTGTTCATGAAAGATTAATTATCCTACAAATTTTATACTGGTTTTAAGTAGAAAAATGAAATCAAACTACACTAAAATTTCAACTATGCCTTTTTTTTAAGTAATATTTTTAAACGTCTGTAACAAATACGAAGTTGTTCTCAAAATTAAATTTTAAAAAAGCTCTTTTTTGTGAAAAGATTTGACTTTTTTCTTAACTTTATATATTTATTAAAGAAAATAGGAGAGGTTTCTGCTACATTAAAAGGGAATATTAGTTCTGCCTTTAACATTTACTTAATAAAACTTTAGTGTTCAGCAGGTTCTAAATCTGCACTATTTTTAAAATTTAAAGATGTGTGCATGAACATATATATTAAAATACAATAATGCAACTGAAAAAATACTAAGGCAATAAACAATTCCCCATCAATTTATAATTATTCTAATTTTATTACTCTTGGGCACGAATTCTGAAATATTCTCTTAAAAATTTTTCGAGAATAATATTGATGCCGAAATGGCGTGATGCGATGCAATGACTGTTTTTTTGAAAAAAATAAGTGTTTATATTACTTCATATGCTGATAAAAATTTATAATAACTCATTTACGCTGAATGGACAATTATTGTAAATCAATGCCTTAAATTATAACTATAAAATATTATATTAATAACGAGGAAAACTTTTTGACTTAAAAATGTGGTAATTTCAACTTAACACTTACAGAACAGTATTTATTGAAACAGAGGTGTTGTATTAGATAGCAATATTGCATAAAAGAAATCGTGTCTTAACTACTTGAAAAAAGCACAAATTATGCTGGCAATTTCAACTTAACGCTTACAGAACAGCACTTATTGAAACAGAGGTGTTGTATTAGATAGCAATATTGCATAAAAGAAATAGTGTCTTCACTACTTGAAAAAAGCACAAATTATGCTACATTAACTGACATGCTATAGTTAAAAAGCATCGCAAACAAAGGAACCACATTCACTTAACAATGGTGGAGCTTCATTTGCTTCAAAAGTATAAGAAATTGGAATATTTAGATAGTACTAAAAAAAGCAATGCACATATTCTCACTGCTCACCAGGTGTGAAGGATGAAAATGAAAAAGATTTAGAAAAATAAAATGCAAAGTTGCCAGCGAAAAAATATGGGAAAGAAAATAAAGGTGAAATATCAAAACAAAAATCTGCCGAAGAATAAAGAACAGGTTTCGTAAAACATAGATTATAGGAATTTCAAAAATAATAGTCCAATATTTTGACGAAAGTGGTCAACTAATTCTTGAGTAAAAAACTTTAAAAAATTTGTATTTTTTCAACTTCTTTTTTGTCTTGAGAACTGCTCAAGTGTTATAATTTAAATTTTTTTTGTCATTCGTAATGAAATAGTTTGACACGATGCAAAACTTTGTATACCTTAAATTACAATAAAATTATAAAAATAAGAAAATAATTTTTAAAAAATACGCAAAATTATCTTTATATGAACATGCACAATTTCTTTAATAAGCGCAAATAGTTCGAGGGATATAGTGAAATGGTAAAAAAAAAAATTAATTAATATTAAAGAGCTTAAACGTTTGATTACTCGCTTATCAAAATTTTTGTTATCTCCTTTTCCATATTTCAGTTACCCTCTTCGTGTTAAGAGTCGAAATTTTAAATCCATAGATGAAAAAATATAATTATTCAAATAAAGTGCGCTTATATGTTTTTTAACTTAAAATGTCATATATAACAAATTTTAATTATTATATTAAAAGACTGCATTTTGAATTATGGCTGAGTGTACTTTCATTACTAATAATATCAAAAATAAAGTTTAATAAAATAATAAGTTTAATATTAAAATAATTTAAGTGCATTTAAGGGCTGCATCTTTAAATTTGATTGAGAGAAATTTAGATTTTATTTTTGATTGAGAGACAAAATCTTTATGATAAGTATGTACCTGGGTTATCACTAGAACCGTGATTGAAATCAATTTTCAAGCAATTTTCAAGCAATTTAAAACTTCATCTCAGTTATTGTTCGCTTGTTTAAGGGTAACCTCTTGAAGCATGGTTGAGTATAACTTTCGTAACTCTAATGTCAGCTGCAATAATTTATACTTGTGTGTTTAAGGGTTACCACTTGAACCTTGTCCAAAAGCCACTTCGGTAACTTAAAACGTTACCTGCAATAAATTATAACTAGAACATTTAGAAGCTATCTCATTAAATGGTTGAAAGAAGCTTTCGTGACATAAATCGTGTTCCGTAATAAATAGCTTTTAATTAGAATATTTAAGGTTTACCTTTTGCACCATGGTTGAGAACAACTTTTGAATAACCTGAAACTTCATCTGTAAAAAGTTATAGTTTGCTCGTTTAAGGGTAACGTCTTGGAACTTGGTTAAATATAACTTTCTTAACTCAAATGTCAACTGCAAAAATTTATATGCCTAAGGGTTACCACTTGAATCTTGTCTAAAAGCAACTTTCGTAACTTAAAATGTTACCGACAATAAATTATGATTAGAAAATTTAGACGCTATCTCATTAAATTATTGAAAGAAGCTTTTTAGCATGAAACATGTTTTAGTTTTAGAATATTCAAGGTTTACCTCTTGAACCTTGGATAAGAGCAACTTTCTTAACCTAAAACGACATCCGCAATAATTTAAAATAAGAATATTTAGTTGCTACCTCTTGCACCACAGTTGAGCAAAATTTTCGTAACTTAAAGCAGCATCAGCAAACATAGTTAGCATAATTAATAGCAATCTCTTGAACCACGCTTCCCTTGATTAGGCTTAAAAGAAAAAGATTTAATAAACAATTCAAAATTTAACTTAAGCTTTAAAGGTTTAATAAAACCATTTTTAATTTAATAAATATTTATCAGTTAAGTAGGCATTTCTATTTCTTACATCATTATAAATTATTATTATAAATTTATGCTGCTAATAATGAAGCTTCTATACTGAAAAATCATAGCACACGCATTAACCTAATTTAAACATGAAGTTGGGCTTAATTCAAGTAATAAAAAAATATGAAATAATGTGGTAATTTTGAAATCGGGGTATGAATATAAAATTCTAAGATATAATTTTTATTGAAGCAAAATTTTTCAAAGAAGAACGCCATTCTTCGTCTTGAAAAGTAGCTATAATTCTACATTTTATTACACTTTGATGAAAGACGTTTTTATTTTGCTATTCAGTGCATCTATGCGAAGCAAAAACAGTTTATGGCTGTAATAAATGTTTGTACAGATGAAGAAGGCTAATAAAATTTTCCTAAAATATTTATCAAGAGCATTTAAATGCTAGAGTGAACGTAGCTGCACTTATTTTATGCATTTTCTTCTCTCCGAGGTGATATGTACTCACTTAAAATTATTAATTTTTTACCATAAAAAAATCTGTTCCCTGTCCCATAAATAGAATTCATTGAAAACTATGCATGCTGTTAAGGAAATTTACGACAAGTGGAATACTTTTACTACCCTGAATAGTATATGATTTTAATTGATAAGAAAAAAGCTTTTTCTTTTGTGTAAAAGGAAAAAAAAACTAAAAGTTACATCAAGCTTTATTAAGTAAAATAAATTGCAAAACCGTTACATTTTTCAAATTATAAAAGACTACTTCCGAAACTACTATTTTTTTTACCTAGTAAATAATTTGACAAAAATAGTAAAAACTTATTTAAATGACTTAAAACACCGAATGTAATCTCCATAGCTATTCTATAAATATTTCAATTTCAATCGTGTATTCCCATTCAAAGATCGACTGCTATTATCTAGTATCATTTTAGTATGTTAGTTTTAAATGAACCCTTTTTTAAAGCTGAACGATCTTAGTTTTAAGTAAAACTTATTTTTAATGCAATGCTGAATTGTCTTTATTGGTTATAGATGAAACATAAAAAGATTTATTGCCAATTGTGGTTTCCTTTTTTTCTTATTTAGTATTAATTATTATAAAAATCATGCTTAATATAATTTTTTGGAGATTTTTCATTTCAATACTAAGTTTAGTCAATAAATTATTTCGAGGTGCTTTTTTTACTTTTCTTGTTATAAGTCAAAGTTATTGATGTTTATCAAAATTTGTTAGAACTTTAACTTAACTTAATAAACTAAATCACGAAGTAACACGAGAAATATGTTTAACACACCAATTTTTTTTCAAGATTTTCTTCAAATTTTTTTTCAAGACTTTCTCGAAATTAATGTCTTGAGAAAGAACGAAAAATAATCTATGTTCTTCTAAATTTAATTCTTTTTAATATTTAAAACTACTAAAAATTTTCGAAAGAATTTCATACTTTTTTATGTGCAATAAAATAATATTTAAAAGCAATATATAACCTTCTATCCCTACTAACTTCTTAATTTGAATACTAAACAGTAGATTGTTCTTCAGTGACAAATATTTATCCCAAATTCGTTATTGATAAAATAACGAAGAAAGTTAAATGCATACTCATGCGATAAAAACAACCTCTTTTTAAAAACAAGCCTTTTATATTTAGCTTTTCCATTTTTATTTAATGAGCCTCCGTTACATTACCTCGAGACGAAGAGTACATGCTTAATGCGCTGAGATACAAGGCATCAGGCGACACTGATAAATGGAAAGCACTTGGTTTTAATTACCATCAACTTGTTCACTCGTACCATTAATGAGTCATTAATTACTGCACTTAGAAGTTTTGCGATTAAAAAAGACAGTGATAAATTTAAGCATGTACGAAACTTTATAGTTTACTATAAAATGTTATCGGCAAAATTAGCAATGATACTTTTTTTCGCGTTTTCGTAACTTGGATGTATTGGAATTTATTAGATTATTAAAAATTTATATTCGTTTTCATTCTTGCTCGGACACTCAAGACTTCCAAGTTAGCAATTTCAACAATTTGATAACCAAATTCAAAACTGAAGGTAACGTTGTAGAGTTTTTTGATGAATAGTTTTTAATTACATTTTACAAGTTAAACGTTAACTTGTAAAAGAAAAATAACTAATAAACTTGTATAAGAAAATAATTGAAATAATATAAGAAATAACTTGTATAAGAATAACTAAGTACTACTTGTATAAGAATAACTAAGTACTACTTGTATAAGAATAACTAAGTACTACTTGTATAAGAATAAGAAAGTACTACTTGTATAAGAATAACTAAGTACTACTTGTATAAGAATAACTAAGTACTACTTGTATAAGAATAAGAAATAACTTATATAACTTGTATAAGAAATAACTTGTATAAGAAAAAGTTTCCTTCATACTTTTTAGAAATCGTTACATNATATATATATATATATATATATATATATATATATATATATATATATATATATATATATATATATATATATATATATATATATATATATATATATATATATATATATATATATATATATATATATATATATATATATATATATATATATATATATATATATATATATATATATATATATATATATATATATATATATATATATATATATATATATATATATATATATATATATATATATATATATATATATATATATATATATATATATATATATATATATATATATATATATATATATATATATATATATATATATATATATATATATATATATATATATATATATATATATATATATATATACATATATATATATATATATATATATATATATATATATATATGCCTACCTAGAATCCTATGGAATGCCTCGTTATTATATGAAATAACACATTTCACACTACTTCGGCGGTAACATGCATATTTTTTAAACAACTCAAAACTTATTTCCATTAACAATTAAAAAGATTAATTAAGACAGTACCGCATGAAAAAAAAGAAGAAAAAAAGTCTGTTACTTGATTACAGGTTTGAGTGAATGAGGATATATTCCATGTTTTTAATATCATTGTGTAATATTCAACTTTAACTCAAACAAAAAAGTATTTATGCTTAATTTTTAAGGATCTCATGTTTGCTGATTTTGCTACATGCACGCCAGATTAAACTGAATTTTTGTAATAGTTATCTTTTTTGCATTTTATTTTTATCTTTATTTATAGTTTATCTTTATATTTTATCTTTTACTGACACATTTGTTTGGCTTTTTTTTCTTATCATTGCAATTTGACGAGCTATTAATCCAATTAGAGTCTTAGAATGGTTAAGAGTTTAGATTCTTATTTAAATTTATCAAATTAAACTTTTTTTACTAATAATACTTCTTTTTTTTAATAATTTTACCGAAAATAATATAAAGTAACCAATGAAAACATTCAATTAACTAGTTTATACAGAAAAAAACATTCAGAAATATTTGAAGATAGATTTGCAGTAAAATGTTAATATTTTCTAATTGTTTTTTTTTCTGTAGCAAGATCTTTATTTGCCTGTGCCGCGTTTTGAAAACCTGATGTTTTATATTTGGTGAGAGAGCAGTGTATATTTTAAAGCAGCTTTCGAAATTACGAAATCATTCCAGTAAATAATTATTTCTTCGTTTCTCTTTTATTGTTTTTGAAGCTCATCGTGTGTTCATGCTGTTTATTTTATTTTTTTTAAAGTATGAATTTTTGAAATTTTTTTTTAACTATTTGGTACTTATTACGTTTTTAAATTGTTTTTTTTCTCTGAAATAGTTTTTTGGAAGAGATTTGTTAGCTCAAGTTTTTTAGTTACGGCTTATATAATGTTAGTCATAGGAGTGTAAAATTTTTGGTGTGAAGTTTTGAGCTATAAATTAAAGATGCAAAATCTCAAAAATAAGAAGAAAAAATATGACAAAAGAATCATCTATTTTTAATAAACGTTGGGGAAAACTGATAATTTACTATTTTGACGCCTTTTTCTTTCATTAAAGTTAATTTACTATTTTTTCGTATAGTATTTTGTCAAGTTTATCACTTTATATAAGCAGGGAAGAAGAGAAATAGAATATCATTATTTTTTTATAAGTTAAAAAAACATTCCATATAATAGTGAAAAAATAAAGAAGCATTTCATATATGTAAAGGTATACAAGTTATTATTTGAATATTCATTAACATCCTCAAGAGATCGAATAATAAAGTAATGTTTTTATTCATATGTTAACTATATTCTAAGCAGCAGAAATAGATAAGTGCTTTTATTATTTAATGATTGAATTTTGGTCTATATTGCTACATAAAATTCATGGCATAATTTGCTTAAATAGATATTGTACATCAAATTTTGATTTTTAGAGCAACACATTTTTTTCAAAAACTTATGTATGGAACTTAGTGTGATGCGATTTAGTAAATACTAACTTTTAGACAATTGGTTTTGAAAAATTCAGATTGATAAAATTATGAATTTATTTATTTATATTTCGATTCTTTCAGATAAACAATGATTGCACATAAAAAATTAGAATAAAGAAAAGGCCTCTTATATTGATATTTAATAGCATGCAGAAATTTACATACAGTCTTTTTTAAGACTTTACTTCTTCTTATTTGAGTATTTTTTAAACTCTTCAGCTCATCTTTAGAATTCTTTGTAACTAACTTCCATGGCTGGGTATATTCGTATTGGGTAAATCGCGCAAAGTTTTACCTTGTAATTTAATTTTGAAGCCATCTCAGCGTATTGAATTTCACAAATTATATTATTGCATTCAAGTATAAATGACACAGATATTACATTATAATGCTAAGCTGCAAATAACTTAGAAAAGATAACAAAAAATTTCAAGCAACATAAATTAAAATAAAATTCACTAAATATAATAAAATATTTTGTACTTTTACAATATTGTAAATACATTTAAATTAAAAGATGCTTGTTTTGCAGTGATCCTTGCATAAATTATTGAAATTTTGATTACTTAAAACAAAAAAAACACAATAATAAGCTGATTTTAAGATGAGCCAATTTATTATTAACTTATTCTTAGAGAGTATTTAAAATACTGCAGTGAACTAAAAATGTGCTTACACTTGGCGATTTTGTTCAACAAAATATATTATATTGAAAAAACTTTACGATATAAAAGAAGATGTTTTAAATTATTTTCCATCTTAAAAAAATAAATAATAAGTAAAATAAATAATACATTATTACTAAGATCAGAAAACATTATATTCAACGAAAAGTAAATTGAACTAAATTATTTTAAACTATAAGATTTTAAACAGTTTCTTTAAAATGTGTTTTTAAACATAGTTTTGAAAAAAATAAATTTAGGTAAATGATTTCAAATGTTTTCAATCTAAGAAAGTTGACTTCTTCCTTTAGAAGTTATTCGCAAAACCAAAGAAAAGCTTTCTTGGGATTATTGTGAAAGAGCAAAATCAATAAACACGTCTTTTGTACTTTTTTTTCAGAGGTATCTTTTGTATCTTTCATTTCGCATCATTAGTGACGGACCGAGGTTGCAAGAAAATGCATTTTAGAGGTTCTATCAAAGAAAAAGAAATATTTTTATAGGAAAGACTCCCTTTCTATCCTTATACATTCAATAAAAAGAAATCCGCAAATTTCGTTTATGTTCCTCTAGTTTCGGATTTCGTTTATATTTTCTGGAAATTCTTTAAGTATTTTTCAACTTTATAATGGATTTTTTTTTTGTTAGAATTTCATGCCTGTAGAAAAGTGATTTGCTTATTTTATGTGAATTTTTCAAATTCAAACTTCGAAAATAAGTTAAAATTTTATAAGAAATTACTAAAAGAATTTTTTTAATTAATAGCACATTGCTATTAAGCTCCATGTCCTTCTCGCTACGCTTGGTAATCCATATGTGGAATAAAAGGGCAATATTATGTGAATATTTTATAAAATAATACACGAGAAACACTTTTTTGTTTCAGGTTTTTAAACTCGAATAGTAATATAGAGAACACAAAGGTAGTACTAACACATAATTATTTCAAATATTATTAGTAAATATATTAAAAAAATATTTAAATAAACTTTACGAATCAATATCATTATAATTTTAATTAATTTTATATTATATGGATCATTCTCAACAACTATAAAGTAAAACTGAACATTTTTTACTTAGTATATAAGAAGGTCATTGCTTTACTTAGTATATAAGTCATTGCCTTTAAAACATGCTTTCAATTGTCAAATGTTATAGTAAATCCTCTTTTAACTGATCACCACCACAGTCATTTGGCAAAATTTTACAGTAATTTCAGTTTTTAGAGAAATTTTTTAATTTAATAATTTAACTTTTATCTTCGTATACCCCCCCCCCCCCCCGGGNCCACCCCCCCGGGATGGGTCGGAGTTCAACCTATCTTAGTATGTAAGAAGCTTTAATATCTAAAATTCAATAACAATAATTTCTATTATTTTAATAAATATTACTAAACAGATTGATAAACATATATTTTTAACACTTTCTTCTGTTTAAGTTATTTTTATGTGTATTTGTACACATTTTGATTATGAAGAAAATAATTACATTATCAATATTATAAGATACATATTTAAATGCTGTGAAGTTGATAGATCCAGAAGTTTTTCAATTCCAGAAGTCAACAATTTTATAATTTTCATTATAATTATGTTTTCATTATAATGTATAATTTCATTAAAAATTTCCATCAACAAAAGTTTATTTAATCACATTTTCACGAAGACTATCTCTTAGTAAATACAAACAACGAGAAATATAAATATTATTTCTTCCGTAACAAAATTACACTAAATGTTACCTACTTGCATTCTGGCGAATATAGATTGATACATTATACTAAATGTTATCTAATCTAACAAAGAGTAGCTTTCACGAATAGAATTATTGATATATTTTGTTAAAAACAAACTCTAGCCTTGGTGGATCAAGGGATAGAGAGCTCGCTTCTCAACGCAGTGACCTGGTTTCGATTCCCAACGCTGGTGATCGAAACAAATTCCACGCCCGAGCACATTACTGACGTAAAATATTCTCAGTTGTAGACAGCTCATAGTTTAGAGTTCCCCTGCCGTTAAGATAACCGGGGAAGGTTTTCGTGTTTTTCCTCTCCATGTAACGCAAATGCAGGTTAGCTCCAATAAGGATTTCTCCACGAAGGCAAATTTCTCGCAATACTTATTCCCTTGTCTTCCGAATCGGGTTTAAAATTATAATTTGAGCATTAGTAGTCGTAAACTCAAAATTGAGTCGGCTGTTCAACAATAGTTAAAGATAAAATAAAATAGAAACAAACTCCTGCAGATGTAGATTTAGTTTTCAAATTTTAATTTTTAATGATGCGACATTTACCTATGGCTATATAATTAATAAACAAAACTAAATCTTAACTCAGAACTGAAAAAAAATTGTTATAAGCGACAGCTGGTACAAAATTTAAAATGCACTTTTTCATGGCTGCAGCCAAACAAGTATATCTCACTTGCTTGTTCCACTGATGAAGAAGCTCGTTCCCTGTTTTGAAACAGCTGGTGCTCATGTTTTTAAAATATTTACTTCTGAATTTTCTCAAGTGTTTACTTTTTTTTAAATTCTACATACTTCTTCTCTTCCTCTTATATATTTTCTACTTTTTAACAACAAAACTCAAAAATATACGCTACTGAATATAAAGTAAATATACATTTTTGGTGTTCTGTCAAACTTTGTGTTACAATGTTTTAGTTAGGCAAATTCTTGTAATTTTTTTTTATTTTTTTTATTTTAAAGGGAATAACGAAGTAAATAATTAAGAAAAAGAGATTTTTACTTTCGTCTGCTTAATTTTTATGTGTGTGTTACTTCAGTAAGAAATTGCATATTTAAAAGTTAATTTCTTTATGTTAAATCTAGTGGACAGGATATTATGCAAAATGTTATATTAAATGTATTTTTCAGAATGTTTAACAAACTCTCATACTGTTTCGAAAAATAATTCCGAGATATGGTAAATACTGCTTCGATTTTAATTTCAACAAAAGAAACATATATTCCGAACAAAATCAGTATAACGAGTTAAGTTGGTTGTTTGTCTTTGGTTTGGCAACCGATATTCCATGCTTTATTAAGAGCTTTACATACATTTACATAAGTTTTTAATACTCTAAGCGCATATATATTGTAAATTTGGATGACAACAGTGAATATGTTTGTTTGTTTTGTAACATAAGAATTCGTGGAGCGTCGATACGAATGGTACGTGAATATAGTAACTTACAAGTACAATTATACTATCAATAAATATTTGTCTTTGTTTTTAATAAAGCAGTCATCAATGTTAAATTAACAACATGAGAAGTCAAGAATACTTCTTAGAATTTACGCTGAGAAAAATTAAACAATGGTATTTTAATTTTATGCGTAACATTCCAAAAATAAAATAGACCGGTCAGGTTATTTTCTGGAATTAATCTGATTTTTCATGAATTTTAAATTAAAAATGCATTATTTTTTAACCAAAACTTTTTAGTACCAAAATTTTATTTTGGAATTAACCGAGCATTAGATTTATGTACACAGTACGGTATTAAACTAATTCAGTATTTAAATATTACATATTTACTGTCACAGTACAGTATTAAAATGCTCTAAAAGTGGCGAACTTCTAGTAATTGATAAATTAATATTTTTATAACGTAGAGCTTGCCGATTGGCCTGAGTAGGGGTTAGGGAATTGTACTTTCATCAGAAAGGTTCTGGGTTTGAATATCGAGCAAGATAGGGATGTTCTTTCCTTCTCTGTACTATCTGTCCTTAATGTGGGAGCAACGTTGGCCCACCTAATATGGTGCCCCTGAAAGAGAGGCCAACAAATCTGCCTTGTAAACGCCTGAATTGACGAAAAACGTTAACACAGGTGGTCATTGGAAAAAAAAATTTAGAACTTGTTTTTTAAGAACTACAGTTTTAAGCATTAAAATGATTAAGAATAATTATTTAATTCTTAAAAAATCCGTGCACACATAGTTAATATATCCAGATTTTTTGGTGCATGTGAAATACTGCTCGTAACATAAAAATATTTTGATAATAATATTATCTAAATAAATTCAATCCCTACTATTACAAAAATTAACATTTAAAATAGGCTTTTAGACTTTCAAAATATACTGCATCGAATTTTACTAAATACTTGAAAACTTGAACAGGGATTCTAATTCTTGAAACTTTACATAATTGCTAGCTGAATACCTGTTCTTCGTACTTGGAGAATAAAAAAAAAACAGAAAAATAATCAATGAATCAGTATAAAACAACACTAAAAAGTCATTTACAAAACTGAAGGGCATTTATCAACACAATTAATAAAGCTGAAATAATTCCAATAATTTTTTTTCTTTATCATTATCTGTTGTCCTTCCTTTTGACTTTAAGTTATTAATTAGAGAAAAACACTCTCTTTGTAGATCATTCCAGCAAATCAAAATTTATAATTATCAAGTAATTTTTTCCGATACCTATCTCTTTCGAGGGACGACAATTATTTCCACAATATCGGCATAAAAACTGCTCAGGATTGGTGCATTTCTCAATATTTCCCAAACATATCAATATAATACTTTACACTTTTATTATATTTGGTACCTATTGCATAACCCTTAAAAACTCGAGTTTTGTGCGAAATACATTTTTCAGTGGGAGTTAAGAAAAACCGGAATTTGAAAAATAAATAGAATCCTGAGTAAAATTTAGATAAGACCTTTAGAAAATGTCCATCTCTCTATTATATTTTAATATACTTCTTAAAATGCTTACAAAGTGCGAAAACGTTTTTCTAAATCTAATTCATTAAAATATTAATAAACTATCTTCGTTATCGAAGAAAAACATTGTTTCCTGAATATAGGGCAAATATGGAAGAATCCTTATTAAAACTGTACCAATTATCATGATATCAGTAGTACGTGTTCCCAAAATTAAGCGTCATTTGCAAATGGTGATTTTCTACGGCTTCCCTTACCAGATAAGTATTATTTCCCCTTCAACTATGGTGTTTATCACATAGATTTTTTTTTATTTCAATTAATATATATTACCAATATTAGGTAAACATTAAAGTTTATAATAATGTAGCATTTTTTTTTTACTGTACCAATCGTTTCTTAGTTAACTTTGCTTTTTAGTAGCTACACTATTTTTATGTCAATTAATAAATATTACCAACATTAGTTAAGCATTATTGGCGTTAATAATCGTATTGCGATTTTTTACGTTTCTTTTTAACAAATTAATACCACTTTTCAATTAATTAATCCTTTCAATACATATCACTATTTTTTTCCTTTCAATAACCGTTTAAAAGAATTACTATAAACAAAATAAAAACGAGGTTTCAGGAAACTTTAGAAATACTAATTTAATGGCGTAGTCCTCGTATCCTTCACTAAATTTATCTGGCATAGCAGGAAATAATAATTAATTGCTAAAGTAAACGCAATAAGCTCTTTCTTGATCAAATCGAACTTAAGCTAGTAATCATCACTGATGGTGTCCTTAAAATATTTGAAAATATAGAATCATCTACTGTTAAATTTAGAACAATGTCTTACCCTTCGCCAATCGGAGAATTCATTTTTTTTCACTCATCATGTCCGAACTGTTCGTAGTAAAATGTTCTAAGGTCGACCGTGATCTTCCCCGTATTTTAAACTATCAGTATGCCAAATTCCAGCGCTCTCAGTTTAATAGAGACAAGGACACGCATGCTGTCTAAAACGATACACATGTAGAAATTCATTTTTATCTATACTCAAAATAATTTCTGGTTAAATTACCGTACTTTATGGTAGTAACATTTTTAGATTACGGAAATAAACCATAATGTTAGTAATGAAAACAGAAATGCGCAGAATTTAAGCCACTCATTTAGTTATTTTTTCCATTCATATGGTAACAGTTTACCACAAATTCTTGTTCTTAAAATTATAGTTCTTATTACTACAAATTTAGTAAAAAATGCCAAATTAAAAAGTAAATGTTTTTGAATGAAGGCTTTTAGGTACCTTGATAAAATAACCGCATTTTACCACGTATACATCAAAATCCTCACCAAAACACTTCGTTAAAAATTACCATGCTCTTTTGGTGTTTACATAGCGTCAGAAACATGGCAAATTTTGAAATATCCAGGTTGAGTTTTGACCATACTTTTTTTTTCTCAGTGCATTCATAGTTTTCTTAAAAGTGTCAAAGAACAAAAACCCTTTAAGAAATGTTTCTCATCATAAACTAAAACTTAAGTACCATGTCACATTTTAAAACTGTCACAGATGTCAGTAACTTTTGACGTTTTAGAGAAAATTTTAAAGCAAAATAACTCAGTTTCTGATGATTAGTTAATATTTATTTTGGGTTTATAACATTCATTATAAGTTGTGTAACATGATATTATTTTCATTATTCATACTGCAATGAAAAAAAGTATTTATTTTTAAAATTGAAGCTCAAAATGTAGTTTGAGTATATTTTTTAAATATGTATATATATAGACAGATATAGACAATTGAACTATTCCAAATCGTTTGTTCCATTTTCCGTCCCCTATAGTGATTGATGAATGCTTATCTGTTCTTGAAGTTTTGTTCTAACAATGACAAATGAAGTAAGTTTTGCGAGTTGTTAAACTTTCAAAATATGCTTGGGATGATTTTCTAAAGCTCAACTGCATGCAGTCACAAAATTCTACGGACACATTTTCTACAGTTTTTACTTTGACGAATTCGATTTTGAAGACTTGAGGAAATTTTATTTTACTTGTTTAGCAACCAAAAGCGAATGCCTTCACAAAAAAGCAAATGGTATGTTGTATAAATTTATATTCTGATATTTTTCTTCTTGATATTTTCCATCAATTCTGGAACGTTTCTTAAAAGTACGGAAATTTAGTGTCGCATGCCATTTAACTTGTAAGAAAAATAGAAATAAAGCCATATTATAATTATAAAACTACAATTTTAAATTACAATAAATGTTGGCTTAAATATTTATAATAATTTTTCTTCAATATTTTAATATTTCCTTATTATTACATTTCATACACAATAACAAAATTTTTATTAAATCTGGAAACCAATAACTGTTTAACAATTTAGTGATTGAACCTTAATAAGTAAATTCATTTAAAAATGTCTCCTAATTTTTTAAACGACGTGTCAAAATTTAAATATATCATACCATTTACAATCAGCACATGCATAAAAGGATAAAGTTTGCTCAAACAATGTGGGTAGTTTAGAAATAGAACTAAAGGCTTTCTCTCTGAAAGCTAGATGTCTTGTTAACGATGTCATTGCCAAATAAAAAGCAAATATCAAATACATATAAAAAATAAGAAGGTGTTCAAATTACTTTTGTTTCAAATCAGTCTTAGAATAACCTGCGAAATCTTTCCAAACTTCAATATTCTTGCATTTTTATGTGAGTTGATTTGTTTTTTTGACTAAAAAGCACCAAAGCTGATATATTTTCTCTTCGGTGGTAGAAGAATCAAACCTAACGGAATTAAGAAGAGAAAGATTTAAAATTGTTTTCTTATCCTGTAAAAATTCTGATGACTTAATTTTTGAATTTCAATCGAAAGAATTTATTATATTATATTTAGTTAAACATTATTGTATACAAAATTTAATCGAAATAAAATTTAATAAAAATAAAATCGGTCTTTTTTAATAGTTCTTTATTTTCGTTAAGAAAATCTTATCATCACATAATGAATTCTAAAGAAAGAGTACCAATAATCAATAATGAATATCATTTGCGCCCCTTCGCGTGAAATCGATTTTATCGATATTTCCATAATCGATTTATCCATATGACCTTGATTCAGTCCACCCCTTTCACCTAAACTATAACGATTGATTTTTAATTGGCGAAAGTCACTTCACATAATATTTTGGGAAAACATAAATATTTTTCGAAATATAGCGTACTCTTAGCCAATAGCAAAAAGTTATGATAACTTAATTCATAAAAAATGACGCTCTCGAGCACTATCATAATCGCTAAATGCGTATAAACTAGCTATTGTATACAATAATTAATTTAAAACTTCAATTAAATTCTTAAATTTCAAACTACAATTCCTATCAGTAATTTCTATCTTTGCATAATATTTTTAAGTAACCCTTATGAGTCAGAGAAGGTTTGGCATTCCTATAATACTAGCCATTAAAATTCAAGAAACACATTCCGACTCTTAGAATATCAGTAAATATAATACATAACTGTACCGAACGGTTCTTTACTAAATATCCATATAATGTAACAAATATGAAATTTAATGAAATAAAGAAATAATAAATCTAGGAATTTAATCAAAGATAAATGTAGGGCAATAAAACTGGGAATTTTAGAAAGCTTTCATCTTATCATATCATATCATATCATATTATCATATTTTTGTTATAGCTTGAAAAACAATAACACAAATATGATGCTTCTGTTATTTCAGACATTGACATCAGAACTAATTATTACTACAGGAAAGTTTTCAACCAATGATATTTCAACACTTTAATCTTCCTATCTTGTAATCATCCATCTCACTTTACTTTTCTTGTAACGGTTCACCACATCCCCATTATACGGTAAAATCCTAGTATACTTCACACACTTGGCACTATTTTAAGAAATGTTGCCAAAATCAAAATGATATGCTCTTGAAATTACAAATCTGAAACTCAACCACAAAAGTCACACCATGAATTCCTAAATAAAAATGCAAAATGACGAAAAAGCAATAACCCGCCAAATCTGCAACCACAAATTACAAGCTTTATTGCCCTCTCAAACAATACCAAAGTGTCTTAATATTTTGTGTAACGTATGCTGAGATTAAGCCCTTTATAAAATTATTTGCCATAGGAAGATAATTTTAGAACAGTTCTAAAAATGCCTGAGTCCGATCATCTGATTTAATCTCTCGTGCCCATTATGACGTTAACCTTATTTATTTGCTCAAGTCACCCCTTAATATTTGTTGTTTCAGATGATATTATGATTTAGATGATGATTCAATTCCTTGTAAAGAACTCGAAAAAGAAATGAAGACTTTCTTTGAAGAGAAATATGGACATAGATAAATCGGATATCAATTATAACGGATAAACGGATTTCCCACTTGAACTTAACAATTTAAATATAGCGATTACGGACAGTTCTAACCATTTACCGAAAGGCGCAGGTGCAGTGAAACAGAATCCTGAGCATGCGCGAATTCATTAATGAAACTGGCGAGTCCTGTGCAGAAAGCAGTCCGCGTGTTAGAATTTAACAATGCTATTCTGCTACCTATTGCAGAAAAGATTCCATCAGCGTTGCAATCAAAAACTTCCAAATGGGAGCAGCATACGCAGATGGCATAGGATGTTTGAAGAAACGGGATGTTTATGCAAAGAGAAAATTAGAGATAGGGCCACGTGTTTCAGGGTGAAAGCGTTAAAAGAATTCGCGGCACGTATGAAAAAAGCCTACGAAAATCGACGTACAAAGGCAGTAGGGAGTTACAACTGCTACAAACAACGGTATGACGTGTTCTCAGACAGAGGCTGCAATTGAAACCGTACAGTATTCAATTTGTGCAGTAATTGAAACAGGAAGACGGCGGTAAACGTATGAATTACGCTACACTTATGCTGGAAAGCATAGATGAAACTATGACTGATCGTCTCACTTTTAGCGATGAAGCAGCCTTCTACTTAAGTAGGAAAGTTGACAGTCGAATATGGGGTACGAAGAAGCCCTCCACTGTAATTGAACATCCACTGTACTTGAACACGGGACTCAACGAAAGTTAATGTGTCCTGCACGATCTCGTCGCATAAATTGTACGGTCCTTTTTTCTTCTGTGAGAGAAGTGTTACGACAAATGTTTATTTTGACATGCTTGAAGTTATGGTTAATACCACAGCTAGATACTGATTCTACGAATGAGATTTTTTAGCAAGATTGAGCACCCTTACACTGGGGTGCGAAGGTTCACACATTTTTAAATCAACATCTTCCAAACCGTTGGATCGGTCGAAGTGGAGATGATGACGATGTCTTCTGTTCTTGGCCACTGAGATTGCCGGACTTGACACTTTACGATTTCTATCTTTAGGGTTACGTGAAAGATAGGGTAAATGTGCTTTCCATGCCCAAAAAATTGAAGAACTCAAAGAACGTATTTGTAATGCTTTTGCTTCGGTGTCTGCACAAATGCTTTAGAATGTATGTCCCGTAATGGACTACCGCCTAGATGCTGTCCATGTGACCAAAGGAAGTCACATATAAAATCTGTGACGTATGTGTACAAAATTTTGAAGTTCCTTCTACATTATGTGTAAATTTTATCTATAAATACTTTTTCATTGAATAGCTATAGTCATTTGTAATCCTTATATTCATTTTGAATTACCCCGTATATTATTTTTATTACTTGTAGAGTGTAATGACTTTTTTCTTCCATTAGCAAATGAAATTTAAACAAACTCTTTACCTAATTTGTCTAGATATCTTTAAATTCCGTCAATCTGTTAACAAACTTTTAAAAATCTCCAATGATTAAGTTAAGTGTCACCTTTATAAAATAGCGGCTTGTTTTGAAGTGCTTAAGAGACACTTCCTACAATACTCTCTCAACTACAATAAATTTCGCAGTTTAAATTAAAATTCCATCTGTCGAAATAAATCTAATTTTACTGTCGAATAGTTTCATAGAGTAAATCGGAATGAATGAAGTAGGATACTTCAGTTTCTGTTGACGCTATCATGACTTTGTTTTTATTCGGAATAGCCAATAAAAACCACTTTATATTAGATATGCTGAAAGAGGCTTTTCATTCAAATAACCTTGACTTTTGAGAGACAGCCATAATATTTTATTTAATTCTAACTCATTAGATATAAACAAAGATTTTTTCAAAAGTTTCTTCCTTACTGCAATGTAAAAAAAATCTGGATCAAATTACTGTAAAAAACTAGCCCCTTAATTGCAACATCCGTAAAATCCATTTCATTTTGCAATATATCTTTACCGTAAAATTAAAACCGTACTTTTTGCGGTAATATTTATTTAGTTACTGCGTTTTGTTGTTCTTACCGTATATATTGCAGTAAAAATTATTTTAGATAAGAATTTTTGTTCCGTAAAATTTCACAGTTAGCACGGATTTTACGGAAAAAGTACCGGCCAGTACTTTTTGAGTACTTTACAATGAGTGCCAGTACTTTTCACAGTATTTTTTATCTGGAATTTATTACAGTGTACTATAACCAATTGTACTTAACGATCCACTGTAACGTCATCATAATGCTTTTCTTAAAGTTTCTCTTCCCCCTAAAAGCTATTGTGCCCCATTTGCAGCAGCATGGAGAAAAAAAATTATATAGTAGTTTGAATAGTTGATACTCTGTGGTTTACAATTTAGTGTATGCTATATTTTTGTTTACTTCACAATTATTAACGTAAAATGATCAAATAATACTTCACTCTTATTTATTTAAAGTTTGTTTTCCTTCATTTCAATTTAATTTAGTGCATCAAGACTAAATTGTTTAACTAAACTAATTGTTAAATCAAGATTTAATTGCTGTTATTGTTAATTTTTATATGTTGCGTATTTATTTAAATAATAAAACGTAACATCAGACATGGAAATGATGAGTCTTGAGAATAAGCGCCTATTTTTGGGGCTCGAAACATGTCGACTTTTACTATCGTCTTCATAATTTTATTTTAATCAAATGAAAATTTATAACATCAAGTAAGACTCATCTTAGTCATTTAAGTCATTTTATTTAAGATCAAATTAATTTCCATATATTTACACAAATACTCTACTCAGACGTTTAAAGAAAATTGAGTTAGCACTTTGAGTTAAAATATCTCTGTCTATCACCTCTGCTATCATTCTTTTGAAAATGAAAAAATATCTCCTTTTTATATCTTCTTTGTTCTTTCAATTTAGAACAAAGATGTAAAATAAAGAAACGGATTCTTTTTATTCTAAGCATTTTTCAGCTTAGAGAAAATCGAAAGCTATAAAAAGGATAAACTTTTATCACACTTTGTACTCGATGATGCATAAAATAGATTCTAGAAATGATAAAAATGTCAAAAACAGGTGGTAAGAAAATATTATGAAATATTCTTTGAGAATGGAATTCCTGCCATATTCTTAAAAGGATATATTTAAAAAATCATTTCTTACATTACGAGCATGGCTGGTATTAAGAAACAATTTTTGAAACTTGGTAAAAACACGAACTTTAACTATATTGGATACCATAAAATCTCATGAAATGTTTATGGCTGAGAGATTATTTAGCGATAGCGTGAGAAGTTAACTCCTAATATAAATTTCTAATTTTAAAAAAGAAATATTCGGTTTTCATTATTTTAAATAAAGGGATATAGTTTCACAGAAAATTAATTTTAAAAGTAAATAAAACTTATTAACATGTAATAATTTAAAAACTGTAATTAAATAAGTTTATCTTAACATGCTGCGTAGTAAAAGTAATAAGGGCATGCATGCTGTGTCATTTTATATTGGATTTTGTAACTGGATTTGAAAAGCTGACCCAATTCTGGATTTACTACACACATCATTCAACTCCGTAGTCTTGCAATTTTAAACCCAACTCAAAAGACAAGGGAACTCCTATATCAACATTGGGACAGACTAGCCCTCATGGAGGACTTTTTGATGGAACATAGCTGCATTTGCGTTACAATTGAGAGGGAAAGCTCCCACGGTTTACCTGACGGCAAGGGGATCTAACCCACGATCCATCTACCACTAAGGACTTTAAGTCAGCTCTGTTGCTCGTGCAAACCGAGAGCAGAAGTCATGTCTACCAGACGCCACTATGATTCTAATTTGGTTCTCCTCATTGGGAGGCAAACGCTCTATCCCCTGAGCCATCGTGACTATCGTGGTGTATCATTGTGATAATTTAATATTTCAATAATTAAGGAAAAAAAATCAAGTGAATCACTGCTGGATTATAAATTATAACTTCATATAAGCACTCTCTAAAGCACATTGACTTTATATTTTTAGACACAATCATGACAAGAAGTATCTAAATTATTTAAGGAATAATACGAAAAAAATATCGATAGATAAATCTTCAGTTTGAATTTGACAAAATAATAATCGACTTAAACTTTATATTTTATCTTACATACAAACTTATATTACTTTACATTTTATCTTTATTACTTTATATTCTATCTTCAAAAATATTTTGTCAATAATTTTTTTTCAACAACCAATGTATTTTCCTACCCGAATCTTGTTTGTTCCAACAGTTGCTTAAAGCATATCGATTATTATAAAATGAATGTGAGTGTGAATAGTATCAATGTTGAGTGTGAGCAGTATCATTAATCCTTTGCTTGCGGCTGGTGCAATATATGTACCAGTCGAAAAAAACTCATCTAATTGAGGCACTGGTTCAAAATTTTTACCACTGGTTATCTTACCCCTATATTCAATGGCCGCCATCAAATCAGTTTGTAACTGGGCCGTCGTGCTGAAAAAATGTCTGCATGCTTGCTTTCGAATTGAGGAGAATTTATTTCATTTCTTTTGTAGTACAAGTTATATTTCATTTGATATATTTTCAGAATCTTTATTTTTGCGAATCTTTTGACGCAAATTTGACTCTAGTTTGATACTTTTCGATTAAATATCTTGACAGTTATGTTTATGTTTACGTTTTTGTTAATTTTTTATTTCCGTTTTAGTTAATTTTTTGCTCATGTCTTAGATTAATATTTTGCTTGCGTACCTTTTCATTAAATTTGCTGTTTTCGTTTGGTATTTACATTTAGCCTTTTATTATTTTTTTTATATTGAAGGAATAATTTTTCATATTTCAAGATGCCAAATGGCGCCTACTATGAAACCACTCACTTAAGCAGAAATCGATAATTATTAATTTCTTGTTCGAGAATTTAATCGTTATCTGACCATTATCGTATCATCTGTTGTTAATATATTCTGTAGTATACGAAAGTGCGCATTTAAAAAAAATTAAAAATCCTAATCTGAAAAAGAAATCAAATCCTGGCTATGGCTATAACGTTGGTAAAAAAATTATTATCTTTGTTTGATTGACAAAAAAATTAAACTTGCTGACATATCAGTTTATTTTTTCATAGAAATAGATTATACTATGAGCAAAAATTGTGTTTTGTGATCTAAAAATTTATTAATAATTTGTTTTGGAAATATGAAATTTTGCATTATTCTTTTTGCATATATTTTTAACATTGGTTTCAAATATAAAAAGAATTTTCTCTCTCTCTGTCAGGTGAAGATTAGTGTTGTTAACACGATTTGTTCGGTGCTTAACGTTAAATGTTGTTAGCAAAATTACGAGGTTAAAAACTGTCTTAGTATAATCATAATTATCTTAATATTTTTAAAATTTCAAAGGAAGAATCGTAAATGAAAAACTTGCAATTTTGTGGTTTCAATTCGAAAGAGGAGGCTAATTATAAATTAGAGACAGTTCTAAAATTTATAAATAATCACCATGCATGACTTTAAAGTTTAAAAAAAAGTTATGAAGGCATAGCTTACATAATACAAATTCAGTTGAGTATTTCAATTGTATTAATATTAAAAATCACGCACAAAGAGATTAAATTACACAATAGGAACAGAATATTGTACATTTTTTCCCCATGAACAATATGCAGTTTGAAAAGGCTCAAGAAAAGATGTAAGTAAACGTTTCTAACTCTCATCCAAGTGTACACAAAAAAGATGGCAGCATATGTAAATTTTTTCTTTGGAAATTATATGGAACCAGCTTTTAAAACTGAAAAAAATTTTAAAAAAAAGAAACATCTATATTATTTATTTATTCTAACAAAATATTACGAGTGCTGAAAAAAAACTAAAATGTTTATGAAAAGATGAGAGAACATCTGAGGGAATGTTTTGAATGGGTGACCTTGAAGTAGTCTCAATGATGCAATCTCCCCTTATCGAAATTTCAAATATGATAAACTACTGAGCTGCTTTCAGAAAAGTATCTTTTCCTCCTCCGACTGCCAAGTTCTTTGATTCCGCCTCCAACGGCCAAGTTCTTTGAGATAAATTTTTCCTTCAAATTTCGATGACATCTTTAGATTGATTATTTTGCAGCTTGTCACAATGTAACTTACTTTGCTCAAAATAAGTTATTATACCGTCTCCAAAAGAAATAAAAATGATATCGAAATCATTTCAGTCTCATATACATATAAAGTAGGAACTCCCCTAGCCATTCGTCTGGTCCCGGGAGGGTGACTATGGTAGAGAGGCATAACTATTTCAAGTAGGAGTGTGGGGTCACTGTTTAGGACAGGTTTTGACTGGGGTTGGTGACGGAAAGGAAATTTTTTTCTTCGGTCTATTGTGTCAGCCCTAGAGTGAAGATAAGCTACCCACCCTAAAATGCGCTATTCTTATTACCATAGCAGCAGACAGATTCAGACTTTGTAACGGGGAGAGTTCTTACCACAGACAAACTAAAAAGTGCCATTTCCTGCATTTTGTTGTGTTTTCTGCCAGAATGTATACTTTTAATCACAATATATTTTGGGTTCTGTCATTTTCAAAATTCTTAACAATAGTTAGTTCAATACAGTTTAAGAAAGGCAGCACCATGGCCAACAGAAATGCATGCTTTACACTTATTATGCCAAAAAAGCTTACATGGATTTATTTGATAATAATTGGAGACTTTAAAATTTTCATTTTGCTACACATGTTAAAGTTTTGAATAACTTTAGCTCAACGGACACTTTCATTTTTACAAAATCGCTCCTGCTTCCTACAAAAAATGAAAATAAATAAATAAAAATAAATGAACAAAAAAGAAATTAAAAACATGCTTCCTTTTGTTTTATAAAAAAAATTTAAAAAATATTGAAAAAAAACTAAGAAGCTTGAAGTTTAGTTGATAAATAATATTATTTTGTTGTATTTAATAACATATAACATTAAATAATATTTTAAAGCAAACTTCAAAATTGAAATGGGATATTTACTCTGTCGATATGAGGCAATCTTGGTATTTTTGGAAAAATTGACATCCATCCTTTCACTTGAAATTAAATTCAAAGGTCTCACATATTCCAAAAATTTATAATAAAAAAAATAATTAAGTGTCTGCCAGATGTCTCCTGAAATTAAAATTTTCTCTAAAACAATATTTATGCAAACAAAACATAGATCTGCTTAGTAACAAAAAAATAGAGCATGGAAAGTAAAATTGTGGGATACGCAGCAATTTACGACCCAACAATTATGAAATTTGCATTAAAAGCGATAATATATAGCTTCCTATGCGTTAGATTTCAAAGATCTAAAGCAAAATAAAAGTTTTTAAAAAATAATCTGTACATTTATTAAAGGCAATCATTGTAATTTTGATACATCCATCGCTTCAATTGATTTTAAACTAAAAGGCCAGACAGTGGCAAAAATTTATAAAAAGATAATAAAGTGGAGACCAGATGATCACTAAAAATTTTTTCTATAACGCTGTCGATGCAAGCAAAGCGTAGACATACATAGTAGCAAAAAATGAGAGCAGAAAAAAAATCGAGGGCTAAGAAGCGTTTTACATCTAGTTAGTTTGCATTAGAAGCAATTTTAGCTCTTCCCTTGATTTAGATTCTGATCGTCTAGGACAAAATAAATGCTTTAAAAAAATAATCTGTACTTATATTAATGGCCATTTGAATATTTTTAGAAACTTTTGACACCCATCCTTTCACTTGATTTTAATATCAATGTCTCACAGATTCCAAAAACTTATAAAAAAAAATAATAAATTGTCCACCAGATGACCCCCAGAAATTTTCTATATAGCAATATTTATGTAAGCAAAACGAACTGCATTATAATAAAAAATGAGAGCAGAGAAAGTAGAACAAAGAGCTAAGAAGTACTTTATAACCCAACGCTTATAATATTTGTATTAAAAACGATTTTAGTGCTTCCTCTTTTTTAAATTTTGATCTAGGCCAAAATAAAAGTTTTTTAAAAAATAAGCTATCCATATATTAAAAAAAATCTTTTTATTTTAAGACACTTTTTCATCCATCCTCGCCTTTGGTACTAATCTGAAAGATTTCATACTTTCCAAAAATTTATAAAAATATAATGTCCCAAATACAAATCTCTTTGATATTAATCTCAAGCATTTCATACTTTCCACAAAAATTTATAAAAGTATAATGTCCCATCAAATGTCTCAAAATGAGTTTTTCTATAACAATACTTATGCGAATAAAACATTTACCTCTATTAACAAAAAATAAGAGCAGAGAAAGTAAAAAAGAGGGCTAAGCAGCATTTTGAAACAGGTCAGTTATAATATTTGCATCAGAAGTGATTTTAGAGCTTCCTGTGTTTTAGATTTTGATCATCAAGGGCAAAAGAAATGTTTTTTTTAAAAATCATCAACACAATTATTAAAGGCAATCTTGGTATTTGTGACAAATTTGACATACATTCTTTCATTTGATACTAACTTCAAACGTGTCACACATTCCAAAAGAATTATAAAAAAGTAATTAAGTGTCTGCCAGAAGAAAATTAAAAATTTTCTCTATAACAATATTTATGCAAACTAAACATATACCTGCGTAATAACAAATATTGAGGGCAGAGAAAGTGAAATAGGGGTTAAGCAGCATTTTAAATCCATCAATTATGATATTTGCATTAAAAGCTTTTATATAGCTTCGTATGTGTTAGATTTTGATTGTCTAGAACAAAATTAAAGTTTTAAATAATAAACTATACACTTATTTAAATGATATAATGTCATTTTAGGATAATTTAACACCTATCTTTTCCCTTGATGCTAACCTAAAAGGTCTGACTCATTCCAAAAGTGTATTAAAAAAACAACAAAATGTCTGCCAAATGACCCTAAAAATGTTCACTATAATAATATTCATGCAAACCTGTGAAATGAAAAAAAAAATGAAAGCGGAGAAAAAAAAACTAAAGAGCTAAGCAGCATTTTACAAAACATCAGTTATAATATTATATGCATTAGAAGCGCTTTCTGTGTTTTAGATTTTGATGATATATGACAAAATAATACTTTAAAAAAACTTCAATACATATAAAGACAATCTTGGTACTTTCGGAAACTTTGACATCCATCCTTTCATTTGATAATAATCTCAAAGATTTCACACATTCATTTATAAAAGTGCCCACCAGATGAACTCTAGAAATTTTCCATCTAACAATATTTATGCAAACAAAACTTAGACCTGCATAGTAACAAATCAGTGAGCAGAGAAAATAATAAAGGTCTAAGCAACATTTTACATTCCATCTTTTATAATATATGCATTCGAAGCGATTTTGGCGGTTCCTGTGTTTTAGATTTTGATGATCTAGGACAAATATTTTTTTTTTAATAATCTATACATATATTAAACCAATATTAGGCAACGCAAACTTTTCTGTGCTCATTAATCGTTGCGTGTAACGAGTGTATCAAATGCCAATACAAGATTGATTCTATTGTTAATTTAGTTTAGATATTATGAATAAAATTTAAATATTTTAAGAGAAAAGTAAATAAGCTTAGGGAAGGAATAACTTTTTAAAATCTTAATTTTGGTTTGCGGAAAAGTTTTAATGCTGATGCTTAATATCCGTCAGTTGAAACTGGTCATTTAAAATCTATGGTATTATTTGTTATCAAGCTTAACATAAATTAAAATCAATTTGTTTTAGATTAAATTAGTGAGATCGCGAAATCNTCATTAAAAATCTATGGTATTATTTGTTATCAATTTTAATATAAATTAAAATCAATTTGTTTCAGATTAAATTAGTGAAATCGCAAGATCAATATATATATATATATAGATATAATGAATTTTTAAGATATGACAATGAATAAAAAAAACAATCTAAATTGATGAAAAATGTTCTTTTCTTTCCTTTACTGCCACTCTTCTATCTGGTTATTTATTTTGGCCGTAAAAATAGGAGAATTAAAGTCTCACTCCATCTAACGCAATTATCGTTAAAAGAATGTCAAATAAAAACCTAGAAATAAAGTTTTCTTTATCATTCAACGACTATTTTTACTATCTAAAATACCTTAATTTGGAACTTGTGAAAATTTTATAGTTATTTTATTTTCTCTTATATTCAATTGTGTACTTGCAACTAATCACTTGTTAGCGTCGAATCAACACATGACGTGTTAACGTTAAAGCTTCAAGATGATGCTACACCACCGACTTTTCGATGCAAATTCTATTTCACTTTCATAACAAATTTTACTTAAATAATTTAAAATGTATCGAATGGAAACAGTGAGTTCAGACAAACCCAGAATAAGCCACGAAGCTTCTATTGCTAAAAAAGATTGAAAATATCGAAATGCAAACAGACTATTGGAGAACTTCTGTGGTAAGCCTATTCCTAATCTTGCGTAATCCTCATTACTCAATCCTAAGTAATCTTTGCATAATTTATTTTAGTTATGATATTTTCTCTTCAGCATTTGAAACTTCATGGCCTTCTCTAGGTTTGCCTGAACTCCACTTTTTAGCACTATAATTCTCAAATTACATGTGGGGGAAAGAGGAGTTGGGATGAAAAGTTTTTCATCCGATTTTATTAAAGACATGCAAGTGACCTTGGGCGAACTTGATTGATTGACCTACGCGTGACATCGCTTCTAGGTACACAATTGGAGGATCGTAAAGAACCATTTCCATGGATATCAGTTGCAGAAAAATAATTTAAATCTTAATTTGTTCCAGTAAATCTGTTCAAAGTAGTAAGATAAGTTTCTCATTTGAGCGAAGAATTTAAAGATATTTTTTCTAAATCTAGCTTTTGTGAACTATTTTCAACTTCTTGGAAGTAAATAAATGTACACTGTGCCAAAAATCTTGTGATCTAATTATCAGGTTTTAGCATATCATCTTAATGATTCGAGGAGGTGATGTCAAATATGCTAATTATTTAATGCCGACGATATTTTAAGTTGCGAAATCAGGCACAAAAACGCACTTTCTCTGAATAAACATACCATATTTTGGCGGATTCAGATTTATACCCCCAAAATATAGCAGGTAGCCGCAATCTGGGAAAAATGGTCACAATAGCTTGGTCGTCAAGAGAATGGTCTGAAGTTTGGACCCGTTAATGTTAATTTTAGTTTTCGCTTATTTTGCTTAATCTCGAGAACTTTTTAAGCAAACTGAAAAATGTTTGCCTACAATTATAAAATTTGCTTATTCAACGATAATTTCATGAAAAAATAAATTTCAGTTGATATTATTATTTTTTAACATTTTATTTAATAATATTTTGAAATGTAAGGTACATAATATCCTGAGAAATGCAATTTTAAATATACGTCTTTTTCAAAATACGCTTTCTCAGGAGCTATTCAACCAATTTCTTACAAATGTTGTACTTTGTCATAAAAAATTAGATACTTTAATTTGATTTAATTAATTGTATAACTTAATATTCAAATTTTTTCGGCAATTTTTAAATAAAATAATGACAAATAATAAATATTTAATTACATTTATTTTATTGCATGGAGTTATCTTTGAATAAACAAATTCTATAATTGTGTGTAAAAAAATTTCAATTTGCTTAAAAAGTTCCCGAGATATTGTGAAATGCACAAATTTTGGCCCACTATCCTGTCCAAACTATTTGGACCATATTTTCCGGATTGCAGCTAGCTTCTATATTTTGGCTGTTAAAAATCCGAATCTGTCGTAAAAAAAGGTATGTTTATTGCCAGAAAGTACGTTTTTGTGTCTAGCTTAGTAACTTGAAACATCGTCTGAACTAATTATTAGCATATTTGAGGTCACTCCCTTAAACCATTCAGATGGAGTCCTACAACGTGAAGATCCGATCATTAGATCAAAAATCATTCAAAGTAATCTTTTTTTTCCCACTGTACATTATGAAGACAATTACAAAACAGGAGGAAAATTATATCGCAACATTTGAGAGAAAGATTTTGCAGAGTATACTTGGTGGTGTAAATGAAAACAATAACTGGAGAAGGAGATTTAACTTTGAACTGTACAAGATTTTTAAACAACCTGATATTATTAAATACGTAAAAATAAATAGAAGGAATTGGATTGCCCACGTGATTCGAATAACAATACAATAAAAAAGATACTGCTTTTTAAACCCACTGGAGCAAAAAAGCGGGGAAGACCTCGTTTGAGATGGGCTGACTCAGTGGAGTCTGATTTTTTCGCAATCTATGAAGAGAATAGGAGATCAAAGGTGAATCAGACGTCGTCATGGAGAAATCTTCAGAGGAAGGCATTGACTCACATTGGGCTGTATGGCAAACTATGATGATGATGATGATGACTAGAGCCCGGATTTTGATGACCTAAAAAATCTCAATTAATGCCCTTAAAAAGTGCAAAAAATGCCCTTAAAAATGTGAAAAAGTGCCTTAAAAAAGTAAAAATATTGAATTGAAATAATGTTTTGCTGTTTTAAATTATTATGAGTCATTTAAAAAATATAAAGCAATGCAATACTTGTTCTACGTTCATTAAAGTTTGAAAAATATGTTTTATATCCTAAAATAACAAAAAAAGGAAAATATATTGACACCAAAATATTTTTATTTTGTATGGAAACTTTAATGGATATAACAACTTCCATCTCATAATATTACAAAATATCAGAATTACATTGGATTATTAAATGTTTTTTGATAATTTGAAATGTAAACGAGCGTACTTGTCTGAAAGTAAATTTTCTTTCCTGCAGAAGCTTCTTTCAACGTCTACTGATGTTATAGGTGCGTACTTCAAAAAGACGGTCTCACTTAGTGACAATTCTTCTTCAATTTGAAAAGATTTTGCTTCACCTGTTAATATCCTATAGATTTTCTTCATTGTTTGGTAGTCAGTGTAATAATGAAAATTGATAAAAAATAAAAAAAATTGGAAAAAATTAACAAAAAACTTTAAAAAATGCATTACAATGCAAAATACGCCCCCAAATTTAAGGAAAAATGCCCTATAAATCTAAAAAAAATGCTCGAAAGGACAAAAAATGTCCAAAAATGCAAAAAATGCAAAAAAATGCAAATGTCATCAAAATCCGGGCCTTAATGATGACATTATGAAGAAATGAATAAAATTTGGGAGAAATAATTAAATGCCCTAGCTTTTATTTCCCTTTTTTTATTTCACTAAGCAATTTTAGAATTCTGATAGCCCTAGTAAGTACTAAATAAATACCTAGTAAATTAGTTGCTTATTTATTTTATCTTTAACATTAATTTCGATTTCCTTAATGAATATTGTAAAACAATAAGATCGAAAGGGATCACAAATTCTATAATATTTTCTTAGAAGTTTGTTTTTTAATGAATGTTTTAACAGGCTAAACTATTTACATCGAACTATAGATTTAACATAGATGATACAAAAGTTCTGAGTATCAACTTTTTATCATTAAAAACTACTGTAATACTTCGTAGAAAATACTTTCCTAACTCAGAAATTTTTAATAAAATTTATATGAAATTTTTAAATTTATAATAATAATAAATAAACTTATATTATAGAAAGACTTCTAACAGGGTGACTTATAATATCTAAAGTCATATATTTGAAACAATTTACATAAAAAGCTCTCCCGATAAGAAAGAAGTGAACCCTAGAAAATCGAAAAACGTGTCATTTAGGTTTAGGCCAGAGATAATACAGTTTGCTTTTTTTATTACAAATATTTTTCTAATTTTTTTACAAATATTTTTTTGAGTTTTTCCTCAAAATTTTTTGATCAGTTTTTGGCAAAACCATATGCTGAAGATAAATTTCATGATTTTCAAAATATTTTCTCTTCTTACAAAAAAGAAAATAAAAATAAAAAATATAAATTTAAATATAAAAAAATTTTTAGCAGTTGAGAAAAATATTATTTGTTTCAATTTCAGTCCAACGCATTTTTATAACCAGTCCTTCATAATTTCTACATTACAAGACATCCTTTTTCCGATTTACGATTATCTATATGAAAATTAAATACCATTATGTTGCCGGCCGTTTTTGACAAAATGTTACCTCATTTTTATTTCATTAGACAAAAAAGAATGATTGCAGTTTAGTTGAAGAGTTTTATTCTTTTTTATGGTAGAAATAAACCGATGCTTTTCATTGCAGATGTTCTGCAGTATAAAAGCAAGAAATACTATAGATATAATGAATTTTTA